>NC_073262.2:48218046-48526875 GCF_029289425.2 Pan paniscus
CTGTCAGTCTGTGGGAGGCACAGTCCTGAGGCCAGGCCTTGCTGGTCTCTGCACCCAAGGGTGCTGAGGCCCACACAGCCTGCTCCTCATGAGTGGGAGTGGAGAGGTGAAGGTCTGTGTAGCCCCTCACTCACAAACGTGTGTGCAGGTACCTGTGCCCAGATTCGAAGAGGGCACCAGAGAACACCCTACTGCAAAATACTAGGTGTACATGTGTGGGCAGGGTGGGGGCACATAGGCCTCTTCCCCCCAAACACCTTCTGTGGAGCTCAAGAAGCCTCTTGCTTAAGCACCTGGGGAGCGGGGTCCCCCAAACCTGAACAGCCTGCCTGGTCCCCCTACCCAGGCCTCTGGCAGCCCCCTTCTGCCTGGCTCCAGCCCATACCAAGCCTGACAAGGAGCTTCTTGGACTCATCCATGCAGTGGGCCGCTGTCAGCACCCAGGAGGGGTGGATGAGCACTGCCCCGCAGGCCAGCTTCTTCTTCGAGTCCAGCAGGACCACCTGGAATGGGGTGGGATGATGACATCACAGGGCTGCCTCCTGACAGCCTCCAGTCCAGGGCACCTGGGTTTCATATGCACTTTCCTGGGTTCCCTGGTCATATGGGCAGAGGCTTAGGCCCTTTCTGGCGTTTTCTATTTTTGCCCATTTTACAGTGTCAGCCTGTCCCAGGGTGTCTTCCTGACTTTGCCCATGCTGTTCCTGCACTGTTCATACTGTTTCAGTCACCCTCAGCCACACCCAACATCGCCCAGCGAGCTCCTCTCATCCCTAGAGGCTTGGCCAGGCCTTGTGTCTTCCAGGAAGACTTTGTGGCCCCCAGGCTGCCTGGATGTTCCCCTTGGGCCTCCCTCAGCCCCTATCTTGAAGGGCCGTCCTGGCTGTGGTCCCACTGGGCTGCCCGGTCTTTGGGGTCCTGACCCTTGCAGAGTCTGAGTCCCCAGGGCAAATACCTCCACTTGTTGGTTCCTATCTCCCCCATGCCTGGCAGAGAGGGGAACCCAGTAAGTGTCAGTTCCCATGTGGAGGCTGGAGGGGTACTCAGGCCCGGCCCTCCCTTCTAGCCCTCTCCCATCAGCAGGGCTTCTGCCTAAAATCCCGCCAGCACAGCAGTGTCTTTCCAGCTCTTTTTAGAAACTGTAACCCTCCCTCCTGCAGACCCCTCCATGCCCCCACGCCCCTCCCCTCACCCACCCTGGCTGCTCCTCTCCCCTCAGGTTGCGTCCATCTTTCCCTGAAGCATCCCCCACCTTCATCATCCCCCAAAAGCAATGGCAGTGCTTCCCTCTCGGTTTCTGCACCCTGAGCATAGCTGCCAGGATGGACTCAGTGATCCCGGACCCAGCACGTGAGCAGCCGGTGCTGCCTCGCCTCCCACCTGCCAGGGGCTGTCTCCCCGCCTGGTCATCTTCCCATCAATGAGCCGCGGATCTATTTGGTCTTCTTGGTCTTCTGTGTCTCGTTTCAGGTGACTGCGCTTCTTCTCCATCCGCTTCCAGGGCCTCCCACAAGGGAACTTCACTGAGGTAGGCAGAGGTGGTGAGGGGCCTGCCAGGCACTCCTCCCGAGACTGCCCTCCTGTCTTGGTCCTCCTCCAGCCTGTGGGCCACTTTGCCACAGTGCAGGGTTCAAGGAACCAATGATACTTAGACCACTCCATTAATATTAGCTATGAACCCCCTCCAGTCAGCCAGCCAGTCAGTCAGTCAGTCAACAAACAGTGCCACTGAATGGCAAGAGTCAGACCAGGCAGCATCACCCACTGGCTGTGTGTCCTTACATAGGTTGTTAAACTTCTTGAAGGCTCATTGTACCCCAGGGCTGTTGGGGGTAATCCCTGAGATACAAATTACAAACCCCCTCCAGTCAGTCAGTCAGTCAACAAACAGTACCACCCAATGGCAAGAGTCAGGCCAGGCAGCATCGCCCACTGCCTGTGTCTCCTTACATAGGTGGTTAAACTTCTTAAAAGCTCATTGTACCCCAGGGCTGTTGGGGGTGATCCCTGGGATTAGTAAGGTCTCATAATGGGATGCTGCTGAGCTCCTCACAGAGGAAAGGAATTACAGGGAGAAGGAGGTGAGCATTCTTGGAGAGCTCCTACAATAGGCATGGCATGTTTGTGAGGCCTCCCTGCCAAGAAGAGAGCGCATACTCCATGGAGAACTGAGGGCTGGAAGGTCGGCCCGACTCTGCACAAAATGGGCCTTGAATGCCCAGTCCAGATATCTAGACTTAAAAGAGCAATGGGACATCGTCAGCAGGGGAGCTGCATCATAACAAAAGAATGGAAAGGGCACAACAGCAACAATTCCAGAAGCTGACAGCAGATGGATGGACACAGTAACTGACTTGGCAGACTGGAAAGCAAAAATCTCAGCCCGTGATGGGGGCACCCAGAAGCTGAAGGACTGGACCACGGAACCATAGGAGGCTGTGGGGCTTCCAGGAAGGCAGTGCAGGTGGGAGGGCATGTTGAGAGTTTGTAAGAGAAACTGCGAAAGCCCTCCTCACTGGCTTGACTCCCCTCTCCCTGCCTGCAGAAGGTGAACCAGAGGCTCTGACTAGGGACTTCAGGCCCCGCTTCAGGAAGGAGTGGTGCTCTTAGCTGACCACAGGGAGTCATGCAAATGTCCACAGCCTGCACAGGCACCAGCTCCCCTGCCCCACCCTGCTCTGAGGGGCCGAACACCATGGGTGAGCATCTTCCATCCTCCAAGAGCTTGGAGGAGTCCTCTTAGAAAGCAGCCTAAAAGGAAAGCCCTCACGATCTGGGGTTCTGCCAATGACAGGGCCTTCCCACGGCCTTGCAGGAAACCCACAGGCCAACAGGCCCACCAGGCATTTCTTTGCAGCTTCCTGGAAATATCTAATTATTTCAAAATAAAAAGTTAAATTTTTAGATCTTTTTTTACTTTTTTTAAAAATAGAGACAGGGTCTCACTGTGTTGCCCAGGCTAGTCTCAAACTCCCAAGCTCAAGCAATCCTCCCACCTCAGCCTCTCAAAGTGCTGGAATTATAGGTCTGAGCTACTGAGCCTGGCCAAAAATTTTTTTCTGCAGAAGAATTGAATTATAAAGTTGTAGAAAGTTCCCTGAAAGAGGCTGGGCGCGGTGGCTCACGCCTGTAATCCCAGCACTTTAGGAGGCCAAGGCAGGTGGATCACCTGAGGTCAGGAGTTCAAGACCAGCTTGACCAACACGGAGAAACCCCTTCTCTACTAAAAACACAAAATTAGCTGGGCGTGGTGGCGCATGCCTGTAATCCCAGCTACTCGGGAGGCTGCGGCAGGAGAATCGCTTGAATCCAGGAGGCGGAGGTTGTGGTGAGCTGAGATCACGTCATTGCACTCCAGCCTGGGACAACAAGAGTGAAACTCCATCTCAAAAAAAAAGAAAAAAAAAAAAAAAAAAAAGAAAGTTCCCTGAAAGAAAACACAAAGTCAAAGAGATGGGAAATAGAAGAGACAATAAAACTAGAGGAAAGAGGTCTGAATAATGGGAGGTCCAGAAAGAGAAAATAGAGGAAGTAAAGGGGAGATTGTAGAAGAAATAAGTGATAAATGTCCCTAGAGGCAGAAGATAGGAATTTCCACATTAAAAGGGTCCACCTTTTAATGAAAATGAATGAAAAAAGGACCCATGCCAAGGAACAGCATGCTGAAATGTAAGAGTTGTAAAACTCTGATTTTTAAAGTTTCATACATATATAAATTTGATTAAAATGCATAAAAAGGAAAATATAGAAGAAGGCAGAATCGGGATTCTGTTCTCTCCTCAAGGAAGCAAGGGGGTAAAGAGGGAAATGCGATGCACGCCGGACAACGTCAGAGAAAAACGCAGCCAGGCTACATGGAGGAGGACGCTGCACGCCTCGCCCCAGATACGCTCAGACTGGGGAGCGGAGCCACCACTGGGCTTGCGCTCCAGGAGGTGGCCCCAGGTGCGCAGGGGCGCCCGGAGGAAGGCGGGGACGCCAGGAAGAAAGGAAGCAGGGAAAGCGGAGGGCGGGCCCAGCTCCCGGGCTGATTGCGCTAACAGTGGCCCCGGTGTTGGGGCGCGTCTGCCGCTGCCCCAAGGCTCAACTCTGTTCCTCGCTCCCTCCCTAGAAACCCTCCTGAGCCCCCCGCGCCGCGCCTCGTCAGGGGGCCTGCCCACCCCGCACCCAGCGTGATTCCTGGGCGATGTATTGGGGGCTTCTCACCTGCGGGCTGACACTGCAGGAGGTCGTCCCCCAGCTTGTAGCCAGGCGCACAGCTACAGCGCCGCCAGCCCACCTCCTCTAGGCAGTAATGCGTGCAGCCGCCGTTGTCCAGCGAGCAATTGAGGAAGCTCACCTCTGCGGGCAGGGGAGGGCGCGGGCAGCTGGTGCTGGTGCCGCGCCCCCAACCCGGCCCCAGCCCCGCCCCCCCGCCCGCCAGCGCCCCGCTCTCCCCCTCACCGCGCTGGCAGAAGCGGCCCTCCCAGCCGCTGCGGCAGTCGCAGCTGAAGCTGCCGATGCCGTCGATGCACGTGCCGTGCCCGCAGCACAGGCTGGCGCACGGGTGCTCCAAGGGCAAGACCAAGCACTGGTCACCGTCTGCGACACAAGGCGGGGTAGGGCGTCAGCGGCCAGAGACCCCGAGGGGCGCGGGCGCCGGTAGTCCAGCCGGGGATCTAGAACGCACTCACCGACGTGCTTGGACCAGAAGGCCAGCTGCGGAGAGAGCGGGCAGCGTCAGGCGCCTGCAGCCGGTGTGCGGAGGGGGCGCGCCCGGGTAGGGCAGGGCAGCGGGTGAGCGGGCAGGGGAGGGGAGGGCTTCCAGACAAACAGGGATCGACGCCCGATGGTCGTTGGCTGCTAGGAGCTGGTGCTCCCTGCCCCTCCCCCGCCCTCCAGCGCCACCCGCCCGCGCCCAGCCTCCATCCCACGTCCCTGGAGCAACACCCTCTCCCCATGCAGCTGCAGTGCTGCTCTCGCGACTGTCCGCTCCCACAGCAGCCTCTGGCATGCAAGGGACCCGAATCCCTCACCAAGTCACTCGGCCTCCTTCCAGTCCCATCACTCCCTCTGCCTGCGGGCTTTGGGGGACCCCTGAGCATCGCGCCTTTCCCTAAGCCAGTGTTTTTCAGAGTTGGGAGGATGGGGGCAGAGGGTCTGCGTTCCTAACCAGGTACCAGGGTTGCTGCTGCGGCGGCTGCTGCTGGTCCGGGACCACCCAGCCCACGTTGAGACCCACGGCCTGTGCCTGATGCCTGCTCCATCAGAGAGGCCAGCCAAGGCCTGCTGGGGCTGAGAGACCATGGGTGAGGTGGGAGCACGGTGGGGACTTGATGTGATCAGATATGTGCCTGCAGAAAGTCACTGTGGCGTCTGCCAGAGAGGCCACTGGGGAAAGAGGTGGTGGGGATGGAGGTCCAGATGGGGGTCCAGTCAAGGAGGTGGAGGCTGAGGGCAAGAGAGGGTGCAGGCCAGAGGGTCTCCTGCCCTGAAAGCCTCCACTGGAAAGCATCCCTGGATGCCTTGGAAGGGGGCCCAGGCCGTGCACAATTTTCAGGTCCTAGTGGCTGAAGCAATCCCCAGGGACACAGCGGGTCTGAGCCTTGTCTCAGGAAGCCAGCCCCGTTACCAAGCTCACCCTACTACCTAGGGCCACGTCCACAGGACTCTGGGGGCTCCAAAGGACTCTGACCCTTAGACAAATAGGACACAGACCCTGTCTTCCGACCCCCTGAACAATCAGATTTTCTCCCTTTGATGTGAGGCACAGAGTGAGCGATTTTATGTGGACAGAAGTGAGTTTCGGTCACACACACACCCTGATCAGCAGAGGCATGGGTGGAAGCAGGGTGGTCTTTAGGTCCCCTCTTTGTGAGGTGGGACGGGGAGGCAGTGGTGCTCAGCGGTGGCTGGAGGGTGGACTGAACCACCTACACTGTGGCTGGTGGGAGTCCCCACCTAGGGTCGCCCCACACTCTTTCCTGGAGCTTCTTCCTGAATTCTGTTTCTTGCAGTCACATGTGCCTGGCCGACATCATAGGGCCAGCATCCTAATCGCTCCACTCAGCCACCCCCACAACTCCTAAGAGGGCCTCAGCATTGAGTCCCCACCTGCTCCTCCAGGCCCCTGCTGGTTACCAGCTCGCCCCTGAGCCTCATCCTCTGGACCCATGGTGGCCTTACTGTGTCATCCACATTTTGGAAAATTTCCTTGGCCTCCTCGAAGTCACAGATCTCCTCTATGCACTCCCGCTCCAGGCTGCTGTGACGGAGCTCCTCCAGGAAGGAGTTGGCACGTTTGCGGATCCGCAGCACCTGGTGGGCACGCTCGCTGCTGGAGAACACTGAGTCTGGTTTTGGAGGGAGGGGGAGCTCACCTTGGTGGAGGGGCCTAAGAGGGGCTGGGGCCATGAGGGGGTCTGAGGAAGCAGAGCTGGGAGAGCCTGGGAAGGTCTTGTCTCCGCCCCCTCAAGACTCATTCTAATTCTAGGTCATGGCTTGGCGCAGGGGTCCTCTGCTCTTTTCCTCCCCAGGAAGCAGATGGCAGTTGGAGGACGAAGCCTTGCTCTGAGATGGACAGGCCTCCCTGTGAACCCCACCCCGATCTCTGTGTGACCTTGAGCCAGTGTCTTTACCTTTCTAAGGTTCAATTTACTCATCCAAAAACATGGGGATGAGACCGTCATGTAAAACATCCAATACAGTCCCTGGCCCAGAGATAAGCACTCAAGCCCTGGCTGCTGCTGTAAAGGCTGCCAAGTTAAATCCTCTCACTCTTCTGCCAGTACACCACGTGCAGCCCCATCTTGACACATCCCCCCAGTCTTCCTCTCCTCCCCCAACCAAGTATTCCCCATGCCTCTCCCCTTGGGCAGGGACACCTGGAGGATAGACAGACCTATCACCCAGGAAGGGTCCCCAGGTGTCTCCTGGGCTCTGTGAAGTGTCTGTCTTGGGTGCAGGGCACAGTTAGGAGGGAGAGATCAAGTTGGGGGTGTAAGCAAGAAGGGATGGAGGGAAAGGCATCCTAGAGGAGGGTATGCCTGAGCTGAGGGCACCTTGGGAAAGGGTGGAGGTGCAGGTCCCAAGCAGATAAACAGCTCTATAAAGGCACAAATGAAACCAACAGCCTGGTGTGGCTCTAGGGGCCCATGTGTCCTGCGGACCTCCCCAAGAATCATGGCCTCCTCCCGTTGGCTGTGGAGACCAGGAAAGGGGTTGGGGCAGGGCAGCCGTGAGGCCAGTGTGCATTTGAGTAGGGGAGGCTGTGCTGGATAGTGTGGGCGGTAGCCTGGGCCTGGGGTCTTCACAGTTGAGGGAGTGAGTGGGTGGAGAGGGAAGGCCCAGGGGACTCTGTGACCATCCCTGTGTGGAGGAGGGAGCTTTAGGAGGTCATCGCGGGGCTCCCTGCCATCACGCATGCCTGCCCTGGCAGCCCCTGTGTGGCACTCTGGCAGCTGGCCTACCTGGGACTTGTCAGTTGATTCCTGCCATTCCCGTCTGCCCCTCACCTCACCCAGGGCTCAGAGAGATGGTGGAAGCTGTGAAGGCCTGGGCAGATGCCCACCAGGGCCTTGTAGAGGCCACAAGGGTCCCGGGGTAGGGGTGGGGTGGCCTTACCAAGAGGAGCTGGTGTACCGGAAATTCCCCAGGTGGCCACGAACAGCAGGAGGCTTGTGAGCTGCCACATTCTGGAGGCGCTGGCACCTGTCTGAGGAGGACTTCTGAGCTCCGGGCAGTGCCTACCCCCGCTGCTGCTCTGCCTGCACCCCCAGGTGGAAGCGGAATGAAAGGGCTGTCCCTGTGTGCTGGCCGTCAGGGCGGAAGCTGGGATTGAGGGTCCTTGTTCGCTAGAGACATAGCCAGCCTCAGAAGGCCTCGGCTGCCCGCTCTACATGGGGCTGAGCTCACACTGCCTGCCTAGAAAGCAGCTCCAGAATGCAGTGGAGAGGGTGCCAGGATGTTTGTGTCCTCCCTGGGGACAGTGGGGTGGCTGCCTCTGCCGGTCTGATGACTGGGCTGAGAATATTAGCTAACGTTGATTGGACACTCATGGTGTCTTTCAAACAATTTTTACAGGATTCACAGGGCAGGCCATGAAGCCAGACTGCACGGTGCAAATTCCAGCTCCAGCACTTACTGGAGGGCAATGTTGGGCAAGATGCTTAACTGCTCCATGCCTCAGTTTCCTCATTTGTAAAATGGATGGAATAACGTGGTGTATTTGTGCCTTAAAGGGTGTTGTGAGAATTAAAGGAGTTAGTCCACATAAAGCTCTCAAAACAGGCTTTGCACATAGCTCATGCTCAGTAAACATGAGATATTATGACTTCAGTTAAGGCTCACAACCACCCAAGAGGTAGCTATTAATGCTGTCAACCCCATTTCATAGAGGGGGAAACTGAGACTCAGAGGAGTTAAGTGGTTTATTAAAAATCCAACCCTTGCTGGTCTCCATTGATTGCACAGGGAAGTCACCAACCCAGAGGATCGATCAGATTCTGTCCCCCATCCTCCAGGAGTAGGGTCTTACACCATCAGTACACTGCAGGCACCAGACTCGGAAGACTGAGGCAAGGTCCTGGGTCTCCATGTTTACATCCATGCATTACTCGCAGAGCCAGGACTCAAGGCCAGGCCCGTGTGGTTTTAGGCCTGGAAATTCAACCCCTGCCCCAAACCACTGGGTGCCCCAAAAGGCCACAGAGATAGCCCTGGTGGCCAGAGATCAAGGAACCCTCCCCAGTGGATCGGCCACGTGGCCCTCTGCACACCCTGCCGGACCCTGCTCTCCATTCTTGCCGACTCCCTCTGAGGCCGCTTCTGAGATTTGTTCAAATCCGACACCCGCAAAGGTGGAAGTGGGGTGGGGAGAATGGAGGGTCCTGGGCTCCAAACTGTCTGTTGGAATGGCCCTGGGCCCTGGGGACCCTTGGCCTGGAAAGAGGGAGGCGCATGGCAAAGGGACCTGGGACTGTGGCTGCCAGGCCTGGCCTGTGGAGGGCCTTGTGTCCTTTTACCCCAAGCTCAGGCTTGTTGAGCACCCTGGCTGGAGGATTCAGCCCTCATCACCACCTAGCTCTCTTCTCCCGGGGGCAGCCCTCCCTCCACACCCCTCATAGACCTGCCTGGAGGGGGACTCACAGGGGCGGGTCGTGGAGATACTGCAAGTTCGCCGTCCTGCCGCCATGACAGCCTGGAGTTCGAGTTAATCCATAACCACAAATATTTGCTTGGCCCTCAGCACTGAGGCCTCCCTCTCCATAGACAAACAGTGGCACTAGCACTCCTGGTCCTAGCTCAGCACGGCTTGGTCTGCCCGAAGCCCACCTCTGCCCACCAAGGATGCCGTCCAGCGGGGAGGGAGGTGAGGGCAAAACCCTTGACAGATGTGGTCTCATTTTAGCCCCATAGTGGCTGGCTGAGGGAGGAACGTTGTCCCTGTTTTTCAGATGGGGACATTTTTACCCAGAGATATTATAGTTTGCCCAAGATCAGCACAACAGGTAATATTCCATATTTCGTCAAATCTAAAATACCATTAATTATAAGAAGCACGTATTTATGTGCCACCATACAAGAAAAAAGACGCTGTCCCAATGACATGCCATCCCAATTTCTGATACATAAAATCATGAGAAGATGCTCCTTTTTGGGTCCCCAGTGCATGGGTGCTGGGCACTGGGCTCCACCCTCACCTCCAATTGCTCACAAATCACCCCCAACCCCCACCCCCAACACACACACACAACGGCACATAGCATCCCTCTAACCTCTATTTTTCAGGTAAGGACACTCAAGTTTTGTGTTACTCGCCCAGATTCACTGAGCTGGTAGTTGGCAGATTTAATTTGAACTCAGGTCTTGCTGCTTCCATTTGGCCCCTTTTGTGGACCAGTAAGAAAAATGAACGGGATTCCAGAAAGGCTGCAGCAATTTCCTGGCCGGGGTGCCAGAAGGGAGAAGGGCAGAAATAAAGGGTCCAGCTCAGCACCTTTGCCTGTGTCCTGCAGTCTATCAGCATTTATTAAGTGTCTTCCTGCTCTGAACCGGGCTGCACCAGAGATGCCCCCCTTTCCTCCCTGCCCTACCTGTTCCTGGGAAGACTTGCCCACGTTCCTTCTCCAAGTCTGCACCTCTAAACGGGGCATGTGACCCTGCCTCGCTGGCTTCCATTGATTGCACAGGGAAGTCACCAACCCAGGGGATTGATCAGAGGAGTAGGGACTCACACTGTCAGTACACCATAAGTACCGGCCTCGGAAGACTGAGGCCAGGTCCTGGGCATCCATGTTTACGCTTAAAGCAGAGGAAGCTGATGAGAAGGAAGATGCAGGTGTGCAGAGGGGGGCTGAGGCCACGGACACCTGGAGAGTCCCAGGGAGCAGCGGAAGGAGGCCCCTGCCTCCTTATGATTGGTGGCACATCCTGGCTTCGGGTGCAGGAGGGTCCCCATGCCCTCCTAAAACCCTATTCCTCCTGAAGTTTCTTTAAATTGGCTGGAACAGCTTGTGTTGATTGTAACCAGATGCCTCCTGCTGAGGCACCACACCATGCTGGGCTGTGGTGGTACCAGGCCCTCCTAGAGGAACAGGGTAAAACTCTAACACTCTAACAAGTCAGGCCCACCTTGCCCAGGGGCAGGTACACATAGGAAATGCTTACAGAATTCAGAGGAGAGGGCAATCAGTACAAGCTGGCATAGCCAGGGGAGGCTGCCTGTAGGAGGTGACACTTCAGCTGGACATCAAAGAGCAGACAGGAGGAAAGACATCCCCCCCAACCCCACCCCAGGTTGGGAGACAGTGGGGAGACACAGAACACAAGCAGTCAGGAGGTGCTAGGAGGGGTGGAGGTGGAGAGGAGGTGGAGGGTGAGGCAATGGATTTTGAAATCGAGACTATGAGAAGTGGAGAACCAGGAGCTGTTTGTGACAGGCTGTGGCAGCTGCCTAGAAAAGCAGAGACAAGCTTCTGGGAGCTCAGGCAGGAAGCATGAAGACCCCATGCACAACCACAGAAGGCACCAGCTTGTATGTCCCTGTTTGCTTCAGGCGTCGCCCCCGCAAGTCTGCAGAGATCACTGCCCTCTGCTTTGCCTTCCAGGTGCAAGATGTTGTGGGTATTCTTTTGGCGCCGCTTCCCTTCCCCACCAACTTCTCGCCCTCTACTCCTCCCCACCCCAGCACAGGCAGCCGCTCCAGGGCAAGTCTATGCAGGCTCCACACACTGATTCTGACCTGCATAAATGGACTCTGCCCGGGGCACCCATGTCCAAACCAGCCCAGGTGCCCGAAGCACCGGCACCGGTACGAGCCAGGGCGGCTGCAATGCTCCCAAGTGCCCAGTGCTGGGGGTTGGGGGTGCCACGGCTTGGGAGGCTGCCCAGAGGGCGGAAGGGTCCTCTGCAGAGCTCTGCACGCCTGTCGGCCGACGGGGACTCTGCACGGCGGGCTGCGTCACGGCCGCCTCATCGGCTGGCAGCGCAGGAAACCCCGTCACCTTCTCGAGGTAGGGACAGTCCTGCCGCCAGCCGTTCCTGCGATCCCAGGGTCTCTGCAGTTACACCTGGTTCCAGCCGGGGGCGCCGCGCCGCACCGCTCCTGCGGAGGAGCCAGGCGCCCTTCACAGGCGCGGCCTCACCCGCTTTACTTGTCAGGTGTGAGTCGCCCCACGTGCACCCGAACGCGGTCAGGTCCACCCAGGAAGCCGGAGCAGGACTTTGGGCAGCGAGCTCGCTGTGAGTTAGAGAGCAGAGGGACATCTGTGGCTAAGGAATTCGCTGCATGGATGAAGACCCAAGCAAAGGAGCTAGAACCAAATGTATGTGGGGCAAGGCCAGCCACAACTACCGGAGCCGGCGGTGTTCCAAAGCCCTCGGCTCTGGAGTCACGTTCACACGGCCTTAAACCTCCGCTAGCCTTTTTCTGACAGGCGGATTTAACTTCCCTGCGTCCCTGCGTCTCAATGTCCACATTTGTAAAATGGGGTCAGCGTCCATCTCAGGTGACTGTTACAAGGGTCACGTTAGATCTTTTATTAATTTTTTAATTAAAAAAATTTTGAAACAGGGTCTCTCTGGCTCTGTCACCCAGGCTGGAGTGCAGTGGCGGGATCACAGCTCTCTGCGGCCTAGATCTCCTGGGCTCAAGCGATTCTTCTGTTTCAGCCACCTCAGTAGCTGGGATCACAGGCCCGTGCCACCACGCCCAGCTGATTTTTAAAAATTTTTAGGAGAGAGGAGGTCTTGCTGCGTTGCTCTAGAACTCCTGACCTCAAGTGATCCTCCCTCCTCAGCCTGCCAAAGTGCTGAGATTACAAGCGGGAGCCACTGTGCCTGGCCTTATTTTTAAGTATTTTATACAAAGTGGACATGGCCTGGGACTTAACAGGACTTCCCACAGGCCTGGGAAGGTCAGGGAGGGGCCGACTAGGAGGGGAAGGGGTCAAGGACAGCTGCTGCTGTGTGGAAGCTCAGATTGCACAGATCCGTTGTACAGATTAGGGCTGATCATTCAGTCAGCCCTAACCTGTACAACACTCCCCACCCCTTGTGTTTTGGCCCTGGCTCTGCCAATAGATGCCAGAAACCCAACTTGAGCTCACTCTGCTGAACAGTGATGAGAGATGGGCTGGTGGTCAGGGCTGACGGGACTAAGGTTCCTTCTCACCCCATGCCACTCCCCTGTGTGGGCATTGCCCATTCTCCATTCTCTCTGCAGGGACGCTGTGCTGCTCAGCCCACCCCAGGCAGGGCAGGGAGGACAGACACTAGAGAGGCTCCCGGGAGCTCCCTGGTAAGAAGTGGAGTGGGATGGATGCAGTCCAATGTCTCTCTCTTTTGTTGTTGTCAGGTTATTGTGGTATAATTTACATACAGGGAAACTCACACTTTAAAAATGTACAGTTCTGCTTGTTTTGACAAATGTATGTTATAGTGCATCCACCACCACATCATGATATACACATTTTCATCACCCTCAGAAATTCTGTGTTCCACCCCAACTCTTGGCAACCACTGATTGGATTTCTATCTCTATAATCTGCATTTTCTAGAATAGCATATAAAGGGAATCCTACAGCACATGTACATATTTTTTTGAGTTGGTGTCTTGCTCTCTTGCCCAGGCTGGAGTGCAGTGGTGTGATCTCAGCTCGCTGCAATCTCCACCTCCTGGGTTCAAGTGATTCTCCTGCCTCAGACTCCTGAGTAGCTGGAATTACAGGCACATGCCACCACACCTGCCTAATTTTTGTATTTTTTAGTTTCACCATGTTGGCCAGGCTAGTCTTGAATTCCTGACCTCAAGTGATCCGCCCACCTCAGCCTCCCAAAGCGCTGGGATTATAGGCGTGAGCCACCGTGCCCAGCCAGTACATAGCTTTTTAAGACTACCTTCTTTCACTCAGCATAAAGCTTTTGAGATTTATTCATGTGGAATTCTATATCAGTACTTTATTTCTTTTTATTGCTGACTGGGCTCCATTATATAGATGTGCCACAATCTGTTATCCCTTTGCCAGTTCTTGGCTATCACTAAATTAAGCTGCTAGAACATTTATGTACAGGTCCTTGTGTGGGCATATGTTTTCATTTCTCTTGGGTAATATCTAGGAATAAGATTCCTGAGTCATGTGGTGAGTACGTGTTTACTTTTGGAAAAAAAAAAAATAAAGTCAAACTTTTCCAGAGTGTTGGAGGCATTTTGCATTCCCACCAAGCAATGTCCAAGTGTTCCTGTTGCTCTGCATCCTCACCAGCATTTGGTGTTGTCAGTTGTTTTTTAATTTTAATTTTTAATTTTTAGACTTCTTAATAGATGTGTAGTGGTATCTCATTGTAGCTTTAATTTTCATTTCCCTCTTCTCTGGTGATTTTGAGCATCTTTTCCTGTGCTAATTTGCTATTTATATCTTCTTTGGTGAAGTGCCAGTTTAAGTCTTTGGGCTGATTTTTGTTTGTTTCTTTGTTTTTGAGGGTTTTTTAAATTGAGTTTTTAGAATTTGTATGTATCCTAGTAACAAGCCCTTTGTCAGCTAAGTATTTTGCAAAAATTTCCTCTCAGTCTGTGACTTGTCTTTTATACTTAACGGTGTCTTTTAATGAACAGATGTTTGTAATTTTGATGAAGTCCAATTATCAACATTTTCTTTTATGATTCGTGTTTTTGTGTCCTACCAAAGAACACTGCCTTATTCAAGGTCACAAAGGCTTTCTCTTATGTTTTCTTCTAGAAGCTTTATGGTTTTTCACTCTTACATTTACATCTCTGACCCATTTTGAATTCATTAATTTTGGTATATGGTGTGAGGTAGGGGCCAAGAATCATTCTTTAAAATATATGGAGACCTAGTTGTCAGTCCCATTTCTTGCAAACACTATCCTTTCTCCCATTGAATTGCTTTGGTGCTTTGTTGAAATCAATTGACCATATATGCATACATCTACTTCTGGACTCTATTTTGTTCTGTTAATCTATCTTTCATTTTTATGCCAACGTTATAATGTCTTAATTGCTATTACAAGATTCAAGTAACTCATGAAATCAAGTAGTGTAAGTCCTCCAACTTTGTTCTTATTTTTCAAAATTGTTTTGGCTATTCTAGGTCCTTTCTACTTCTATATAAATTTTAGAGCCAATTTCTCAATTTCTAAAAAAAAAATTCCTGGTGAAATCTTGATTTGGATTGAATTGAATCTATAGAACAATTTAGGAATAAAAGACATCTTAATATAGAGTCTTCTCATCTATTAGCATAGTATTTCTCTACATTTATTCAGCTCTTTGTTAATTTCTCTCTCCAATATTTAATTGTTTTCAGGTATAGGTCTTGAACATATTTTGTTAAATTTATCCCTACTTATTTCATGTTTTAAAAATGTTATTGTAAGTGGCATTTTAAAAATTTGAACTTACAATTGTTTGTTGCTAGTGTTTATAAATACAATTGACTTTTTAAATTGAGACATTATTTCTTGATTCTATAAACATGATAAGATGATCAACTATCCCATTTGTCTGGGATTGTACCATTTTTAACACTAAAAGTCCTAAAGAAGAAGCCAAAAAGTTAAAAGGAAGTAAACTCTCCCTTGGGAAGAGAAAAGTCGAGGTTTTCAGTGATTGATACAGGAGATTAGGGGAAAGGTATAAAACCCACATGGCAACCCCAGAAACAGAGGCCGAAGGCAACACTGGTTTTAGTGCCAAATGGGCACATCACCTTCCTTAGTGTCTGTTGCTGAGGACAACCACCATGATTTGTAGTACACCATAGTGGATCATCCATTATTATGTCACTCCTTGTGATGTAACTTAAGCGCACTATAATCTTGAACGTGACCATCCACTTTGCCTGCGGATTAATTGTTGTGCTTTGTATTGAGACACTGCTAGTTTAATTTTAGCATGGTGAATACTGAGGCCATGTTTTCTTAAGCATTCAGGTGATGAAAATGAGGAAATGGTGTTGCAATATCAATGCCCATATGACCCAAATGGCCATGTTATTTTAATGACAGGAGGAGTGACACAGACAACTGGATGAGGGAGGTAAAGAATCAAAACAAGGGATACTGCGCAATAAGCAGAGAGAATTCGGGGTTGGGCATGGTGGAAGAAGGGACTGTAGAGACTGCCTCACAAGTCCCCAGTGAGATAGGCAAGTATGTCCACATTAACCAAAAAGCTTTTTGTCTCCACAAAAGACACCAATTGAAAATAGTGGCTGCTGAATTAGCTAGGGCATACTACAAAAATGAAGTTGTGTGATTGTGCTGCTCCTTTGATTGTTTTTTGAAACTGAGTAGGGGCACATTTCCTCATTTACAGGCTGTAACTGAAATATCACGTGGGTGAACAAAGGGAGAAATGTCGATGGCAGCTGTGTTGACCCTTTACAACATGCAGTGGATTCTGCCAGATCCCACCAACAATCATGCTTTCTACAGTAACCAAGTGCTGCATCCAATCATGGCAATGAAAAACAGTTCTCCTAACTTGTAAATACTTTGATTTGAAAAAATGGAGTTTCAAATCATCCTTTTTATTTCTATGAAGATTTTAATCCACCTGCAGAAAAAAAAAAGAATGTTGATGTTATCTTGTCCAAATACAAACATGACTTTGCCCATCTGTCTGCCTATTTGGCAGACCGTGCAAATGTAAATTTTTGCAAATTCCATGCAGTCTATGAATGCTTTACCAAAGAAAAGTTAAAAATATTAGCCACGAAGTGTCCTGCACATTTTGTACACATCAGTAAAAGGGGGTGGAGTTTGCTTCCCTGCGATATTGATGCTTTCAAAATGAAAGCTTTTATTTACTTTTCAGTTTCCTCAAAGCATGAAAAAGCACTTAATGAGATTTTTCACATTCCAGAAATGGAAGGAGATGGCCTCCTTTGGACATGTGCCTACACAAGGGCTGTCACTGTTGCCAGGGTAAAAAGGCAGCCTGCCATACAACCATATTTTCAAAGCATGGGACAAGAAGAATGTCCTTGTCTTAATATATTTGGAAATATATTAAGAATGAAAATAGAGAAAAAGATTACGGTTAAACAGTCAGACTGAAATTTATAAGTTGTTCCTCCAAAACTGCCTGATGATCTTTGAGGAGCCCATAAGGGCTCTGGAAAAGCATGAACTGACTGTCCCTGAGTTGTCGATGTTATAGGTAGGTACTGACAAAGCTCATATAATGAAAAATGACTCATTTTTTGGAAATGAAACCAAAATGTCACCAGAAAAGGACAGCCAATTTAAACAAGACTTTCTCACTTCTTTACTAAAACTGTAACTTATTTGGAATTCAACTTCAGCTTCAACTTCACAAGTTCAAAGTATCTTTGTGCTTTAAAACTATTTTTCCCGAGAGAAACACAGACAGAGAAGGAGACAGAGAGAGGTTTAACTTACAGTGACATCCAGTGTGCTCAGAAATGTTCAAAAAGGGCCGGGTGCCATTGCTCACGCCTATAATTCCAGCACTTTGGGAGGCCGAGGCGGGTGGATCACCTGAGGTCAGGAGTTCGAGACCAACCTGGCCAACATGGCGAACCCCGTCTCTACTAAAAATACAAAAATTAGCCAGGCGTGGTGGCACGCGCCTGTACTCCCAGCTACTTGGGAGGCTGAGGCCAGAGGATCACTTGAACCTGGGTAGTTGAGGTTGCAGTGAGCCGAGATCACGCCACTGTACTCCAGCCAGGGCAACAGAGTAAGACTCCAACTCAAAAAAAAAAAAAAAAAGTTCAAAAAGGATGGATATCTTAGCCATGGATATCCTACATGATAGATGCAAAAGATGACAAACTGCTGGTTTACCAAAACCAGCCTGCAGATGCAAAGTGAATGGACATCTTTGGACAGCTGGAAACGAATCCCTACAAATCTAAAACCCTGCTGTTGCTTGTAGGTACAATCCTAAGTATTCCATTCTCAAACGCTTTTGTTGAGATAGCAGCTTGAGGCCATCACATTGGACTGACCTCAGGAGTCAGTGTACTGAGGGCTCTCTAAGAGCAGAGCTGCAAGTCAAAGGATTTTCCATTTAACTATATTCAGTTTCATCACTACATCAAGGAAGAACTTCCTACTAAAGGCTGCAGGCAAGGAAATAAAAAGAGTCAAAATATCCTACTATATCATAGGACCAAAATGTCTTTTTTTTTTGTAGACGGAGTCTCACTCTTGCCCAGGCTGGAGTGCGGTGGCGTGATCTTGGCTCACTGCAACCTCTACCTCCCAGGTTCAAGCAATCCTCTTGCCTCAGCCTGCTGAGTACCTGGGACTACAGGCGGGTGCCACCACGGGCGACTAATTTTTGTTTTTTTAGTAGAGACAGGGTTTCACCATGTTGGCCAGGCTGGTCTCAAACTCCTGACCTCAAGTGATCGGCCCGCTTCGGCCTCCCAAAGTGCTAGGATTACAGGCATGAGCCACCACGCCCAGCCCGTCATTGTTATTTTTGATTAAATATTAGTAATATCTGTTTAAATACTGCTATTATATTACATTCACCATTTTAAAAGTCTTACATTTATGTATTTTGATACAAAATTTAAGTATCTAATAATGACTTAAAATAAATTGCTAAATCACAGGACAGGAAGAAACATTATAAAACTATTTTTATATTTTTCTCACACATATTATTTGTTATTAGTCCTATTACTACTAATTGCCACTGTGAACTAATCATATTGTTTTCTTTAAATAATAGCATTTATATAGAAGGTAAAAAATACACAATATGTATATTTCAAATAAGCACCATATGTGTATACTATTTATTTTTTATTTTTTAGAGACAGGGTCTCTCCCTTTGTCTTACAGGCTGGAGTACAGTGGCACCATCACAGCTCACTGCAGCCTGGACCTCCTGGGGCTCAAAGGGTCCTTCCTCCTCAGCCTCCCGAGGTAGCTGGGACTATAGGTGCAGGCCACAACGCTCCGCTAATTTTTTTTCATTTTTGTACAGACGGAGTCTCACTATGTTGGTTGCCTAGGCTGGTCTCAAACTCCTGAGCTCAAGTGATCCTCCGGCCTCAGCCTCCTGAAGTGCTGGGATTACAGGCGTGGGCCACCGCTCCCGGCCTACAATAATTTTTAACATACTATATTATGTTGGCTTTTTTAAAATCTGGTATGGCTGTGTTCCGGGCTGGATCTCTAAAGTGTGTCGTCGAATACACAGTCTCATCTCCTGTCCGCCTAAGTCTTCTCAGCCCTAGCGCCGAAGGGCCCACTAAGACCTAAGACCCGGTCACTGCCCCCAAGAGGCTCAGTTTGGTGATGAAGCCAGACACAAAACAGACAGAGAGCAAGGTCGAAGGTGCCATGAAATAAGTCGCCCCAGGTGGCTCTGGGCGGGCCTAACCCAGGACAGGTTCTCCAGGAAGACTTCCTGGAGGAGGCGGGCCTCAGCTGGACCGCAGGCAGCCAGGAGGAGCTGGGGGTGGTGGTGGTGGGGGCGAGGGTGAAGGTGGTTGGAGATCGGGGTAGAGTGTGAAGAGGAGGACGAGGCCCGGACCTGGGCCTTTCCAGGCAGGCGGCCCAAACGGATCTACGCAGCCAGCCACCCCTCCCAGCTGGGGTCGGCGCGTCCCCCTCCAGGCCGGTGTGGGGAGAGTCTGGCCGTCTGGAGGCCCGGGGCAGCAGGACTGGGAGAGCCGCGGTCTCCTTCCTGTCCCCTGCTCCCGGCAGACCCGCGTTTCCAGGGCCCTGTCCTTTACCCGGGGCGGCCGTCCTCCCGTGCCCAGCCTCTGGCGAGGCCACCGCTCCCCGCAGCGCCGGTGTCACGGCCCCACGGAGGGCCAGGAGCCTCCAGGGCGCCCCAGCGGCGGGGTGGACGCTGCCAGGCGATACCACGGCAGGGCCCGCGCTGCCCATCCCGCGCCACGCCCCCACCTCCGCCGGCACCGTTGCCAGCAGCCCGGCTGCGAGCCCGCCGGCGCCCGGCCACCCGCCCGCTGCGTCGCCTGGCAGCGCGCCTGCAGCTGAGTCAGCCTGTGAGTCAGCGCCCCCTGACCGCGCCGCGTCTGGGCCCGGGAGGGACGCAGACGGCGCGGGCGCGGAGAGGGGAGACGAGGAGGGGGAAGGCGGGAAGGACGCGGAGAGGGGCAGGGGGAGGAGGAGGGGGCGGGGCAGGCAACTCGGAGATGGGGAGGGGTGGTGGGGGAGGAGGAGGAGGAGGCAGCAACTCGGGGAGGGGATGAGGAGAGACAGGAGCAGAAGGAGGGAGGGAGGGCAAGCGGGGAGAGGTAGAGGGGAGGCTACCCAGGAACCAGCTCATGCTCAGAGTGCCTCGAAGTCAGGCCTGCACAAGGTTGCCTGAGGCTCCCAGGAGTGTGGCCTGCAGCCTGGGGCACACTGTCTTGGTGATCCAGGTTTTGGCCTATGGAAAGTCTACACTGTGGCTTAAGGTGGTCCTGTTCAAACTTTATTTCAAAAACCTCAACCCTGTATTTATCTTAAGAAGTACATTTTACATCGCAACAAGGTTCCACAAAACCATATTTCTCCCTATACAGGAATGCAGGGATGCACTCTTTACACTATCTGTTCTGGGTCTTTTTGTTGTTGGTGGTGGTTTTTGATGATGATGATGAAACACTAAACTGATTTTATGATCTATTAATAGGTTGCAACCTGCTGTACGAAGAACACCTTTGAAGGTATCAGACGTATCTGTCTTTTCTCTTAAATACAATGCACAGCAGCAGGAAAGGGCCTGCTCACCTGCTGGCCAGAGGCTTCCTGGCTCTCAGCCTCCTTGACTACTTTTTTTGAGACAGGGTCTTGCAGTGTCACCCAGGCTGGAGTGCAGTGGTGCGAACACGGCTCACTGCAGCCTCAACGTCCCATGCGCAAGTGATCATCCTGCCTCAGCCTCCCAAGTAGCTGGGACTACCGGCATGGACCACCACACCTGGCTAATTTTTAAATTTTTTGTAGAGATGGGGTCTCACTATGTTGTTCACGCTGGTCTCAAAAAACTCCTGGGCTCAAGCGATCCTCCTGCCTCAGCCTCCCAAAGTGCTGGGATCCACAACTCCCAATGATTCCCAGGGACCTGAGACAGAGCCTCCATGGGCAATAAACACACCATGGTTTGTGTTTGTTTGTGTTTGGATGTGCATTGAATCCTGATAACTGTGATTACCTGGGGTGGGAGGGCACTGGGGATGAGGGAGGACTTTTCACTGTACTTTGCTGCTGTTTGAATTTTTGTCACGTATATATTACTTAAAAAGGTTTATTTAAAAGCATTTCAGACCTACAAAAAGGTGTCAGAAACAAATGTGACACACAGTCACGCTGCCTTTCTCCCCATTCCACACCCTGCAGAAACCTCTAGCTAGCTTCAGTACTTCTCTGAGGAGTGAGGAGTGGATGAAGCCTCAGAATGCTTTATTTTATATATAATTTTTTTTCCTTTTTTTTTTTTTTTGAGATGAAGTCACACAATATTGCCCAGGCTGGTCTCAAATTCCTGGGCTCAAGCAATCCTCCTGCCTTGCTCAAGCATGAGCCAGTATGCCTGGCCAAGGAGCTGATTTCTGATCCTAGGTCTTGAAATTTTTTTTCTTTTTCTTTTCTTTTCTTTTTTTTTTTTTTTGGTAAACTTTTGTTTTAGGTTCACGGTGTATGTGCAGGTTTGTTATATAGGTAAACTTGTATCATGGGGGTTTGTGGTACAGATTATTTCATCACCCAGGTACTATGCCTAGTACCCAATTCAAATTCTTTTCTTTCTTCTTCTTCTTCTTTTTTTTTTTTTGAGGAAGGGTCTCACTCTGTGGGCTGGCATGCAGTGGCGCGATCTCAGCTCATTGCAACCTCTGAATCCCAGGCTCAGGTGATCCTCCCACCTCAGCCTCCTAAGTGGCACACACCACCATACCCAGCTAATTTTTCTATTTTTAATAGAGATGGGGTTTCTCCATGTTGCCCAGGCTGGTCTCGAACTCCTAGGCTCAAGCAATCCACCTGCCTTGGCCTCCCAAAGTGCTGGGATTACAGGCATGAGCCACCTTGCCCGGCCCCAATTCGGAATTCTTAACACAGTCTTCTGAGTAGTGTCACCAGTTGATCATATCAGAATTTTTGAAAGCTGTTGGCTGTCCTGTAGACTGTCCCCTCCGACATTGTCCACAGCACCAAATCTGGCCTGCAGATGGTCTGGGGCCATCTCATCAGCAGGCAGGTCTGTCCCAGGTCCTGATTCTGCCCAGGGAACTGGCAGTTCCTGAGAAGTGAGAGGTATGCAGTTACCTCTCAACACCTCTTCAGTCCGTATCCCCCAGAGCATTTAAGGTCTTTCTGGGGAAATATAACAAAAACCAAGAGTAATTAAGATGGGACTTGGACTCTGGCCTGGAGAAGATTCTAATGTAGTTGGAGAACAATACAAAGCAGCAAAAATAAGATTGCTTATGTGTTGGGTGTACGTGTTTAATTATGTAGGCCTTTGGGCATTATTTGGTCTCAGAATCCTGGGGCTTGGAAGGCCCTGGAGGAGCCTCCTCTAGGACATGGGACCTGAAAAATCTCCTAGCTGGTGGTTGCCACTGTGAATCCCTCTCTCCAGGACAGAGAAACCTGACATTATCTGGGCCCCCACATTTGATCTGGCTTGTTCTAAATCAACTCTTGAGAGCCTGCCGTATAAAGGAGAAAGTGCCCTTTGGCTCACTGGGAGTAAGAAATACAGCCGTCAGGAGAAACAGAAAGTCCATGCCTGCTGCAGGCACCCTCCTGGGTCCACAGGAAACTCCACCAGGAAAGGCAATTATTACAGAAGAGAACACTGCTTGGAGTTGTGGACACTGTTGCCTACCCAGCTTCCATTCTCCCCTTCCTTCCTAACAGCACCCCAGTTTTGTTCAGGTATCTGCCTGTCTACACATGCTTCAGGGAAAGCTGACCCATGCTCAGCCCCTTGCCTGCAGCTCCTGAGTGGGGGTCGGGAAGCTGATTTTTCAGAGAGTGATCCCATTGCGTTTGCCAACTTGTGCATGGCATTTCCTGGCCCAAGGTTTACTTCAGGAATGGGTTTGTAATCAAATTCAGTCCAGTGAAATATGAGGATAAGTTTGGAGACTTCTGGGGAAGAAACGTGCTCCTGTTCTTTAAGGAGAGAACTACCAGAAGAGCCCTCATTCTCCTCCAGAGTGGCAAGCAGATATGGGAACTGAAACTTCAAGAACCATTTGGCTATCAGGAAGGAGGCAGCCTGACAACAAAGACAGCCCTAGAAGAGGATGTAATTAAGGAAATCAGAGAGAAACAGAGCCAGGTTGCTGGATCATTCTGATCCTGAAGCCTCCATTACATCTAATCACAGACTGCTGTGGTTGGCAGAGGGGTGCATCTTTGATTGCCGCTGGGGACGAAAGCAGATTCCCGAAAGCAGATGTCCCAGCTGGGTCCCACACCTCTCCCTGCCATTGCCCCCTGGGTCCCACTGATGTCCTGTTTCCAGTCCAGGATCCCATTCAGAATCCAACATGGCACTTGTCTCCTCCCATGTGGGGCAGTTCCCCCGTCTTTCCTTGTCGCTGTGACACTGGCCAGCTATTTTATAGGACATTTCTCACTTTGGATTTGTCTGATGTTTTCTCAGTATTAGATTGAGGATATGCATTTTTGGCACAAATGCCAAAGAAGTGATGCTGTGCGCCTCTCAGGACACTGTCAAGGGTGGGGTGATGATATGTCTCATTACTGGTCATGGTAGCTTGGATCACTTGGTTAAAGTGGTGTCTCTGAAGTTTCTCCACTGGAAAGTTGCTGTTTTCCCTTTGTAATTAATAAATGTCCTGTGGGGGAGATGCTTTATGAGTATGTAAATATCCTGTTTCTCGTCATATTTTTGCCTACTCATTTTAGCATCGGTTGATGATTCCTGGCTGCAACAGTTATTACCATAGTTTTTAGCAAATGGTGATTTTCTTTGTATATCACTCTTTCTGTATTTATTAATTGGAATTCTACTGTAAAAAAGAACTCTTTCCTCCATGTGTATTTATTCTATTATTTTTATATCTGTATGAACTCTTGGATGTTTCTCTTATTCTATGGGTTATAATTCATTGCAATTATTTTTACTCAAATTGTACCAGATTTGGGATCTGTACCCAATACTGGGATCTCCTTAGTTGGCTCCTACGTGCTCCTATGTCCTTGGACATGCCCCATCCTTCTTTGATCTCTTCCTTACATTCTGGCACAAGATGCTCCAGGCTCATCTGGTATTCTCCCTGTCTCAGCCGTGGAATCAATTGTTTCTCTAAGAACCCTGACTTGTTTTGCTGGAGGATGATATTGAGAAAGTGAGATCTGGGCACCAGTCAGATTTAACTTGGTCAAATGAAACTGCAGAACTGTGCTGACAGGCGGGACAGTGTGGGAAGGAGGGGTCGGACTGCAGGGTCCAGGCGAGGGGCAGAGGGACAGACAGACTCTGAGAGGGAGGGCAGCTTGGCCTCTCAGTCCTTGGCTGGGAGCCCCTGTGGGGAGCACGGCTTGTGGATTCAGTACTGGCAGAGCTTGACTCTAGGGTGTACACCTGAAGGCTGCAGTGGGGAGGGAGAGGAAAAACTTTTACTTTTTAAAAATCATAGGCATCTATTATTAATACTTTAAACATTAAATAATAAAAGCAGAAAAGGTCTACTTTTCTACTTTTTTTTAACAATGTCTAAAATTTTTGTTTCCTTTTCTCAAACTGAAGAACAGTGGAGTGGACGCAGATGGACTGTCAAATAACATGGGCTCTCACTGTGCCACACGCACTGGTGTGGTGCGTCTTTGTGCAGGGATCCAGCTGCACTCCAGGTCCCGATCATGACATCCTTAAGGCTCAGAGCCAGAGGGGCTGCAGAGACCATCTTAGGCTGGGGCTTTCAAACTCTCCTGATTGCCACCCACAGCAAAGAAAAAGTCTATTTTATACCATGACCTACCATACATTCAACCTAAAATTTTATAGCACAGTATTCACTCTTGTTATGTGTGACACATTCAATTTTCTATTCTATGCAGGTTATTTCCTGCTAGTTTGCCATACTCTTATTGTGCAAATGGGAAACTGAGGCCCTAAAAAGGGAAATGAGTGCCCAAAGGCTGCAGCTGTCCGGGATGCATTTACTAAGGGCCTGTCAAACAATGCTACATTTTTATAGCTATGGAGAGAAACAGGTCTGAATAATAAGGGTAGACTTTTAATTTAAGTGTCAAGAGCTGGATGAAATTAGCCTATGGGTCTTAAACCAGAGTTTTCCTGCCCTTATTCAAAATCCCCAAATTCCTGATTATGGAGGCCTTAAGCTCTTTTAAATAAATGTTTTGGCCATAATCTGTTCATCCATCCACTTACTCAGCAAATGTCCTTAGATAGTAGTAGTGGGAGAGCACGCATGCAAGGGGAAGGGCCATCAGTCACCTAGAGAGACAGACATACAAACAGCCATACCTGGGCAGGACCTGGCAGTAATGGAGATGTGCACAGGGTGGGCAGGGAAGGTGCTGAGGCAAGCGGGAATGTGACCTTTGGAAGGTTACCTTCCTGAGCTTCAGTTTCCTTCCCCATAAAAGGGGGTGGGACCTGCCTCCTTGAGTTGTAACAAGCTCTGAGAACCTCCTGGCACAGTGCTCTGCCACTGTTGGAGAAGGAAGGCTCATGCCAGCCTGGTAAGGCCAGGAGCGTCTTAGGAGAGCTTGGCGTGGAGGCCTGCAGGCCTGCAGGATGGGAGGGCCCAAGGAGCTCCCGAGAATTTGGGGGCTGGAGAAGAGTGGCTGATGACAATGACAAGGAGAGCTGGGGATGCAGAGGCCACATGATGGAGGCC
Organism: Pan paniscus; assembly: GCF_029289425.2. NCBI lineage: Eukaryota > Metazoa > Chordata > Mammalia > Primates > Hominidae > Pan > Pan paniscus. The sequence goes on from NC_073262.2 coordinate 48,243,387, forward strand.
TTCTGTACTTGCCACAAACTGGAGTTTAAATTTAGCCCTGTAAGCAAATGCTGTGAGTAGAGGAGTGACACGGCCAGATCTAGATCCACCACATTGACTCAAACAAGGGATTTCTGTAGCCATAAGGAAGCTGGTAATCAAAACCTGACACTGTGCAGTGCTTGGAAGACATCCTGTTAGGTGACTCAGGTATATAACAGGGGGTTAGCATCTCAAGTGAACGGCTGATAGCAAGGGAAGGCAGGCTGAGGTGGGCAGGCAGCTGCACCTCATTCCTGAGACCATCCGGGGCAGGGCTTTTCTGACTGAGACACACGACCCTGACACCAGAGAGAATTCTGTATTTCCCCATCCTTGCAGGGGCTGCCCCTAGAGAATCCCATCGGGTGAGCCCAGGAACCCACAAGTTCTGCACCCCTCGGATGGGTAGGCATTTTGAGGGCATGAGGTAGGCGTTACAGTGATAAGATACACAGGGCTCTAAACCACAGAGGCCCTGGTTCAAATCCTGCCTCTTCTAAGTACAAATTAGTTGGCTTTGGGAAGTGAGTCAACTTTGCCCTGGGCTGCAGTTTCCTCGCTGTCAAATGCATGGGAGAGGGTGTGTGAAGAGTTAAAATGTATTTAGATTTCACTGTAGTGTCTCCTCCAACATGATCTCACACTCCTTTTACAGTATAAGCAGGCTGATGTCAGAGGCTGTGACTCGCCCAGGGCTACACAGTGGACAGGTGGCAGAGCCAGGAGCCAAGAAGAGGTGGTCCACCTGCCTCTATGAACCCACGCTCCTCCCGCTACCCCTTCTGTGGCCAGGTGAGAAGCAGGGAGCTGGCACTGCCCCAACCCGGATTCCTCAGCAGGGAGGGCCTGGCCGCCTGGGCCCAGCCTGAAACCCGGGAGTCTGTTAACCTAGGCCCAGAGGCCAGAGTGCGCGGCGGTGATGAGTCACGCCAACCCGCTGCACCAGGAGACCCCTCTTCCCAGCCCACGCCCCGGCCGAGAGCTGGTTGCTGAGCAATAAGACATAACATATATAAATAGACGCGACTCCTGCTGTAACAGGGAGGCCCGATTCTTGGGCTGCTGTTTTTTCCTTGCCTCTCCTCTGCGCCCCTCGGCCTTCCTCCCAGCGGCTCCTGGTGCAGTCGGTTCCATCCTCAGCTAAGAGCTCCCAGCCCTGCGTGCCAGGGGACTGCCTTCAACAGGATGGTCCGGGATGGACGTGGGCTGGGCGTAGCTGCGCAGGGCAGGCCAGGGGCGTGGAAGGAGGCAGGGGCGCTCCGCCGGGCTGGACTATTACCACCCGCGGGGGCTAGGCGAGGGCGGTGGAGCGGGCATGACTGCGGGACACTGGATCAGAAGGGGCGGGCGGACCCAGCTCCTGCGACTGGTGGGAGTGCGCCCGGTTCCCAGCAGCAGAGGGGCCTCTGCTGCCCTGCTCCCCATTCCCCTCATAAGTGACTCCTCCAAAGGGCACTTTTCTTATTCCACCTTGCATCACTGGTACTCACCTTCGCTGCAGAACGCCTTGCCAGCTTGCTTCCTGGCTAGGCCTGCTGTCTGCACAGTTGCCCTGCCCAGGTCTAAGACCGTGGGGCGTGGTCACAGGTACTATTTTAGGACTCCTCTCACCACAGGCACTGAACTTGGGGCTGCATATATATCACCCCATTACTCCTCAGAAGATACTGTAACGTAGGTATCTTTTATTGGCTGTATTGAGGCTTAATGCATCCATTTTAGGTGTACAATTTGATGAGTTTCGACAAAAGTATAGTCTTGTAACCACAGTCACGATGTTCATGACACAGAATATTCCCATCACCCCAGGAAGTTCCTGCCTCTTTGCAGACCATCCTCCCCTCTTGGCCCCTGGCTATATGTTTTGCCTTTACTAGAATTTCATATAAATGAAATTTATGTAAGATGTAATTTTTGTCTGGCTTCTTTCACTGAGCACAGTGCTTCTGAAATTCGTTCATGTCATCAGTGGTTTGCTCTTTGCTAACCAGTTGATGAATATTTAGGTTGTTTATGACTATTATGAATAAAGCATGTAGAAACATACATGTACAATTATTTGTGTGAACGTGTTTTCATTTCTCCTGAGGAAATACCTAACACTGGAATTGCTGTTTCATTAAGTTATTGTTATTCCCATTTTATAGATAAAAGATTGAAGCTCAGAGAGGTGAAGCAGCTTGCCTGAGCTCACACAGCATGGCAAAAATTCAAAGCCATGTCTGAGCTCTACACCAGGTAGTCACTTGTACAAAAAAGGTAATTTTTGGAGTCAAAGGTCCTTGATTGGTAGATAAATTACCACATATGGGCTGAATTCCACTGTATTCTGGTTTGTAGCTTGTGGAAATAGACTGACACTGAGCCCAAGTTGCTGAGCACTACACGCAGAGAGGTCACTCTTTGAAGGCATTTCAGCAGGTGACTTCTGGGAGCTTAGGCTGCAGGTCTGCAAGGTTTTTGTTAGTGTCGTGAAGGTAGTGTTGGCCAGGTTTCTCCACTGTAAAGTCATGATTACTCCACTATAATTACTAAATTGAGAGGAGAGACATTGAGACTAAGAATCCGATTCATTGAGCTTTCAGCCACTAGTTTCAATACCCAGCGTGAATTCCTAACTCCATTCCTTTCCCATTTACTAGTTGTATTATTCTGTTAGGGAGAGCTTTTCCTTCTTCCTCAGTTATGTTTATATAACTATGTCCTCAAGGATTTTATTCTATGGAATCTAATCCATTACCATCATTGTTTTAATGTTTGATGTGTTCCAACTTTGGCCAGAAGCAGTCTCATTAAACTGACTTCTATGTCCTTTTAACATGCTCCTGTGATTCTCTGAGCACTTCCTTACTCTCAGGTATAAGATATTCCAAGCTCTTGCTCTTCTCCTGTACCAGCCCTGGTCCCTTTTAGTAGAGAATGACATTTAGAAACCAAGATCTGGGTGTGAGATGAACTTCTGGGTACTGGGATGTCACAGCTTCTACGCCACCTCAGTCTGCAGGTTTTTAAGGCAGCAAGTGAGGTGAAAGGCAGGGCCATGAGATTGGAGTTGTAAGCTACGGACTCAGCAAAATCAGGCTGCTGGTGGTAGGATGTCTATAACAAGTGCAGTGAGCTCACTCATGGGCTCACAGGGTGGTGGAACTGGGCAGTCAGTCCAACCAGGCAGTGGTTTCTCCACTCAGAAACACCTCTGTAGGCCGGGCACGGTGACTCACGCCTGTAATCCCAGCACTTTGGGAGGCTGAGGCAGGCAGATCACCTGAGGTCAGGAGTTCAAGACCAGCCTGGCCAACATGGCAAAAAACTCTGTCTCTACTAAAAATACAAAAATTAGCTAGGCGTGGTGGCATGCACCTGTAATCCCAGCTACTTGGGAGGCTGAGGCAGGAGAATCACTTGAACCCAGGAGGCAGAGGTTGCAGTGAGCCAAAATTGTGCCACTGCACTCCAGCCTGGGCAACAGAGTGAGACTCTGCCTCAAAAAAAAATAAAAATAAAAAAGAAAGAAAGAAAGAAAGAAACACCTTTGTAAATTTTACACATTTATAAATCTTTCAGCTCTTTCTGCCTTGCTGTAAATTACTTCCATGACAGAGGACCTGGGAAGCTGGTTTTCTAGGATGGTGGGAGGGTCAGGGACAGTGTGGGGGACACATGGAGAAGGGTGGCCTCAGGGGCTTCACATCGTGGGCTGCCACGGTGATGGGAAACTTCACAGATCTCTCTTGGCAGACACTCTGCTGTCCTCAAGGCTGATCAGCTGGCTGGCTTGGGGGAGAGCCAATGACTGGAGGGGACCTCAGGAATCAGAGGTGGTGACTCATAGTGGGAGGCCACAGTCTCAGAGTCTGGTTCTCTGAAAAGAACCACGCCTTCCGATGGTGTTTGGCATCTTCCATTCTGAAGGGCCTGCTGGCGCTGGGGTCCACCGGGGCTGAGGCAGTCCTGGGCCTGTTGTGGGCAGTGGGTGGGAACAAGTGCCATCTATCTCCAGTGGCTTTCATGTGCGTCACCCTGCTGGCCTCCACCACAATCTTAGGAGCAGGATGCCTTTTTTTGTCTTCCAGACACTGAGGCTGAGAAGAGCAGGCACAGGTCTCCGCCGACTCTCGTGTTCTTCACAGTGCAGCCTGGCCAGAGTTACCTGGCCCAGCTGGCAGCCGGCGTGTGAGGCCACAGGGAGCCTGCTCTCTGAAACTGAGCAGCCTTGGCAGTCTGGAGGGCCCAGGGGACAGTGGCATTCTGCTTCTCAGGACAGACTCTGTGCAGCTGAGCTTCAGCCAGGCTAGCCTATGGTGAAGAACCAATGCCAACCTTTGTGACTTGACTTGCAGGAAGCAGTTGGGGAAGGATCTACATCGCACTGGGTCGAGGCATATGCTGAGCTGTGAGGATGAAGATAACTACCTCCTCACTCATTTCTGCAACGTGGACCCCCTGGATGGTGCACTGAGAGGGCTTAGCATCCTCCAAACCGCCCAGAGAGGGGCTCAGAGGGCTTGGATAAAGGAAGCCTGTGGTGTCAAGGATGGCAAGGCTGATCTTCGAGGCAGAGGGGCAGCTGAAATTGGCAAGACAGGGAGTGGTGCCCTGGTGCATTAGGCAGTGGGGAGGGGCTCTGGGATGGGCATTTGGGAGGTACCATGGAACAGAGTGAGGGAGAGCCTGTCAGGTGGTTCTGAGGTCCTCTCTGGCTGCTCCATTAAGTGTCCTTGGGGCCTGGTGACAGCCACCTGACCTTTCTCTGCCACTTTTTCCTTATATGTGAATTGAAAATTATGGGAAGACAATAAGATAATTAAACAGGAGAAACGGAAGAAACAGACAATTCTCTTCTTGCTGTCAAGACAAAGACACTGGAAGTAAGGAGTGGACCATCAGACCATTAGGGGGATGCTGCAGTGGTGGAGAACACAAGTAGGCTCCCAGCAACTAGCCAACTTCTGAAAAATGGGTTATCCTTGTTAGCAATTTGGCATTAAAAAAAAAATTATCAATAAATAATAACTTTTTTTTATTTTGAGAAAGAGTCTCACTCTGGTGCCCGGACTGGAGTACAGTGGCACAATCACAGCTCACTGCAACCTCTGCCTCCCAGGCCCAGGCTTTTTTTTTTTTTTTGTGACAGGGTTTTACCATGTTGCCCAGGCTGGTCTCCAACTCTATAGCTCAAGCAATCCGCCTGCCTCGACCTCCCAAAGTACTGGAATTACAGGCATGAGCCACTGTGCCCAGACAATACATAATAATTCTACATATTTATCAGGTACATGTGATATTTTGATACATGCATACAATGTGCAATGACCAAATCAGGGTATTTAGGATATCTACCACTTTGAACATTTATCATTTCTTTTTGTTAGAAACTTTCAAAACTTTTATTCTAACCATTTCAATATATATATTATTGTTAACTATAGTCACCCTACTGTGCTATCAAACACCAGAACTTACTCCTTCTATTTAATTGTATGTTTGTACCCATTAACCAACCTCTCTTTTTTCCCTCCTCCTCCTCACCGCTCACCCTTCCCAGCCTCTGGTAACTATCATTCTACTCTCTACCTCCATGAGATCAAATGTTTTATTAGCTCCACATATCACTGAGAACATACAATATTTTTCCTTCTGTGCCTTGAGTATTTCACTTAACATAATGATCATCCATGTTGCTACAAATAACAAGATTTCATTCTTTTCAATGGCTTCATAGTATTCCATTGTGTATATATACCACATTTTCTTTTTTCTTTTTTTTTTTTTGAGACGTAGTCTCGCTCTGTCTCCCAGGCTGGAGTCCAGTGGTGCGAACTTGGCTCACTGCAAGCTCTGCCTCCCGGGTTCATGCCATTCTCCTGCCTCAGCCTCCCGAGTAGCTGGGACTATAGGCACCCGCCACCATGCCTGGCTAATTTTTTTGTATTTTTAGTAGAGTCGGGGTTTCACCGTGTTAGCCAGGATGGTCTCGATCTCCTGACCTTGTGATCCGCCCACCTCAGCCTCCCAAGGTGCTTGGATTACAGGTGTGAGCCACCGCGCCCGGCCCACATTTTCTTTACTCATTCAACTCTTGATGAACACTTGGGTGATTCCATATCTTGGCTATTGTGAATAGTGCTGCAATAAACATGGGAATGCAGCTATCCCTTTGATATACTGATTTTCTTTATTTTGGATAAATACCCAGTAGTGAGATTATAGTAGTGAGATTGCTGGATCATATGGTAGTTCCATTTTGAGTCTTCTGAGAAATCTCCATACTGTTTTCCATAGTGGCTGTACTAATTTACATTCTACCAACAGTGTATAAGAGTTTCCTTTTCCGGCTGGGTGTGGCGGCTCACTCCTGTAATCCCAGCACTTTGGGAGGCTGAGGTGGGTGGATCACCAGGTCAGGAGATCGAGACCATCCTGGCCAACATGGTGAAACCCCGTCTCTACTAAAAGTACAAAAATTAGCTGGGCATGGTGGCACGTGCCTGTAATCCCAGCTACTCAGGAGGCTGAGGCAGGAGAATTGCTTGAACCTGGGAGGCGGAGGTTGCAGTGAGCTGAGATTGTGCCATTGCACTCCAGCCTGGACAACAGAGCGAGACTTCATCTCGAAAAAAAAAAAAAAAAAAGCCCACAAAAATTAGCCAGGGATGGTGGCGCACACCTGTAATCCCAGCTACCTGGGAGGCTAAGGTGAGAGAATCACTTGAACCTGGGAGGTGAAGGTTGCAGTGAGCCGAGATGACACTACTGCACTCCAGCCTGGGTGACAAAGCGACACCCTGTCTCAAAAAAAAAAAAAAAAGAAAAAAGAAACTACTTATGCCATGTGAAGTGAAAACTGTAAGATACAAAGTTGCATGTATAGGACAGATCACAACTATTAATACCTAAGAACGATTTAAAAAGTATCTAAAAATAAAAAAATACCAGCACAACAAAGATTTATGAATAGAGAAAAAATTGAATAGAAACAGAACTATAGAAGGAATGAGCTTTTTCTTTTCCTCCTGTTTTCCATATTTTCTATTATAAATATGCGTAACAATGGAAAATATATAACAAACATAATGTTAAAGTAGGAAGTTAATGTACTAGCAACCGATGGATAAAAGAATTAGAGCTGATCAAGATCACAGAGAATTCAAGACAACTGTCTGTTAGAAATCTTGTCACATTGCCTCTTTCCACACTTAGAAAACTTTGTGGGCATTCCACACAGCAGAAATCCCAGAAATAACTTTTGTTTGGCTGTGGCAGCACTGTGAACTTTAAAAAATCAGATTTACTAATGTTTTGCTTCTTGTAACAGTGAAGTGGCCCTGGGGATAATCATAATAGATTTGTGGAACATCATTTACATATGGGGTAGGCCCTACAGTCCACTCTGGTCCCCCAAGTCTTGCCTCTCCATGAGCTTCTCAGAGCCAACACAGTTGGCTGCTAGGCAACAACCATCCATCTCTCAGCTCCTTTGTAACCTAATCCGGCTTCTGCTTAGATATAGCCAGGCAGTGTGCCCAGCCCCACGTGGTCCTCGTGTGGGCTGAACCCATCATGGTGATCCTGACTTCTATGCATGCATAGCCATGTGACCCAACTCCAGCCAACAAGATACTATTAGCAGTCAGTTCAGCTACCAGGGACAGTCATTTACATCTCCCATGAGAAACTACACAGCCCTGTGGTCCAGATTAGGGAGGGGATTCTGCTCCCAGAGCCACCATTCCTGTGTATGGCCCCATGTCCTGACTCTCCAAGATGGCCTGCAAGTACTCCAGTGTGGGAGGAAGGGATGAGGGAAGATGTAAAAGCAGTAGTCTCTTAAGAAAGGGACTCTCGGTGAAGGTCCCTGGATGGACACACTTCAGTTGACTTCCCTTTTGCCATTACTTAGTCACCTGGTCACATTTAGCTGCAAGGGAGGCTAGGGAATGAACTCTTTATTATGAGGGTCCTATATGCTCAGATAAAATTTGATTACAATGGGAAGAGGAGAATGAATTTGGGGGCACAATTAGCAGACATTGCTGCAAAAACAAAATGGGTAGTCTGCTGGGAGGCTGATGGGAAATACTATCTTTTTTTTTTTTTTTTTTTGAGACAGAGTTTCACTCTTGTTGCCCAGGCTAGAGTGCAGTGGCATGATCTCAGCTCACTGCAACCTCCGCCTCCCAGGTTCAAGCAATTCTCCTAACTCAGCCTCCTGAGTAGCTGGGATTACAGGCATATGCCACCATGCCCAGCCAATTTTTTGCATTTTTAGTGGAGATGGGGTTTCTCCATATTGGTCAGGCTGGTCTTGAACTCCTGACCTCAGGTGATCCACCTGCCTCGGCCTCCCAAAGTGCTGGGATTACAGGTGTGAGCCACTGCGCCTGGCCCTGGAAATACTATCCTTAATGAAAAGAGAATCCTTAGCACACCTAGCACCAGATATTGGTCTCTAACACCATTCTCCAACAAAAGAAACCAGGGCCCTTTGGAAAAATGGCTGATTCTAGACTGGGACAGGAAATATTCAAGATGATTTTGGAGTGCTGGCAGTGCCAGAAAGCAAAGAAGTGCTGAAAAAGGAAAAAAAAAATCATAATGAGGGGTGTCAAAGGGACACAGGAGACAAATCAAAGAGCTACCAATGGCCAAACCCAGAATAATTAGAGCAACAAAATAAGTAATGTAGTATTAGATTATAACCCAGAGCATAAGTTATATACCCACAAGTCTATATTAATATAAATAAAAGATTACATAAGTAAACAAGGGGAGAAGAGACAAATCTCACATGCAGAAGAATTCCTAGTAATTTATGCAGATACTTCACACACAAGGAGGTGGAGCATAGCTCCCCATTCCTTAGGTGTGGGCTGAGCATAGTGACTTCCTTGCAAAGAGTATAGTATGGAAAGAGGTGAATAAAGAGTAGCTTTATGGGGGAAAAACCTGACAAACACTATCTCAGGCAGGTGATCAAGCTCAACACCAAGTCATAAATCATACTGACAGTATATACCTGCTATGGTTTGAATATGTCCCCCAAAGGTCATGTTTTGGAAACTTGATCCCCAATGCAACAGTGTTAGGAGGTAGGACCTTTAAGAGGTGTTTAAGTTATGATTAAGTTATGAGGGCAGAGCCGTCATGAATGGATTAATGTCATTATCTATGGAATGGGCACCTTATAAAAGGATGAGTTTGACTCTTCTTGCTCTTTCTCTCATCTTCTCTTTGCCCTTCCCCAACAGGATGACACAGCAAGAAGGTTCTTGCCAGATGTCGGCCCCTCAATCTTGGACTTCCCAGCCTTCAGAACTGTGAGAAATAAATTTCTGTTCATTACACATTACCCAGTCTGTGGTATTTTGTTACATGGACAAAGACAATGGACTACCTTTGATAGGATGTGATAAAGATGGCACTTTACTTCAGTGGTCTCCTTCCCCAGAACCCATAACCTCAGTGTCATCATGAGAAAAACATTACATGATTCACAATTGAAGAATATTCTACCAAACACCTAACCAGTATTCCTTAGCACAAGGCCATCAAAAACAAGGGAACTCACAGCCAAGAGAAGCCTAAGGAGACGTGATGACTAAGCATAGTGTGGGCTCCTGGAACACAAAAAGGGCATTAGGAAAAAACTGAGGACATCTGAATAAAGTATGGACTTCAGTTAATGACAATGCATCAATATTGGTTCACTAGTTATGACAAATGTACTATACTAATAATACAGGTTCGTAATAAGAGGTGTATTAGTCTGTTCTCACATTGCTATAAAGAACTACCTGAGACTGGGTAATTTATGAAGAAAAGAGGTTTAATTGACTCACAGTTACACAGGCTATACAGAAAGCAAGGCTAGGAGGCTTCAGGAAACTTAAATCATGATGGAAAGTGAGGGGGAAGCAAGCATATCTTACCATGGCAGAGCAGGAGAGAGAAACATCAAAGGGGGAAGTGCTACACACTTTTAAACAACCAGATCTTGTGAGAATTCACTTGCTATCACAAGAACAGCAAGGGGGAAATCTACCCCCCTGAGCCAATCACCTCCACCAAGGCCCCTCCTCCAACACTGGGAATTACAATTTGACATGAGATTGGGTGGCCATACAAAGCCAAACCATATCAATAGGAGAAAATGAATGCTGAATGTGGGTATAGGAGAAGTCTCTGTACTATTGTCTCAGTTTTTCTGTAAATCTAAAACTGTTCTTGTAAACAAAAAATAAAATTCTAAGGCCCCCAACCACCTGAATAGACCCCTCCTCTTGGCCAAGGGCACTCCAATGTTAACCTGAAAAACCTAGTTCAGGCTGTGATGGAAAGGGGGAGCTGGACATGCCTCATTCTACCCTCTTCCCTTTTGGAATTTCTGACAGAACAGACTCTTTAAGTCCAATAAGAAACATGTACAATCTATTGTCTCTGAAGCCTGCTATCTGGAGGCTTCATCCACATGATAAAACGTTGGTCTCCATAACCCCTTACGGTAACCCAGAAATTATCTTCTATTGATAGTAACTCTTTCAACCAATTGCCAATCAGAAAATCTTTGAATCCATCTATGACTTGGAAGCCCCCACTTCCAGTTGTCCTGACTTTCTGAACCAATGTACACCTCACATGTATTGCTTGATGCTTTATGTCTCCCTAAAATGTATAAAATCAAGCTGTAATCTGGCCACCTTGGGCACATGTTCTCAGATCTCCTGAGGGCTGTATCACAGGCCATGGTCACTCATACTTGGCTCAGAACAAATCTCTTCAAATATTTTATGGAGTTTGACTCTTTCGTCAACATTCTAAAATAAAAAGTTTATTTTAAAAAAGAATGAGGGAAAGAAACAGAGGGATGGTTCCCCCTTCTTTACTGCGTGGGAGGTCATGTTTGGAGCTGAGGTGGCCGTCCATTGATTCTCAATATGCCTGTTCACAGCCCTAACCAACCTTGGATCCATCTACTGGATTTTTGTTAGGTTACAAAATCAACCTCACTGTTTAAGCTGTTTTGGGCCAGGTGTCTTGTTCGTTGCAGTTGAATGCATCCCAACCAATAGTACTCGTATCATTTTCATGGCCACAGCTGTGGTTTAGACCTTTAGACTTTCATCTCCCTTCCCAGCAATTTGGCCTGCTCTAATATTCCTCCTTCCCAATCTCCTGGCAGCTCTCTTCCTTCTCTAGCTTCACCCCCTGCCTGCATTTCTCTCAACACCCAGTGGCCAGCAACTCTTGCCATTCCTAGGCAGGGCACGTTCCCTCATACTTCCAAGCTTGGACACACTTGATTCCCTCTGCCTGGAATGCGTACTCCTCCATCCTTATTTCTTCCAGCAAATAACTACCCCCGTTCAAGTTTCAGTTGCCAGCCATGGCACAATATGTGGCCAGCAAGATTCTAAGATGTCCCTGCAGATCCCTGACGGCTGGTGTACATAGCCTGCATAACCCTCAGTACTGTGAATATAATGGATTATACTCCTATGATCAGGTTATGTTATGTGACACTGTTGATGTTAAGAATAGATTATCTCAGTGGGCCTGATCTAATCATATGAACTCTCTAAAAGCCGGGTGCAGTGGCTCATGCCTGTAATCCCAGCACTTTGGGAGGCCAAGGTGGGCAAATCACGAGGTCAGGGGTCCGAGACCAGCCTGACCAACATGGTGAAAACCTGTCTCTACTAAAAATACAAAACTTAGCTGGGCGTGGTGGTGGGTGCCTGTAATCCCAGCTACTCAGGAGGCTGAGGCAGGAGAATCACTTGAACCTGGGAGGCGGAGGTTGTAGTGAGCCGAGATTGCGCCATTGCACTCCATCCTGGGCGATAGAGTGAGACTCCGTCTCAAAAATAAAAAAAAAATAAAAATAAAAGCAGAGAGTTTTCTCTGGCTGGTAGCAAAAGAGGAAGTTAGAGAGAGATCTGATGTAGGAGGATGTTTGGCACGCAAGAAGGTCTCTGTCGCTGGCTTTCAAGATGGAAGGGGTCATGTGGCAAGGAATGCAGGTGACCTCTAGGAACTGAAGGCAGGCCCAGGAAATAGGGATGTCAATCCTATAACCACAGGAAACTGAATTGTGCCCCAAAGAAGAATGAGCTTGGAAGATCTTTGCAAGGGCCTCTAGATAAGAAGTCAGCCCAGCTGATACCTTGATTTCAGCCTTGCAATATACCCTGAGTAGAGAACTCAGCCTTGCCCCTGTGCAGACTTCTGATCTGTATAACTGGGAGCTAAAAAACAGACACTGTTTTAAGTCACTAAGTTTGTGGCAGTTTGTTATGCAGCAACAGAAAAGGAACACGCCACATTTCCTCTCTGAAGTCATCTCTCACTTCCCCAGACACACCTGTGACATCTTCCTTTCGCTGCTGTGGTGCCTGATACACATCCCTCCCATGATGCAGGTCACAGTGTGTTATCATTATCCATTTACCTGTCTGCCTTCCTCACAGGATTCTGAGTTCCTGGGCAGTGGGGACTATATAATTTTATCACTGCAATCCCAGGCACAGAGTAGGAAGGCAAAAAAAAATTCATTGAATGATGGTTTCATCAATAAAAAAAATCCCAATATCACTAATTTGTAATCATATATACTAAAGTAACCAAAGATGTCAGAGATTTAATATCTAAGCAAGAGGAAAAGTCACCAATATAAAAGGAGAATGGCGAAAAAGAAAGAATAGCTACTATAACTATACCCACGGGATGTTTCTGAGGAACCCAGAGGTGAATGAAGTCCCCGGGGTGGTAAGTGAGGGAAGGGAGTGGAGAAATGAGCAGCACTATGAGGGGAAAAAATTTATCTCTAGATTACTTAGTAAACAAACACGTTTTTATTGAATGCCTGCTATGTGGTGACCCAGTAACTGTGGAGAACAATATAGATATTTAAGATTTAAATACTATCCTCCAGCATTCTGAGACCCTCCTTTCTGTGGCATACAGGTCTTAGAATGTTAGATTCAAGAAGGTCTTAGATTTATGCATAAAAGTCCTCCATTTTTAAAACAAATAGAAGCAAACTGATTTTCCACTGAGCTCTGTGTTTCTGAGGTGCACATCCTTGTTCCTGTGACTTTGACACCTCTGTTAATGGGTCTGCAATAAAAATTCCTGGAAGAAACCCAGAGATATTTTGACATTACACAACAGTTTCTCCCTCAGTCTCTGCCCCACAAGTGCCAGCTCCCTTGACCCTCAGAGCCCAAGTTGGGTAGCTCCTTACCTCTGGGTCGGGTGAGTCCCATTCCCATCTCTCATTTCAAATGCTCCAGTGGAAATGTGGTCTGGAATATGCATGAAAGGGGTGGATCCAGAATGTACGAAGAAACCAAGTAGAAGCTGAACAGGGAAGAATGGTACAGGAAGTTGTAAGGGGTATTTAAGGAAAGGAGAAGAGATGGGGCGGAAAGATGCTTTCTGGATCAAAGTAGGGTGAAAACGTCGGGATGCAGGTTAGTCATACCACGGAGGGCCTCACCACTAGTCTGATTAATTTGCATTTTATCCTGTGGGAGATGAGGAGCGAAGGAAAGGGTTTTAGATTCTAGCTTTGGGGGTGGGGTGTCAACTCATGTCTCTGGGCTTAAGTTTCCACATCTGTTAAGCTGGAGAAGACTTGCTGGGCTAACCAATGTACACAACCATTGTCATAACCAAGTATCGATGGTGATAAGAACTAAACAGAAAACACAAATAACACTTAGCCAGTCTCCAAGGGGGTGGTTTAAGGTTAGGTGGCAAGCCTGAAGTAATTTCTAAAGTCCCTCAGGAAAAAAATTCTGAAACTTGAGCCACAAATTAAGAGGCAGACGGCTTTTCTCCTTGCAAATGACCTGCCACACAGTCCGTCACTGCCTCTGCTAGCTCTGCTACCCTTGGGCCCTGTCCACAGCCCACGTGGGAGACCTTTTCACGGGATCTACTCGGATGTCTGGGATCTGGCCACTACCGCAGGCTCGAGACAACCCAGGTGCGTATGCGCCGCGCACACGGAACAGCACAGGCTGCCCGAGGGCAGGGACGGGGGCGGGGCCGAGGCCGGGGCGGAGCCAGGACTGGGAATCCCCGCGCCGTCCGGCCGGTGGGGGCGGCGGCGTGTGTGTGGGCGTGGCGGGCCTCTGCGCAGGCGCCGACCCACTCCCCTGGGCCGGGCGCGCGCCCGCGGCGGGTTCCGCTACCGCCGGGCGGAGGGGTGCGCGCGCACGAGCGAGCGGCCGTGACGTGCGCCGCGCTACGCCCGACGTCACGGGTCCGTGTGTAGTGGCTGCCGGGCTGCCTGCCCTCAGCGGCGGCGCCTGACGAGGGTGCCGCGGCCGCTGGGCGCAGCGTTCGGGGGTTGCACGGCCGGCGGCGGCGACGAAAACAACGACCAGGACGCTCGGCGCCCCTGTCCGCAGAGTCGCCACTCCCGCCTTTTCTCCGGTCTCTAGCGACGCGGGCCCGCGGCTTCCTCCTTTCCTGCCCAGTTCCCCGCGGGCCTCGGGGTTGCAGCGGCTAGAAGCGCCGAGGAGCGCCAGGAGGACCCGGCCGGCTGCGAGGATTCACGCGCCCGCCACCCCGCCCGGCCCGGGCTTCATGTGAAAGAGGGACGGGCCTGGACCCAAGGCCCGCGCCCGCCTCCTCGCGCGCCCCTCCGGTCCCCGGGGGCCCCGCGGCAGCCCCCGACCTGGGGCCGCGGTGACAGGCCGCGCTGGGGCGGAGGGGCGGGCTCGGCGGGGGCGGCCCCTCCTTGGGCCTCCGGCTCTCTACGTCCCTGCGGAGCAGCCGGTACGTGCGTGTGTGCGTGCGCGCGTGCGTGTGTGTGTGTTTGTGTGTGCGCGCGCGCGCGCGTGTGTGTGTGTGTGTGTGTGTGTGTGTGTGTGTGTGTGTCGGGGGCCGCGGGCTGGGCGCCGGGAGGGGGGCTGGCGGCGGCCTAAGCGCCGCTCCAGGGGCGGAGATTTCGCTGGGTGATTGCCTAGCTGCGGGAGGGCGGACCTTGGGCCCCCTGCATCCAGTCCTAAAGCCCAGGTCAGCGCGAAGTAGGCTGCTGGGCTGTGTTAGCTGTCAGACACGTACCCTGCAGAGATTTTAGAAGGGTTGCATCTGGTCTTGGGATGAAGCAGAAATGGTACATGCAGTAAGCGAAAAAGTGCTTGTCTTTGCACTGTCACTGTGTGGTAATCTTTTGATGTAAGGTTGTTTCCCCCTTTTCTCTTTACGGAATATTTAGGTAGCACTTAGGATGCTCTTAGTCTGCGCCCGGCAGTTGTCATGCATTATCTCTCTTCATCTTCCCAGCCCAATGAGGTGGGTAAATTGCCCCATTTTACAGGTGAAAACTTGAGGCTCAGAGAGATTAAGGCATTTGTCCAAGGTCATGAAGCTAGTAATCCAGGAAGGCTTGGTTCGAATATGCAGATGTCTTTTTGTAAGACTGTATTTCTCGTCTTGCAAAAAATAAATACGTTTAGAAAATGAGACTAACTGGGCAGTTTCTTTAATGGGATAAATTCTAAACACATAGACAGATACAGTTTAGTTTTCCCTAACGTAAGCTCTTCGATATCTTTTGCCAAATCATTTTCTTGGCTTTAAAAAAAATTTTAAAGATGGCTTCAGATACCTTTACTTTGTATGTACTAGTACTGGACAGAAAAAAATTATTCTCTTACAAAAAATAAATACATTTGGTAAAACTGCATAGATCTTGAAAAGTCACAAATTTACTTTTGTAGTTTGACCTTGATGCCCAAAGGGAACTCACAGTTGGGTTATTTGCTTAAGATTTCCTTGTTGCAAAATTTGTTGCTGGATTATGTGGCAATTTAGTGATTTGTTCGTTGTCTTATGCAATCTTTTTTAGTTCGATGTCAAATTTTAATGCGTAGAATATCGTAGGAAGTTTGATGGTGTGATTCTTTTTAATTTGTATGGAGTGCTACTAGTCAGTGTTTATAAGTTAACTGAAAATTCTCATTTTAGCATGAGTTTTGTATTTTTTAAAACTATGGTGAGAGGAAAAAATAAGGAGCCAGAGCTCTGTACTGAAAAAAAGTCGATACATTTCCTTTGAGTAATTGAAGCTCTATGCATAATTGCAAATGTTTAACAAATCTATTGATGCCCAGTTATATTACTCTGTAATTTTCCTAGTATATTATCAAGTTGAAGAAAATTTGTGGTCTTGCAATCTCTGTGGAGAAAAGGTGAAATTACAAAGTTAACATGTGGATGGTTTACAGATTGATTTGTTGTTTGGTTAAAATATAAACATGTTGAATCTTATTGAATTATGTTGTATATGATATCATTATAGAATGGTTATCCATGTGCCTGTTTTGAGAAACTAGCTGTTAAAGGCTTATCTTAAATAATTGGATTGCATTAGAGACTGAGTCTTATAAGCAATGTTTTAGGTGGAGCTTTTGTTTCTAGTTTATTGGTACCAAAGGGTTAAACTAATAGGTGCTGTATTAAAATAAAGTCATGTTTGATACTCTGCATTTCCTACAGCGTTGGTTTCAGGTTGATTTTCTCTTTCCCTATAGAATTGGAGCTATTTCCCCCCACCTCCCACTTTTTATTATCAAACAATTTCAAGCATACAGAAAATTTGGTAATAGTAAACCACTTGTATCTTGACCCTCTAGATTAAACATTTGTTGGTATCTTGCCATATTTGCTTTATCTATAGGTACATGTACAGGCATACCTTAGAGAGATTGTGGCTTTGGTTCCAGACCACTGCAATAAAGGAAAAGAAGTGAGTCACATAAACTTTTTAGTTTCACGGTGCATATAGTTATGTTTGCAATATACTGTAGTCTATTGTGTGCAATGGCATTATGTCTAAAAAAAAGTATATACCTTAATTAAAAAATTATTTATTGCTAAAAATTTCTAAAGAAATTTGAGCCTTTAGGGAATTGTAATCTTTTTGCTGGTGGAGGGTCTTGCCTCCATGTTGATGGCTGCTGACTAGTAAGGATGGTTGATAAGGGGTGGTTGTTGAAGTTTGGGATGGCTGAGGCAATTTCTTAAAGTAAGACATTAGTGAAGTTTGCCGCATCGATGGACTCTTCTTTTCATGAAAGATTTCACTCTGGCATGTGATACTATTTGATAACATTTTACTCACCATAGAACATTTTTCAAAATTGGAGTCAGTCCTTTCAAACCCTTTATCAACTAATTGCTTATCACTTATCATCTAAGTTGCTTATCGTTGCTTTATCAACTAAGTTCTTGTAATCTAAGTCCTTTGTTGCTACTTCAATAATATTCACATCATCTTCACTAGGAGTAGATTCCATCTCAAGAAGCCACTTTCTGTCCAGGCGTAACGGGGTCACGCTTATAATCCCAGCAGTTTGGGAGGCTGAGGCAGGAGGATTGCTTGCGCCAAGGAATTCAAGAACAGCGTGGGCAACATGGCAAAATCCCATTAAAAAAATATAGAAGTTAGCCGGTTGTGGTGATTTGGGAAGCTGAAGCAGGGAGAGTGCTTGAGCCGGGGAGGAGAGGTCAGGGCTGCAGTGAGCTGTGGCAGTGCAGACCAGCCTGGGCAACAGAGCAAGACCCTGTCTTAAAAAAAAAAAAAAAAAAAAAAGCCACTTTGTGTCCTCATCCATAAGAAGCAACTTTTCATCTGTTCAAGTTTTAGCTCCGCTTCTAATTGTAGTTCTCTTGCTCTTTCCGTCACATCTACAGTTACTTCCTCCACTGAAGTCTTAAACCCCTCAAAGTCATCCATGAGGGCTGGAATCACCTTCTTCCAAATTCCTGTTAATGTTGATATTTTGACCTCCTCCCATGAATCATCAGTGTTCTTAATGGCATCTAGAATGATGAATCCTTTCCAGAAGGTTTTCAATTTTCTTTGCTCAGATCTGTCAGAAGAATCTGATCACTGTCTATGGTAGTTATAGCCTTACAAAATGTATTTCGTTTGTTTTTCTTTTTTTAGTTTCACAGTGCATATAAAGTTATGTTTACAATATACTGTAGTCTGTTAAGTGTGCAATGACATTCTAAAAAAGCAATATATATATATATATATATATATACACACCTTAATTAAAAATTATTTGTTGGCCGGGCACGATGGCTCACGCCTGTAATCCCAGCACTTTGGGAGGCCGAGGCGGGCGGATCACGAGGTCAGGAGATCAAGACCATCCTGGCTAACAGGATGAAACCCCGTCTTTACTAAAAATACAAAAAAAAACCCCCAAAAAAACCACTAGCCGGGCATGGTGGTGGGTGCCTGTAGTCCCAGCTACTCGGGAGGCTGAGGCAGGAGAATGGTGTGAACCCGGGAGGTGGAGCTTGCGGTGAGCAGAGATGGCGCCACTGCACTCCAGTCTGGGTGACAGAGCGAGACTCCATCTCAAAAAAAAAAAAAAATTATTTGTTGCCAAAAAAGTGCTAAAAGAACATCTGAGCCTGGCTCAGGCTAGCCTAATTTTTTATTTTTATTTCTATTTTTAGAGTTAGCATCTCAATGTGTTGCTCAGGCTGGTTGCAAACTCTTTGCCTCAGATGGTCCTCCCACTTTGGCCTCCAAAAATGTTGAGATTACAGGCATGAGCCACTGTCCTGGCTGTATTTCTTAAATTAAGAAATGCATCCAAGTTGGAAAAGTCAAAATACCCTATTCCCTGATGACATGATCTCTCTCATATTTAGAAAAACCTAAGGATGCCACCAAAAACCTCTTGAATTTGACAAATAATCCAGTAAAGTATCAATACAAAATCAGTGTACAAAAATGAGCATTTCTGTACACCAATGACGATCCAACTGAAAACTAAATCAAGAAAGCAATCTTCAAAAAAAGAAAAAATCCACCTAGAAATGTATTTAACCAAGGAGGTAACAGATCTCTATAAGGAGAACTACAAAGTCCTGATGTGAGGAATTCTAGATGACACAGACAAACGGAAAAACATCCCATACTTGTTGATTGGAAGAATCAGTTTTGTCAAAGTGACCATACAACCTGATATGGGTTGTTTGTTTGTCTCCTCCAAATCTCATGTTGAAATGCAATCCCCAGTGTTGGAAGTGGGGCCTGGTGGGAGGTGACTGGATCATGGGGGTGGGTGCCTCATGAATGGCTTAGCACCATCCCCTTGATGATGAGCAAGTTCATGTGAGATCTGGTTGTTTAAAAATGTGTGGCATCTCTCCACTCTCTCACTTGCTCTTGCCAAGTGATGTCCTTGCTCCCACTTTGCCTTATGTCATGAGACCTCACCAGAGGCCAAGCAGGTGCCAGCACCATGCTTCCAGTCCAGCTTGCTGAACCGTGAGCCAATTAAACCTCTCTTCTTTATAAATTACCCAGCCTGAGGTTTTTCTTAAGAGCAATGCAAGAATGGCCTAATACACTACTCAAAGCAATCTGCAGATTGAAGGCAACCCCTATCAATATACCGACATCTGCTGGGTAGAGTGGCTCATGCCTGTAATCCCAGCACTTGGGGAGGCCAAGGCAGGCGGATCACCTGAGGTCAGGAGTTCAAGACCAGCCTGACCAACATGGTGAAACCCTGTCTCTACTAAAAATACAAAAATTAGTGGGATGAGGTGGCAGTAGTCCCAGATACTTGGGAGGCTGAGGCAGGAGAACTGCTTGAACCCAAGAGATGGAGGCTGCAGTAAGCCAAGATCGTGCTGCTGCACTTCATCCTGGGCAATAGAGTGAGTCAATTTGTAAGAAAACACATTATTATCTGTGAAGCACAATGAAAAGTGAAATAAAATAAGGTATACCTCTACTGAAAGAAGAAAACTATCAAACTAGAATTCTAGATCCTGGAACTATATATTTCAAAAATAAAGGAGAAATAAACACTTCCAGATATCTTTTTTAAAAAAACACCACTATGAAGCAGAATAAAATGAAGCTCAATAAAATGAGATATACTTGTATATTATTTTCAGCTGAACTCTTTGAAACTAAGCTATGGACATTATGACATTTTACCTCTCAATATGTCACATGCATCCCCTAAAGTTAAGGACATTTTCTTACATAGCCAAAATACCATTATTGTTACTTTTCTTAGGTGCGATACTTCTTTAATATACTCTAATATATATCCATATTTACATCTCATTTGTACTGAATTGTCATTTGTGGTTTGTACACCCATCCCCACCAAATCAGGATTTCATCAAAGTTTATTCATTGCATTTAGTTGTTAAGGCTTTTTGATCTCTTCTAGTCTACAGCAGTCTCACCTCTTACCCCCTTTAAAAATGACAATGTTTTTTTTAAGAGATCAAGACAATTGTCTTATGAAGTGACTCATATTCTCGATTTGTCAGATTCCACCCCCCTCCCCCCGTCATAGCATTGTTTAGCTTGTTCCTGTATTCCCCCATACCAGTTGTTAAGTGTAAACTAGATTTAAAGGGTAGATTAGTTTTAATTTCAACATTTTGGACAAGAATACCTAATAAGTGATTTAATATATTTTATATGCCTCCCATTAGGAGACGTACATTGTGCAGTCCCATTGTTTGTGATACTAAGTTTGATTGCTTGGTTGAGAGGAGTAAGGTGAGGTATATTTTTCTCACTGCAGTCAGCAAGTAATCTGTGGCATGATAAATTAGCACTGTAATGCTAGCCTGTTCTCCAGTGATCTTTTACCTAATAGTTGTGGTATCTTTTGCTGATCCTTGTCAGGCTAACTTTTAAATTTCAGTGTTAATAAATGTTTGTTGGTCTATAGATGGAAACAAATCACAGGAATTAAAAAATATCCAGCTAGGTTAATCAGAATCTGATTTTGTGGATTTTAAAGATTTTAACAAAGTATTCAAAGTATCCTTTGTTACGAATTTTATAAGAAACCTGGCTTGAAAAATGGGAATAACTCAATGCTGGTCTTCTGTACTCTTAAGAAGTGCATTTAAATTTTTCTTAGATAACATCTACTGCACAAGAATAACCCAGAAATACAATATAAAGGAAGGGTGGATCTACTAAAATACATTTTGAAAAAATTGTCTATTTTCTGATGTAATGGGAGGAACACTGGATTGAGAGAAGATCATTCCTACCATTATATGAAGTTCAAGAATTACAAATTTTTGAGCTGGGCTGTGTGGTGCATGCCTCAACTACTCAGGAGGTTAAGGCAGGAGAATCCCTTTAGCCCAGGAGTTGGAGGGCATCCTGGGCAACATAGCAAGACCCTGTATCAAAAATCAGGGAAAAAAGAAGGATAAATTTTTAAACTTTACTGCATGTTCTTATTTCATAGTGATTGCTTTAGTAAACATTTATCAATAAAGAATGAATTTCTGATGAGACATGTTTGTTACATTTAGAAGTGAACTTCATTTTTATGAAGCCAGTTATAAGTAAATCAAATGTATGTAATACAAAATTGAACTTAAAAAACCTTTCCTCTTATTCTCAAAGTGTTGTGTGAGATGTATCTATATATCTATATCTACACACACTTAACAAGAAATGTTAAGTTTGTCTTTTGTCTTGGATATTCCTGGGATTGATTTGGAACATTGGTTGACTATATTTCTCTTGGTAGTTAATTACTAGTTGCTTTGTAATATTTCTTATATTGTTGCCTTTATTGTTACTTAACTCTTAGGTTAAAGAGTTAAGATTAGGTCTTAACTCTTACTTTGTTGTTGTTGTTTATACCTTGCCTTCCCAACTAATAGGAGGATAGGGTTAGAATCTTTAGATTCCCTACTGTCACTAGCTTACTGGTTTTCTTACAAGTGGTCAACAATTATTTGTTTGAGATTCATAGTACCATAAATTTAAAAAGCACTATGAGGTTTATAAACTTTGGAATTTTTTCCATTTGTGTGGTTAGTCATTTAGTGTGAACTTTAATAGTTAATAATGACAAAAGAATAGTTTAATATATTTTATCGGTATTCTTTGGATCATTCTCAAATCAGGTCCCTTTATTGTCACTGAGAATGCTCCTAGAGCACTCTGTGCACACTTGCCTCTACCATTGTACTTGCCACATTGCACTATAATCATTGATGTGTCCTTCAGTAGTAAGTTAGCTCATCAAGAACAGAGGCAGCGTTTTGTTGTTTGGTACTCCAGTACCTAGCACAGTGCAGACAGCAGGGATCTCCTTTTGCAGTGCTGTAAGATTACTTAAAAGGTGATGCCTCCCAAAATCATTGATGATTTACAGAAGTTTTGGTTTGAATTTACTGGTTGAGTTTCCTTTGTTTCTTTTTTTCTCCCACGAGATACTGGTTTTACTTTAGTTAAATGTAATTTTCTATGTTCTAGGCACTGATTTCAGTACTGCTTTTAAGATTTTGATTCATTTAATCCCTACAACAACCCAGTGGAATTAGTTACTGTTACTATATCTGTAGTGCAGATGAGGGAACTGAAGCACAGGGACAATAAGCAACTTGCTTAGGTTCACACATCTTGTCTGTGGTGGAGCTAGGACTTGAACTCAGGCAGCCTTGCTCTAGAATATGTGCTCCTAACATGCTGCTTTTCTTGCTTTATCAGGGCAATGAGAAAATTAGATTTGTAATATATCTTTCATCAAGCAATATAAAAACATTCTTTGACATTTATATAATACTATGTAATTCATTGAGTACCCACTGTGTACCAGAGTGGAGATGGTATTTCCAAAAGGCCTTGAAGAGTCGTCAACAGTTGAACTAAGTTAACAAACCTTATACGTTAACCGACTGTGCTTATAATGTGTATTGAAAAAAACTTTAAAATATAGAAAAGATAAAGAAAATAAAGGTAGTGAATAGCTAAGACTATGAGCTTGGGATTTAGACCTGAGTGTGAGTCTGAGCTCCACTCTCTAAGCCTCACTCCTCTGTAAAATTGGGGTATAGTGTCTAATTCATGGGGTTTTTAAATGAGGTTTAAGTGAGATAATATGTTTAGGACAGTGCCTAGCATATAATAAGTATTCCAAAAACATTATCAGTTATTGTAAAAATCTCTCATAATCCACATAGATTCTGCCTATTTTGATGTACAAAGAAGCTCTCTTATTTAATGTGATTGGGAGGTAGTATTTATTAAATTTAAAAAAGTTATTAATATAAGGGGAATACAAATGATACATTCTACCTTAAATGTTTATTTTGTTTAAGAAAACATAGAGGCCAGGCACCATGGCTCATGCCTGTAATCCCAACCCTTTGGGAGGCCAAGGTGGGTGGGTCGCTGGAGCCCAAGGTGGGTGGGTCGCTGGAGCCCGGGAGTTTGAGACCAGCCTAGGCAACATGAGGAAACCCTGTCTCTCCAAAAAAAAAAAAAAAAAAAAAAAAACAACAACAACAACAACAAAAAACCCCACAAAATTAGCCAGACGTGATAGCACACACGCCGGTAGTTCCAGCTACTCAAAAGGCTGAGGTGGGAGGATTGCTTGAGCCCAGGAGGTCCAGGCTACAGTGAGGAGTGATCATGCCGCTGCTTTCTGGTCTGGGTAACAGAGTGAGACCCCATCTCAAAAACAGAAAAACCCAGAAAACAAACAAACACAAAAACCATATAGATGTAAAGCAGTCTGAGTATATGATCCATCTAGAGACGTATGATTTTTTCCTCCTAGTCTTTTACAGTTGATTCACCTGTACCTGATTTAACAGTTTTTGTAACTAGCTGTTGAGTTTTTCTAAAATTCAGGTTCATTTTTATAGAATCAACTCTTCATATTTACAATTTTACTGATTTATGTAGTATTTAAACTGAATGTTATTTTATCATAAAAAACTATGTTACAAACTGTAAATTATAAATATAACTAATTTTCGGTAAGTTGGTGGGAACATAAATGTATTGGTTTGATGAAAAGTAAGCTTCACTAGTGGTGAATGTTCAGTAATTTGTTGGAGAGAATGGAGAGTGTTGTTTAATTTGCCAAATTAGTTTGTTAAGGATGTTGGATAAGAGAAAATATTGTTGCCTTGCCTTCTAGTATCTGAGTAATTGAGAAAGTATTATACAGATATTTAAACAAAGGATTCAGCACTACATAATAATAATGTACCAGTTTTGTTTCAGCTCTTTCAAGTTTTTAAAATTTGTACCTTTGGTTTTTCTTTGTATTCTGGTTCCTTGAGGATGTGTAGTTTTTTAGATCTCCATTTTCCATGTCTGTCATCTTCTCTCAGTATCTTTGCATTCTGGTAAAGCTTCTTAGGTTTAATCTCTGTAGCCACATCAGTAGTTCTTTTCCTTATTCCCTCTAGTATCTATTAAAAATATTTTTTGTCTCACAGTTTTTGTTGCTGTTATTGTTTGTTTGTTTTGAGACAAGGTCTCTCTATGTTGTCCAGGCTGGAAGGCAGTGGTGTGATCTCAGCTCACTGCAACCTCTGGCTCCTGGGCAAGTATTTTAATCTGCAGTTGAATCGGTATTATCTTGGTAGTCCTAGATTTCACCCATTTCCTTTTTCACGTTGTCTTTGTTTTGCATCTCAGCCTAGCCTCCCATTTGGCTTTCTCTTCCTGTTTTATAAAGACGTTTCTTCTGGCATTGAAGCTATCATACAATTTTCTACAAATTTCAAACCGTATCTTAGGAAGCAGAGATAATATTTGATTGTCTACTGTGTGCCAGAAAATTCATATTACATTTTTAAACTTAATAACTATGGTATATCATATTTTTCTGATTTTACAGGTAAGGCTGAGTCACATAGTGCAGTTGGGATTTTGTGTGGCTCTTCCAGTTAGAGCAAAGGTTCCTAACATTCCCGCTGCCTCCACATTGCTCATATGCTCATTATATTCATCATTCTCTATAATGACTATGTGCACTGGAATACATATATTCTCTGTGATGAATGTGTGCACTGGAATCTTCTGGGGCTAGGGCCAATGTAGTTTAAAAAAAAAAAAAACACTGAAATTTAGATGCTATTCTAAATAGCTTTTATAATTGCTTTTATAATTGCCCACATTTTTTATAATTGCTAAGTCAGAGTTCTGATAAATATTTGAGTAAACTAGAATTATTTCTTTATTTGTATTACATATACTTTTCAGTGGGATGACAATAAACTCGTCTATTTTAAATAAATTTTATGGGAAGTGGGTTCATTTTTCTGATCTCTAAGAGAAGTAATATGGGAGAGTTTAATGTCCATAGTTAAAGGATTTATTTTAATTTCTTAAAATGAATAGAGTGAACATTGGGTATTTTCAGTATGATTTCTTTTTTTTTTTTTGAGACAGGATCTCGCTCTATCATTCAGGCTGGAGTGCAGTGTCAGGATCACTGCTCACTGCATCCTCGACCTCCCAGACTCAAGCAATCCTCCCACCTCAGCTTCCTGAGTAGCTGGGACTACAGGCACACTATTATACCCAACTAATTTTTAAATTTTTGTAGAGGTAGGGTCTCTGTATTGCTCAGGCTGGTCTTGAACACCTGGGCTCAAGCGATCCTCCTGTCTCAGACTCCCAAAGTGCTGGGATTATAGGTGTGAGCCACCATGCACAGCATCAGCATGATTTTTAACTAGTTGTAGACTATTATTCTGAGTAGGCTATGAACAAAAACCCCAATATCTCAGTGGCTTAAAACAACAGAAGGTGTATGTTTTGCTCATACCATGTATTCATTGAGGGTCAGCTGGGGGCTCAGCTCAACATTTTTGTCATCCTTACTTTGGGTCCCACTTTGGGACCTCACGTGGGAGCAGCCCCTGTACGGAACTGCTGGGTCCAGCCTGCAGACCCTGGCTGAATGATGGATGAACAAGTGCACTCAGACACCAGAAACCAGTGAAAGAGCGGGCTAGGGGACCAGGCCACCCACAGACACCAAGGAGGGTACTGTAAAGAGTTAGCAGCTGCGGCCCTGACAAGCCTGCACTGCCGGCATTTATTCAGTATAGATTTAATGACAAAGGCCTTGAGTCAACACACTGGTGGGCAGTTCACATGGTTGCGCCCCCCCCTTCCCACCCTCCCACCCCAGTAGTCCTGCACGTGGATGATTAAAGGCCAGGTTCCAAGGTCTAAGTAAACTTATCTAGATCAGTTTCTTTACATTCCCTTTTTATCAACCTAAACTGTCAGGCACTGGATAAGAGAATCTGGCTGCCTTCAGCCAAATCTTTTTCCGAAGCTTTTGTAAAACCTTACAGCCTTCCAAGAAGGTTTGCATCTTCCTGCAGTTTTTCCCATCACCCTGACTGATCTCCTACATCTCTGCCTTTTCTGTTTTTAGCATCACGTTTTGTTGATAGGAGAGTACAGATATGTGCAGTAGGTTTGTCAGGCGTGGTGGTAACTGCTCATATTCCAGCTTTGCATCCTAGCATTAGTAAATAACATAAGACAAACTTGAGTATAATCAACATTTTTTTTTTCCAATCAAGGAGTGACGTATATTGTTACTCGGCATTTCAGTTCATTGTGTGCTGTTACTAAGGAACCCCACTGGGGTTATGTTAATCTCTCTCAGCCAAGCAGTCACGTTGTTAGAAGCTGGGAAGGTCGGGTATTTGTCTAAGTAACAGGGCAGAAGAAAGGCGGATTTAGAGGATGGGCCAAATAGAGTGTAGCAGGTACTGGTTGCAGGCAGAGTGAGAGAATTAATCCCAGCACTTTGGGAGGCTGAGGCAGGTGGATCACGAGGTCAAGAGTTTGAGACCATCTTGGCTAACATGGTGAAACCGCATCTCTACTACAAATACAAAAATTAGCTGGATATGGTGGCGTGTGCCTGTGGTCTCAGCTACTTGGGAGGCTGAGGCAGGATAATCACTTGAACCTGGGAAGCGGAGGTTGCAGTGAGCCCAGATCGCACCACTGCACTCCAGCTTGGTGACAGAGTGAGACTCTGTCTCAAAAAAAAAAAAAATAAATAAATAAATAATAATAAAGCATAACAAGGAGCAGATTATCTGGAGTGAATGGTGTCTGTGTCCAGAGCAGGATTCACTCAGTCTTCTGACTTGTCTTCTTGAGCATCCTGTCCGGGGCCTGTGTCGTCTGATGAAGCCACATTGTTCGGGGCTATGGGTCCCATAGAGTTATTTTCTTTATTTCTGGTACTGGGTTGGGTCCTAGCCACGCCATGGTATGGTTCGATGCATTATGCTGGAATCCAAAGAGGACCTGAGGGAGTGTGAACACAAGCATATCCTCTCCCCCACGTTAACAATTCATTTGGACCACACCATACATTACTGTTTACGTCTTTCCATAAAACTGCAGGTTTTATTTCTTGAGAGGTTTTAGCAAAGTGCTTTTCTACAGCTGATTGAAATTTATTTAAATTGTAAAAATTAAGGGTAAATAAGGCTTGTGCTAGTAGTGTTGCAGGGTCCTTATTCATATTCCCCCTTTTTTGTTTTCTGAGCATATTTTAAAGGGTGGATTGGGTACGTTCTATGGCCTGTCCTTGGGAGTTACACGGGATGCCTGTGGAATGTTGGATGTTCCATGTGTGACAAAATTGTTGAAATTGTGAGCTGGCATAAGCCAGACCATTATCAGTTTTAATTTCTGTGGGCCGTCCCATAAATGCAAAAGTTAAAAGAAGATGTTTAATGACATATCGGGTGGACTCTCCAGGAAGAGCATGAGTACTAATTAAATGAGAATTGGTATCAATGGATACATGTACATATCTAAGTTTTCCAAATTCAGGGATGTGTGTAACATCTGTTTGCCATAACTGATTAGGTTCTAGTCCTCTAGGGTTAACACCTGTTGAAGGAGGGGATGTGCCTGTGAACTGGCAATCTGGGCATTGTAGGATAATTTGTTTAGCTAGTCTCTGGGTAAGTTGAAATTGTTTAGATAAGTTTCTCAAGTTTTGGTGGAAAAATTGATGCAAT
This sequence comes from Pan paniscus, assembly GCF_029289425.2. Classification (NCBI taxonomy): domain Eukaryota; kingdom Metazoa; phylum Chordata; class Mammalia; order Primates; family Hominidae; genus Pan; species Pan paniscus. Next base: position 48,271,263 of record NC_073262.2, read on the forward strand.
TCGGTGGCTTGGTCAAGCGGTGATGTCATAACCTGTAGGTCTGCTTGATCATTGCCATAAGCCAGTGGGCCAGGCAGTGAGCTGTGGGCCCGAATGTGTGTAATAAAAATAAGATGTATACATTGATCTAGCAGTTGCTGAAGTCGGAGAAAAAGTGCACACAGGGTGAGCTCCAGAGTGGTCTTAATGAAAGCCGTCTCAGAGTTCTGCAATAAATAAACAGTAAGCAGAGTCACTAACAATATCAATGAGCTGAGTGGAAAAAGTTTCTAAGGCTAATATTAAGGCTCCAGTCTCAGCTCTCTGAGTGCTAGTAAATCCAGAAGGAGTGAGGGAATTATGTGATCTCCACCAGACAGCCGCTTTTCCATGTTTACCAGAGCCATTAGTAAACAATGTTAAAGCATTAGGTATGGGGGATTGAACTATTTTAGTAGGCAAAACAACAGAAGTACGAGATAAGAACTGAAGGAGTTTGTCAGCAGGAAGGGTATGCCCTATAAGGCCTGTGTAATCAGAGAGTGCTGTTTGCAGGTCCATAGATAAGGGCAATACTGCTTCAAATTGCTTTTTACTTAAAGGAATCCTGATGATATCAGGGTCATAACCTAGCAACTGATTGCATTGTCTGAAGCCTGAATAGATGACTTTATTGACTCACTGGACATAGGGAGAGAGTGTTTTAGTCCCGGTATGTGAGCAAAAAACCCATTCTAGAAAGCATAGCTCTGGGCCCATCTGTCCTGTTAACCCTGTAGGGGAGTGTTTAGTGGGAAAAACAAACAGCTGAACTGAATATCATGGATCTGTGCAATCTAATTGCCTTTGAGAGATAGCTTGCTCTACTTCTTCAATTTCCCTTTGTGCCGTAGGAGTTAAATACCTAGGAGAGTCTAGGGCAGCATGGCCTTTTAAGGTAGAAAACAAGTTTTGTAACTTATCAGTAGTTATGCCTAGGGTGGGGCAAAGCCAGTTAATATCACCTAGTAATTTCTGATAATCATTTAAGGTGTGTAAGTTGCTAGTATCTAATTTAAGCTTTTGAGGTCTTAGCAAGAAATTAGTCTGTATCCAAGATATTTCCAAGGAGAAGACATCTGTACTTTTTCAGGTGCTATGATTAAACCTCTTAACTGTGTATTCTTTGCTACAGAGTTATATAACCTTAAAATCACTGGCTCTGTTGGGGCTGCTAGTAAAATATCATCCATAAAATGAATAATCTTGCCATTAGGAAATTCTTTTCTACTGGGAAGAAAGCCTGATTTACACGATACTGACACATGGTAGGACTGTTCAGCATTCCTTGGGGAAGCACTTTCCATTGAAATCAGGGAGCTGGCCTTTCATTATTGATTGCTGGTATTGTAAATGCAAATTCTTCTCTGTCCTCTTCTGCTAGGGGACTAGTATAAAAGCAGTCTTTTAAGTCAGTAACGATTATAGGCCAATGTCGAATGGCTGTGGGGGAGGGGAGCCCCTGCTGAAGGGGCCCCATAGGTTGCAAATTAGCATTGATAGCACATAAGTCATGCAAAAGTCTCCATTTACCAGACCTTTTGGGAATGATGAAAATGGGTGAATTCCAGGGGCTGTTTGATGGTTCTGTATGGCTGGCTTTTAGTTGCCCCTCAACTAATTCACGGGCTGTTTGTAATTTCTTTCCCTTTAAAGGTCACTATTCTACCCAAATAGGATTTTGAGAGAGCCATGTCAAGGGTAGGGGAGGAATAACTGTGGCCATTATTAGAAAGAGGTCTGCAGAGTGACTCCCCCATTGGGCTAATAGGTCCCGTCCCCAAAGGTTAACAGGGAAGGGCATGAGTTGAGGTTGTATAACTGCCTTTCTTACCTCTGAATCGCAACAGGTTAGGGGGCACGTGCTCTGCTTGGCTGTGTGCGCTTCCCCAATGCCAACAATTTTTTGTTTCTGAGTGACCCAAGGACAAGTTTCTGGCTAGTTTTGATCATTAATGTTTGAAATATCCACCCCTGTGTCCAATAAGCCAGTAAAATTCTTATTTCCAATTTTTAAGGTGATCATGGGTCTCTGGTTAGTGATTAATTGATTCCAGTATACTTTTGTGGCTCCTGTGCTTCCAAAACGTCCCTTTCCCCCTTTCTGGGCATTGGGGACCCAGTATGGTAAAAGCAGTAACAGAGCTGTCTTTGATCCGGGGGGAGAAATATGCAGACCTTTACATTCCATCATAACTAGTATCTCACCTCGATAATCACTATCAGTTACCCCAGTGAGCACATTGATTCCTTTACTGGATAGGCTAGATTGCCCTAGGACTAATCCCACTGTTCCCAGAGGCAGTGGGCCCCAGATCCTGGTTGCAACCCTTTTAGTGTCTTCTCCTCCTTTTAGCACTAATTCATCGGGGCAGAGTAAGTCCATTCTTGTGCTCCCAGTGGTGGTTGCTCTGAGAGAGAGGACTGTGGGCTTTCCATCTGACAGAGGAAAGCCACTGACATTGCCCCAGTTTGCAGCAGGGCCTGGGGTCAGCCCCTCATGAAGTTTCCCGCCTGGTTACTTACGGAGTTGTCGTTTTTATCAAATTTGGACCTGCATTGATTTGCCCAATGTTTCCCCTTTTTACATTGCAGGCATATAGAAGGGGGTTCTTTTCCTGAGTTACCTTGGTCTCTATTATTGGGACATTCCCTCTTCATATGACCTGCCTCTCCACATAGAAAACAATTTGGGTTTCCCTCCCTTTTCACTTTAGGAGGCCTTAATGCCATAGCCAATATTTTGGCTTTGTGTGTTTCAGTCCCCACCAGTTGACATGCTTCTGTAGTAAGTTCCCTGACTGTGGCTGCCTTTCCTCTGATTGCATGCATTGCTTGTTGGCGATCCACATTAGCGTTTTTATAAGCCAGTTGTAACAAGATATCAGTCCTGGGTGTGACTAATTTGTCTCTTAATTGCCTGGGTTAAACGATTGATAAATTCAACAAATGGCTCCTGAGGCCCTTGTCGAACATTTATAAAAGATCCCTGTTGATCTCTGCTTTTGGAAATTCCGTCCCAAGCCCCGAGAGCGCACAAAGACACTTGTGCATAGGCCTGGGGGTCAAAATTAGTTGTTGTACATCGGCATGGGGACCCCTCCCCTGGAGCATAGCAGCTGTTACATCTTGCACGGCCACCTCGTTCTGGTTGGCTTGTTGTTCGCACAACTCATCGTATTCTGCCCTCTAGAGGAGGTACTGGCTGGCCTCCAAAATTGTTTTAGCTAGCACTGACCAGTCCCATGGGGTCATACGGAAGTTGTCTGCCAAGGCTTCAGTCATTCCTTTCGTAAGGAAATGGGCTAGCGGCTCTGTTTTCTTTAATGCTTTTTCTTAGCTTTTTATAAGCATTAAAAGAAATGGGTTCATGTACCTGATTGCATTGTCGTTCTTGCATTACTGGGCAGGCTAAGAGCTCCCCTTCTAATGCCACTTGCTTAAGACAGGGTCCCCTAGCTGTAGCATATCCCTTGTCTTTTCTTCTAGTTTATTGGAGGAGGGGGCTCAGGCAAAACCTCTGTTTTCTCTTTGTTATTTTGGCCCGGTGATAGCGGGGCTGAGGGATAAGGAGGCAGTAAGGTAGATGACGGTTCCTCCTCCCTCCCCTTTTTAGGCTCTTCTGTGTATAACGGGGCCAGAGCTGCCCTAATTAAAGCCCGTAATGTTAAAGATGTTACTGGGACCTGTTGTCCTTGTGCATGATGTTTAAGATTTCTCCCCACTTGTTCCTAGAGCTCTATGGCTAGCGTACCTTCTTCCAGGAACCATGGGTTATGGGATACAACAGTTTGCATTAGGTGCCTTAATTGAGCCTGTGAAACCCAGGCTCCACTAGCTTTAAGCAGCTTTTTAAATACTTTTATATACTGTTTCTGTTGAGCTGATAACTGTTGTCCCTTGATGAAACCCTAGCCTGAGCAATTCCCTCCAACTTGGAAATTCAGAGCAGGCAACAATGACTTACTGACCACAGTTTTTTCACCTTCATTTTCAAGGGTTCTGTTGTGATCTGTTGCAGCATTCCTCACACAGGGCTCTACCTGCTGGGTCTGACCCACAGACCCTGGCTGAACAACAGATGAACAAATGAACTCAGACACAGGAAGCCAGTGAAAGAGCGGGCTAGGGGACTGGGCCGCCCACAGACACTGAGGAGGGTGTATAAAGAGTCAGCGGCTGAGGCCCTGACAAGCCTGTGCTTGCACTGCGGGCATTTATTCAGTATAGATTTAATGACAAAGGTCTTGAGTCAACACACTTGTGGGGCATTCACATGGTCGTGCTGCGCCCACCCCCACCCCCCAGTAGTCCTGCATGCAGATGATTTAGGCCAGGTTCCGAGGTCTAAGTAAACTAACTTACCTAGATCAGTTTCTTTACATCCCCTTGTTATCTAACCTAAAGTTTCAGGCACCAGGTAAGACAGTCTGGCTGCCTTCAGCCAAATCTTTTTCCGAAGCTTTTGTAAAACCTTCCAGCCTTCCAAGAAGGTTTACATCTTTCTACAATTTTTCCCACCACCCTGACTGATCTCCTACACGGAACATTACTGGTTAATTAGTTAAGAGAGAAAAGAGACCATATCAGACTACACTCTGGCTTTTAAAGCTTTTACCTAGAAACATTCACCACTTTCACCCACCAGCTCTGGCCAAAGGAAGACTCTTGACTGTACTTGGGATATAAACAGGATGGGGAAATTTAATCTTTCCATATGCCCAGAAGGATAAAAACAAGTATTTGTGAACAGCCCTCCCACGGAGACAGTGTTTTCTGTGGAAAAGTTTTTGAAAATTAATTTTGAAAATCATTAAATGGAAGCCAGTGGGAAAAATGTGAGTCAATACTATTTCTTATTAGTCTTTGGGAAGAGATCTCCAATCTAAGATGAAGTCATTTTTTACTTGTTTCTTTGCTGCTTTGTAATAATACAGTCAGTCCTCTGTATCTGTAGGTGCTGCTGCATCTGTGGATTCAACCAACCACAGATAGAAAATATTTGAGAATGGCCGAGCACGGTGGCTCATGCCTGTAATCCCAGTACTTTGGGAGGCCGAGGTGGGCAGATCACAAGGTCAGGAGTTCGAGACCAGCCTGGCCAATATGATGAAACCCTGTCTTTACTAAAAATGTAAAAAAAAAATAGCTGGGCGTGGTGATGCGTGCCTGTAATCCCAGCTACTCGGGAGGCTGAGGCAGGGGAATCGCATGAACCAGGGAGTCGGAGGTTGCAGTGAGCCGAGATCCCATCACTGCACTCCAACCTGGGCAACAGAGTGAGACTCTGTCCACACAAAAATAAAAAATAAAATATTTGAGAATAATAATACTAGTCACAATTCAACAAGCCGGGTGCAGTGGCAAATGCCTGTAGTGCCAGCTGCTTTGGAGGCTGAGGCGGGAGGTTTGTTTAAGCCCAAGAGGTCGAGGCCAACCTGGGCAACATCACAAGACCTCATCTCAAAAAGAAAAAAAAAAAATACAAATTTAAAAAATAACTTATAACAACTATTTACATGGCAGTTATATTAGGTATTAAAAATAATCTAGAGATGATTTAAAGTATATGGGAGGATGTGCATAGTTTATATGTAAATACTTTGCCTTTTTATTTTTATTTATTTATTTATTTATTTTTGAGATGGAGTCTCACTCTGTCTCCAGGCTGGAGTGCAGTGGCACGATCTGGGCTCACTGCAACCTCCACCTCCCTGGTTCAAGCCATTCTTCTGCCTCAGCCTCCTGAGTAGCTGGGACTACAGGCGCCTGCCACCACACCCGGCTAATTTTTTGTATTTTTAGTAGAGACGGGGTTTCACCATGTTGGCCAGGATGGTTTCGAACTCCAGACCTCGTGATCTTCCCGCCTCAGCCTCCCAAAGTGCTGGGATTACAGGTGTGAGCCACCATGCCCGACCGCCTTTTTATTTTTATTTTTTTGAGACAGTGTCTTGTTCTGTCACCCAGGCTGGAGTGCAGTGGTGTGATCTCGGCTCACTGCAGCCTCTGCCTTCTGGGTTCAAGTGATTCTTGTGCCTCAGCCTCCCAAGTACCTGGGACTACAGGTGCACACCACCACACCAGGTTAATTTTCCTATTTGTAGCAGAGACAGGGCTTCACCATGTTGGCCAGGCTGGTCTCAAACTGCTGACCTCAAGTGATCCACCCGCCTCGGCCTCCCAGAGTGCTGGGATTACAGGCGTGAGCCACCATGCCCAGCCGATACTTGCCATTTTGTATGAGGGACTTGAGCATTTGCAGATTTTGTTATCTGTGGGGTCCTGAGACAAGTCCCTTGTGGATACTGAGGGATGACTGTAGTTGGATGCTCCTAAGTCATATTTTATTTTAGGTTTGTGACTTAGACGTGTTTAGATGTGTTTCATTATCATTATTTGAGAGTTTCTAATTACTGTTAAGTTTGACTGGCTTTGTTACATTTTAATGGTATTATGGAGGTTTTGTTTTGAGACGGAGTCTCAGTCACCCAGGCTGGAGTGCAGTGGTGCGATCTTGGCTCACCACAACGTCCGCCTCCTGCATTCAAGCCATTCTCGTGCCTCAGCCTCCCGAGTAGCTGGGATTACAGGCATGTGCCACCATGCCTGGCTAATTTTTGCATTTTTAGTGGAGATAGGGTTTCACCGTGTTGGCCACGCTGGTCTCAAGCTCCTGACCTCAGGTAATATGCCTGCCTCAGCCTCCCAAAGTGCTGGGATTATGGTTGTGAGCCACAGTGCCCTGCCTGGAGTTTTAATCCAAAGTATTTTATTCTAATATGATAGGGAAATGAGACCTAATGTCTCCTGATTCAGTTTAAGGAGAGATAGATCAATATTATGTTTCATATGATGGCTTTAATGTATATTCTGATTAGACATTTTAAAGTAACCTGTTAACTCCTTTTTAAAGTTAATAATATCTTATTGTATAATATACATATGTCAGACAGTATTTACAAAACTTCTTAGTTGCTCAGATACTATAAGGAAACAAGATAAGTAGAGGGTTGCTCAGCCTTAGATTGATAAAAATCTACTTTTAGAGATGATGTGACATTAATCCAACCAGTCTGTGATCAGTACATGGCTGCATTCTTTTGACTTCACCCCCAAGCTGTTATGTCTCTTCATATATAATCTTGCCCTGTGATTTGAGAAAGGGTAGATTAGTTATGTGTTCTGAGATCATGTAATGTATATTAATTCACTTCACAAGAATTATATCCCACAGTCAAGGGTTTTTTTTTTTTTTTTTTTTTTTGAGACAGAGTCTCGCTTTGTCACCAGGCTGGAGTGCAGTGGCACAATCTCAGCTCACTGCAACCTCCACCTCCCGGATTCAAGCCAATCTCCCGCCTCAGCCTCCCGAGTAGCTGGGATTACAGGCATGCACCACCACACTCGGCTAATTTTTGTATTTTTAGTAGAGACGGGGTTTCACCATGTTGGCTAGGCTTGTCTCGAACTCCTGACCTCAAGTGATCCACTCGCCTTGGCCTCCCACAGTGCTGAGATTACAGGCGTGAGCCACCGTTCCCAGCCAGTCAAGGGGGTTTTGGATATTGCTTTTAGAGTTGGAAAGTTTACACAGGGATGTGCCTGAGGGATTTCTTGCCTAGAGTTTTTCTGAAGGGAGTATCACAAACTACATTCTATTCTGTTCAATAGTTGATGGTAGGTAGGCAGCGTGAGTTAATCTTAAATCTGCAGTGACTTCAGGATTTCTGAGTTTGTAATAGTGACGCTACCCTCGGACTTGTTGCCTCTTAAGGACCTGTGTAGCCTGTGATTCTGTGAGGTCCACAACTTACCAGAAAATGGTAAAGAGGCAGAAGATACTTAAACGTGTTCTTGCTTAGAAGGTTGTTAACATGGCAGCAGTCTGGAGAACATTTGTTACAGGACAGCATTTGGAAGGAAGTTAAGTAGCTCTGTTCAATGTGTTTAGTTGATCCAAATGAGATCTCTTACTTAAAGGTATTTTATAGCCAGAAGGTTTGCATTGACCTGTGCTTGATTTATAGTAGGCTCTCAGTAAATACTTGTTGAAAGAGTGAATAAGATAGGAATCAGAATCACCTGTGGGACAGCTTAGTAATGAACTCCAGAATAGTAAGCATTGAGCCCTAGAAAATAACAGAGAACAGAATTATTCTCATGTTATGAGTGGAGAACCAAGACTAAGAAAATACATTTTTGGAAATATGTTAGCCAAAAAGGTAGGGAGTGGGGTGAAGATCTTTTTGGAGAAGGAAAAAAAGTATTGGAAAAATTGTACATACAGTCTTCCTTTATGCCCAGTAGCAACCGAAAAATAATTCAGGGAGACACTTGGATAAGCCCAAAATGATTATATAAAAAAGTGAAGCTTCCTTACTTCAAATGGGGGGAAAAACACATTTTGGGACAAACTATACATCACGAAATATTTTTCTTCTCAGAATTTTTTATTTCTTGTTCTTCCTTTCTCCATCTTCACATTTCTAACTAAAGCATACACGTATCCTCTGAGTATTCTTTTTTTTTTTTTTTTTTTTTTTTTTTTTTTTTTTTTTTTCAGAGATAGGGTTTTTGTATGTTGCCCAGGCTGTACTCAAACTCCTGGGCTCAAGGGATCCTCCCACCTCAGCCTCCTGAGTAGCTGGGGCTGCAGGCATACACGACCACACCTGGCTAACCCTGGAGTGTTTTTAGCTAATCTTGTTCTTAGTTAATAAATTGGTATTGACGTTTGTTAATCTGTTACCCACTCTAGTATTCTCTCCATTAAATATTGCTTTTTGCAAATGGGAGGATCAAGTAGTGAGATACGACTTTTTTAGAATGAGGGTTACTTGTTCCTTGGAAGCAAAGAAGGACAGTGCAGAACTGATAAAACAAGGTTTGTTTGGAAGCAGTCAAATTGGAGACCAAATGATGTAGATTTTGTTATATATGCAAGAAGATCTCAGAGGGAAAGCTGCAGAGATTTCTTGGTCAGTAGATTGGGAGGAAGCTTGAGTACTTGAATCATTTAAGGGCTCAATCAAGAAAACAGAGCTACTATGATATTATGGAATAAGGGATTTAGGAAAGGAATAGGACTTCATACAGCTGTGGGAGAAACTCCAGAAGTCAGAGTCTGTAGGGCAGGTCAGAGAAAAGCTACTATTCAGCCTCTTTGAAGCAGTTGTGCAGTGGTCAACTCAGTGTTTACAGGTGAATCTGAGAAGCCAGGTATGCCCAGCTGCTGGAGTGGGACCACACAACTGGAGCTGGTGAAAAGTTTGTGGAGAGTTGTCACCTCTGTGTAGCTGCCTCTTTTGTGGTCCTCAGTCAAGCTTTTGGTGGTGAACCTGGGGTTGCTGTTTGGTCAGCAGGGTTGGCAATCAAGAAGAGGAGCTGTATACAGAGCAGAGGAGAGCTGTGCAGTCGGCTGGCAACTGCAGCTCTATCTAACCATACTCTTCAGAAAGTCTTTTGCTCTTTTGGCCACCTACCCTATGGAAAGAGGATTCTGGGAAATGTAGTTTGGATGTAACCAGGTTGACACAGTATAAACTGCCACAGCAGTTAAGGATGAAAAGAAACACAGTGGGGGATGTTAAAGTTGTGGGAGTCCATAGTGATGTTTTATGGATCAAGGCTCATACAAATGTGAGAGAGCAAGTTGCTTAAGCTCTCTAAGCCCACTTCCTCCTCTGTGAAACAGGGAAATGATAACTACCTTATGGGATTGTTGTAAGGATGAAATCAAATGTAAAACACTTAGAGTGTCTGCTCAATGCAAGCCATTATAAATAGTAGCTTTTTTTTTTTTTTTTTTTTTGAGGCAGAGTCTCACTCTGTCGCCCAGGCTGGAGTGCAATGGCACGATCTCGGCTCATTGCAACCTCTGCCTCCTGGGCTCAAACCTCAGCCTCCCAAGTAGCAGGGATTACAGGCATGTGCCACCACACCCGGCTAATTTTTGTAGTTTTAGTAGAGACAGGGTTTCGCCATGTTGGCCAGGCCAGTCTCAAACTCCTGACCTCAGGTGATCTGCCTGTCTTGGCCTTCCACAGTGCTAGGATTACAGGCGTGAGCCACTGCGCCTGGTCAATAGTAGCTTTTATTAGTAGTCATTGCAGTGGTAATGAGAAGAGATTGAGAAATAGGAGGGGTATATTTTTAAAGATGAGGGGAAAGGTGGAGGGAAAAGAAGATGAGTGCAGAATAAAGTAGAAGACTTAGTTCCTATATTTGAGGTTATTGTAGTCTAGTGGCAGAGAGCACATGTAAAAATATGGAATAGTTAGGAAGCTGTTCTGTGAGGTAATATCCTTTCAGAAAGGTGACTGTGTGATGAGTGGAGAGATGGCAAGTGCTGTCATTCCAGTGTAGCCAGGGTTAGGTGCTAGTGTATGTGAAATGTCTAGCACATCGTCTGACAGTCCACAGACGATAATTCTTTTCCATTATCATTTATACATGGAAAGATGACCAGGTGAAGAGGACAGGGAGGGCTTAAGCTGGGCCCTTAAAAGATGGTTTGGACAAGTAGAAAAAAGGAAGCATTTCAGACAGCACAGAGACAAAAAGTAGCTATCAATAAGGCACATGGAACACTTCGTAGTATAGCTCAGAACCTATTGACTCCTACTCTTTGCTTTTTTTGATTATCTATTTGCTTCTTTTGGTTATCTGAATGGTTTTCTGGGTAAATTGTTTTGAGATGCAAATTAGTAGTAAGATTTACTAAAGGAGGGGAGATGGGTATTCAAGGGATGAGCAGAAATCAAGGACCAGGAAGGGGGCTCTATTAATAGCAAGTCCTTTGAGAAAAGCAGATAGGTTAGATTGACTGAAACATATGTGTGCTATATTATGTTATGGTTGTAAGGAGAGTCAAATTTGCGATTTATTTAAGATGTTTGGTAATAGGCTAGCTATGTGCAAAGTACTGTTAGGTACTGTGGGAGATAGAAAGATACCTAAGTAGTGTTTCCTGGCTGGGCTTGGTGGCTCTTGCCTATAATCCCAGTACTTTGGAGGCTGAGGCAGGAGGATCACTTGAGGCCAGGGGTTCAAGACCAGCCTGGGAAACATAGCAAGACCCCATGTCTAGTAAAAATTGAAAAATTAGCCAGGCATGGTGGTGTGTGCCAGTAGTCTTAGCTACTCAGGAGGCTGAGGTAGGAGGATTGCTTGAGCCAGGCTAGGTGACAGAGTGAGACTCTATCTCTAAAATAAATAAGTAAATACATTTTTAAAAGGTCCTGTATAATGAAGACAGCCAGCTACACAACATTTTTACAAAGCATGGAATGAAGAGGATTACAGGAATTGATTTGAAGAGAATTGGCTAGTCTTGGGTTTTTGTGTTGGAGTTTGAGGTTCAGGCAACGTGTTGACTTCAGAATTCTGACTGAGAAGTACTGTGTTTGATATCATTGGGGAGTTTTGCAATAGAAAGTGTTAAACTCCCATCAGCAAAATATTAATATGTTGTTCAATATGAACTGATTTTGACTGAAGCCTTGGTCATGGTTTTATTATATTAATAAAGTATTAAGGTATAAATTCTGCTTACTTTGGAAGGATTTTTAATTTTTAGAGGATGTTAGCATTTTATCATTTTTAAAATCAAGATTGGTGAGGAGAGCATATTGGCACACAGTAAGCATATGTTAAATGTTGGTTGAAAAAAATAAACAATAAGAGGCAGTGTAATACACAGTCGTCCCTTGGTATCTGCGGGGGATTGGTTCCAGAACCTCGACTCCCACAGATACCAAAATCCCCAGTTGCTCAACATCTCTCATATAAAATTGCGTAGTACTTGCATGCATCCTACACACATCCTTCCGTATACTTTAAATTGTCTCTTGATTACTTGTAATACCTAACACAGTGTAAGTGCTGTGTAAATTATTGTTACACGGCATTTTTTGTGTTTTTTTTATTGTTGCATTATTTTAAATTAAATTTGTTTTCGATCTCCAGTTGGTTGAATCCACACATGCGGAATGTGCAGATAGGGAGGGCCAACTGTAGTGTGTAGAAGTGGATTCTGCCCAGGATTGGGCTCAAATCCTGAACCTAATAAATGTTAGCTATTTTTTAAATGTTCACTCTGCTCTGGTATTGTTCTAAGTGCTTTACAAATAATATTAAATGTTTGTAACAATCATATAAAGTAGATACACTTGTCTCCATTTTTACAGAGGAACCGTGGCACTGACAGCCGTTATTGCTAATTATCGTCCATAAACAGTTGAGTGATGTTTTTGGTAAACCAATTATGGGTTGTTGCTTTTTTTCTAGTGCCTGATAACAGTATCAGGGACAACAGTCAGGGTACAGATTGAGAATTTTTTTTAAAGTCTTAAATTTGTTCTAAGAGCTACCTTCTTTCCTCTTTAAAATAATCAAATATAGAAAAAAATTAAGATTTGTAAACATTTGTAAACATTTAAAACAAATTCCCCCGCATTCTCAGTATTGAGAACTAAGTGGGGTGGGGGAAACCCCTAAGTGTGTATCAACTCAATTTTGTTTAACAAACATTTGCATAATTACTACTATATGCCTGCCTCTTTCTAAGCACTTTACATTAACTTAAACGTTTAACTTCCCTAGCAATCTTGAGATACTATTATGCCATAAATCTCCATATTACAAGTAAGGAAATCAAGGCAAAGAAAGATTAAGTCATTTGCCTGCGGTCACACACCTGGTAAGTGGCGAATGCCGATTTCAGTCCCAAGCAGTCTGGTTCCACCGTCTGAGCTCTTCTTGCTGTCTTTATTTTTATACGTAACATGACCCACTGAGAGAGAAAGTATGGATGAGTAAGAAGGGATCTGTTAAAAATTACAAATATGTTGTCTGAGTAATACCTTAAAAAGGAGAAAAATCAATTTGCTGCTTAGAGTTGAATATTGCCTTTAACACTGAGCTGTTTGGAGGAAGAGAACTGACATCTGATAAGGTGTCAGGTAGTTTGTGTTAGGTGTTATATATTATTTTATTCAGCACTTAAAGCAAACCTGTCATATAGTCTCTTCTATCTTCATTTCATAAACAAGGACATGGGTTTGTAATAGCCGAGAGTCACCTATAACTACCGCTAGGTTTTGAACCCAGGTCCCTGTGTGACTCTAAAACATTCTACAATACTTTGTGTCCTAAGAAAATATTAAAAACTCAAATTTATTTGCCAAATAAACTACACATTCTTTTGAAATATTCAAGAAATGATAAAACATTTTATCAACTAAAAGACCTTTTAAAACTCGATAAGAGAAAGGAAGCAAATACATCCCAAATGTGATAATTACTAGGACCACAGGGACCACTAGATGAAAATTAGATTTTTCTCTGCCTTTCTGAGGATGTGCAGGCATGTTTACAAATGACTGCCCCTTTATGTGGAGTGTGATCATTCAAACAATTTGAGATTACATATGTGGTATGACTATTAAGTTATTAAAACTTAACCAAATTTATTGCATCTATGGAAGTATTATTTTATTCATTCTGGGAGGCTGTATATTGTTGCTCTTATATTATTACTTAAAATGTTGGGAGAACACTTTTTAAATTCCCTTTAAATTTGTTTTTTTTTTTTTTTTTTTGAGACAGAGTGTTGCTCTGTCCCCCAGGCTGGAGTGCAGTGGTGTGATCTCCACCCACTGCAACCTCTGCTTCCCGGGTTCAGGCGATTCTCCTGCCTTAGCCTCCCGAATAGCTGGGACTACAGGCGCCTGCCACCATGCCCAGCTAATTTTTTGTATTTTTAGTAGAGACGGGGTTTTACTGTGTTAGCCAGGATGGTCTCGATCTCCTGACCTCGTGATCTGCCCACCTTTGCCTCCCAAAGTGCTGGGATTACGGGTTTGAGCCACTGCGCCCTGCCTAAATTTGAATTTTATATGGTTTTGAGTAAATAATAGGGTACAAAGTTCAAAATGTTTGGAAAGATACACAGTGAAAGGTCTCAGAACCCTCTCCTCTCTTCCTTTTACCTGCAGCCACCTAATTTTTCTCAGAGGTGACCGGTGTTATGTGGGAAATACTTCTTTGAAATTATCTTCAGAATTTTTGAATACTTGCAATTAGGATATATGTAACCAATGATGATAGATTTGACTTTATTTTTTAAAAACTCAGTTCATTTATGGTCTGGCAAACAAAGGAATCACCAGTTTAAGTAATATATTTTTTAAAAATCAAAAGCAAAGATGTCTGCAGAGTAATGAGATCTGTGGTGTGATTCATAAATTGGCCTAAAATCAATGATCAGAGTTGCAGAGCTAGTAGCATTAAAGAATAATTTTGTCAAATAACTTGAGATAATTAACATACAATAAACTGCACACTTGAAGTATATAATTATGGCAAATTTTGACATACGTGTATAACTGTCAAACTGTCACCCCTAGTTTTGGTAGTTATAAATAAGATAGTGAACATACTCATCATCTCTGAAAGTTTGTTCAGGCTCTTTTGTAATTCATCACTGTCTTACCTCTATCCGTTGTTCCTAGATAACCAATGATCTTCTTTTTTTTTTTTTTTAAACCAGTGGTCTACTTTCTGTCACCATAGATTAGTTTACCTTTTCTAGAATTGTGTATAAATGGGGTCATGCAGTGTATGTGTGTACTGTTTTTGAAGTGGGGAAGAGTCTAGCTTCTTTCACTCAGCATAATTATTTTGAGATTCATCCATATTATTGTATGTATCAATAGTTTATTTCTGTTTATTGCTGAATATTCTTTATTCTACTGTATGGCTGTACCACAATTTGTTTAACCATTTACCTGATGATGGACATTTGGGTTTCCACTTTTGGGCTATTACAAATAAATCTGCTAAGAACATTTGTGTACAAGTATATTCATGTGGACATATGCTTTCATTTTTCTTGAGTAAATACCTAGGCATCGAATGGGTAGGTCATATGGTAGGTGTATTAGTCCATTCTTGCACTGCTATAAAGAAATACCCAAGACTAGATAATTTATAAAGAAAAGAGGTTTAATTGGCTCACAGTTCTGCAGGTTTTATAGGAAGCATGATTTTGGCACCTGCTCAGCTTCTGAAGCGGCCTCAGGAAACTTAAAATCATGGCAGAAGGCGAAGGGGGAGCCAGCACTTCACATGGCCAGAGCAGGAGGAAGAGAGAGACGGGGGAGGTGCCACACACTTTTAAACGTCCAGATCTCAAGAACACCATCAGGAGAGCAGCACTAGAGGGATGGTGCTAAACCATTAGAAACCACCCTCATGATTCAGTCACCTCCCACCAGGCTGCAGCATTGGGGCTTACATTTCAACATGAGATTTGGGTGGAGACACAGATTTAAACCATGTCGGTAGGTGCATGTTTACCTTTGTAAAAAATTGTCGAACATTTCTGAAGTGATTGTACTGCTTGACACTCTCATCAATGCAATGTATGATGTTTTAGTTGTACAACATCCTTGCCAACATTTCAGATGTTGATGAGATGTCTTTTCAAATCTCATTTTGTTTCTTTCACTTTTTGAAGGTGAAAAGGAGGGAAGTTTATTTTTTTGAGCAGTTTTAGGTTTATAGAAAAATTGAGTGGAAAGTAGGGAGTTCCCATATATATTCTCATCCTCTTAACTCCCCTCCTGGTTTCCCGTTATTAACATCTTGCGTTAGTGTCGTACCTTTGTTATGGGTGATGAGCAAATAATGAGGCATTATTGTAAACTAAAGTCCATAATTTACATTAGAATTAACTCTGTTGTATATTCTGGGGGTTTTGACAGATACAGTGTTGTATAGTATAGTGATGTATATCTGCTATTACAGTATCATACAGAATGACTTCACTGCCCTAAAAATCCTCTGTGGTCCACCTGTTCATCCCTGCTCCCCTCCTCCTGAATGCCTGGCAGCCACTGATCTTTTTACTGTCTCCATAGTTTTGCCTTTTCTGAAGTGTTACATAGTTGGAATCAATAGTATCTAGCCTTTTAAAAATTTTTTTTATTTTTTTTATTGTTTTGGAGACAGGCTGGAGTGCAGTGGTGGAATCTTGGCTCACTGCAACCTCTGCCTTCCAGGTTCAAGCGATTCTCCTGCCTCAGCCAGTCAAGTAGCTGGGACAAGCATGCACCACCGTGCCCGGCTAATTTTTGTATTTTTAGTAGAGACGGGTTTTGCCATATTGGCCAGGCTGGTTTCAAACTCCTGACCTCAGGTGATCTGCCTGCCTCGGCCTCCCAAAATGCTGAGATTACAGGTGTCAGTTACTGTGCCCAGCCTCAGATTGGCTTCTTTCACTTAGTAATAAGCATTAAAGATTCCTTCATGACTTTTCTGTGACTTGATAGTTCTTAATATTCCGTCATATGGATATGCCACACTTTATTTATCTGCTCACTTTCTTAAGAACACCTTGCTTCCAAGTTTTGGCCGTTATGAATAAAGCTGCTAATAAAATTCATGCATAGGTTTTTGTGTAGATCTAAGTTTTTGACTCATTTGGGTAAATATAAAGCATGATTACTGGTTTATATGGGAGTATGTTTAGTTTTGTAAGAAACTGCCAAACTGTTTTCCAAAGCGGTTGTACCATTTGACATTCTCAACAGTAGTGCATGAGCATTTTAGTTGCACGGTATCCTTGCCAACACTTTGGATGGTTAGTCTTTTGTAATCTTGTAGTTTTGGTTTGCATTTCCATGATGACTAATGATATTGAGCATCTTATCTTATTGACCATGGCTTTATTTGCCATCCTTAATGTCTTTTTGGTGAAGTGTACGTCCTAATCTTAATGTTTGTCTTTTTTTGTTGGGTTGTAAGAGTACTTTAGATATTCTGGATACAAATATTTTGTCAGGTATGTGTTTAGTACATTTTTTCTCCTAGTCTGTGGCTTGTGTTTTTATTTTTTTAATGGTGTTTTTTGAAGGGTAAACATTTTTAATTTTTGAAGTTCAATGCATTTTTTTCTTTTAAGATATGTACTGTACTTTTGCTCTTCAAAAGACACCATTAAAAAATGCAAAGAAATGTTTGCCAGAGTCAAGGTCACCATAATTTTTTTCTGTAAGTTTTATAGTTTTAGTCCTTATATGTAGGTTTATGATCTATTCTGAGTTAGTTTTTGTCTGTTATGAGGTGACAGCTGAGGTATCCAGCTGTTGTACCACAGTGTATAGAAAAGATTATCCTTTCCCCATTGAATAGCCTTAGCCCTTTAAAAAAATTAACTGGCCATGTATATATGGGTCTGTTTCTAGATAATCTGTTTCATTAACCATTTATCTACCTGTATGCCAATAACACACTGTCTTGATTATTATAGCTTTATAATGTCTTGAAGTTACATAATTTAAGTTCTCTTTCTTCTTTTTCAAACTTGTTTTAGAATTTCTAGGTCCTTCACATTTCCTATTCTGTTCTGTTCTATTCTTCTGTATTCAACAGGGTCTCCCTCCCTTGCCCAGGCTGGAGTGCAGTGGCGCAATCATCGCTCACTGCAGCCTCGAACTCCTGGGCTCAGGGATCCTCCTGCTTCAGCTTCCTTAGTAGTTGGGACTATAGGAACATGGCACCATGCCCAGCTGATAATTTTAATTTTTTTGTAGGTATGAGTTCTTGTTATGTTGCCCAGACTGTCAACGTAAATTTTACAATCAGCTTTTCAGTTTTCACAGTATTGGCTGCCAGGATATTTAAGATTTCATTGAATTTTGTAACAACATTGAATCTTCTGGTCCATGAACATGGCATTTTGTTCAATTTATAGGTCTTTGATTTCCCTTAGCATTCTTTTCTAGTTTTTTAAAGATCTTGCCGTTCTTTTGTCAAACTTCTTTTGAAAAATGTCTGTTCATGTCCTTTGCCCATGTTTTAATGGGATGATTATTTTATTTTTGTGTGTGTGAAGTTGTCTGAATTCCTTGTAGATTCTGGATATTAGTCTCCATTGGATGTATAGTTTGCAAATATTTTCTCCCACTCTGTAGGTTGTCTGTTTACTCTGTTGATTACTTCTTTTGTGTAGAAGCTTTTTAGTTCAACTAAGTCCCGTCTATTTTTGTTTTTGTTGCCTGTGCTTTTGAGGTTTTAGTCACAAATTCTTTGCCTAGACCAGTGTCCAAAAGAGTTTTCCCTAGTTTTCTTTTCGTAATTTCATAAATTCACATCTTACATTTAGGTCCTTAATCCATCTGGAGTTGATTTTTGTATACGGTGAGACATAATGATTCAGTTTCATTCTTCTGCATATGATAGTCCAGTTTTCCCAGCACCATAATTGAAAAATTACATGCCTGTAATCTCAACACTTTGGGAGGCCAAAGTGGGAGGATCACCTGAAGCCAGGAGTTTGCAACCAGCCTGAGCAACAGTGATACACTGTCTTTAAAAATAAAAATAAAAAATTAGGCTAATAAAAAATTAGCCTAAGCCAGGCTCACATGTTTTTAAGCATTTTTTTTTAGCAATAAATAATTTTTAAATTAAAGTATATACAGTTTTTAGCCATAATGCCATTGCACACTTAGTAGACTACAGTATATTGTAAACATAACTTTATATGCACTGCGAAACTAAAAAAAGAAAAAGAAATGCATTTTGTAAGGCTATAGCTGCCATAGACAGTGATCAGATTCTTCTGATTAATCGGAACAAAGTAAATTGAAAACCTTCTGGAAAGGATTCATCATTCTAGGTGCCATTAAGAACATTGGTGATTCATGGGAGGAGGTAAAAAAATCAACATTAACGGGAGTTTGAAAGAAGCTCATTCCAGCCCTGATGGACAACTTTGAAGGGGTTCAAGACTTCAGAGGAGGAAGTAGCTACAGATTTGATGGAAATAGCAGGAGAACTAGAATTACAAGTGGAGCCTGAAGATGTGACTGAATTGCTGCAATCTCATAAAACTTGGATGGATGAGAAGTTGCTTCTTATGGATAAGCAAACAAAGTGGCTTCTTGAGATGGAATCTACTCCTGGTGAAGATGCTGCGAACATTGTTGAAATGACAACAAAAGATTTAGAATGTTACATAAACTTACTGGTAAAGCAGCAATAAGCAACTCAGTCGATGAAGGGTTTGGGAGGCTTGATTCCAATTTTGGAAAAAGTTCTATGGTGGGTAAAATTTTATCAAACAGCTTCGAATGCTAGAGTAAAATTTTTCATGAAAGGAAGAGTCAATTGACACGGCAAACTTATTGTTTGTTTTAAACTAAATAAAACTGTTGTCTTATTTTAAGAAATTGCCCTAGTCACCCCAACCTTCAGCAACCACCACCACCCTTATCAGTCAGGAGCCATCAACATGGAGGCCCTCTAGTGGCAGAAAGATTACAACTCTGAAGGCTCAGATGTTCTTTAACATTCTTTTAGCAATAAATAATTTTTAATTAAGGCATGTACATTGTTTTTTAGACATAATGCCATTGCACACTTAATAGACTACACATTGTAAACATAACTTTTATATGCATTGGGAAACAAAAAAATACACTTTATTATGATGTTTGCCTTATTGCCATCATCTGTAACTGAACCCGCAATATCTGAGGTATACCTTTACTTTAATGATGATGTTTTCTGTCTTCTGGTTTGCATTATTCCTGATGAGAAAGTCTGCTGTCATCCTATTGCTATTTCTGTGTGTATAATGTGTTTTTTAAGCAGTTTGTGATGCACCTTGGTAAAGTGTTTTTCAAGTTTTTTGTGCCTTGGGTTCATAAAGAGTTTTGGATCTATGGGTTTATAGTTTCTGTCAAATTCCAAACAGTTATGGCATTTCTTCAAGTATACATTCTATCTTGCCCTGCTGTCATTTGGGGACTTCAGTTGAATGTATATTAGGCTCCTTTCAGTTTGTCTTAGTGTCTGCTTATGCTCTGTTCATTTTTTGTAGTTGTTTATTGGTTTTATTTTTTTGTCATCATTATTGTGTTTACTAATCTTTTTCTCCGATGTCTGATTTACTGTTGTTTATTTCATTCAGTGTAATTTTCATCTTAGGCATTGTATTTTTTATCTGTAAAAATTTCATTTAAAAAACATCTTCCATGCCTCCACTTAGCGTCTTCCCTCTATCTGCTTGAACATATGGAATATAGCTGTGACAACTGTACTAATTCTATAATTTGTGTCATATCTGGGTCTGTTATTGTTAGTTGACTGGCTCACATTTTCCTGCCTCTCTTCATATTTGGTACTTTTTGATTCAATACCATATATTATGAATTCTACCTTGTTGGGCACTGGACATTTTTGCATTCTTGTATGTTTTGGGAAGCAGTTAAATTACTTGGAAACAGATCCTTTGCGTCTTGCTCTTAAGTTTCATTAGGTAGAACCAGGGTAGCATTTAGTTTAGCATAATTTTTATCTACTTTTGAGACCACACCCTTCTGGGTACACTACCCAGTGTCCTGTGAATTTTGAGGTTTTCCAGTCTGACAGTCTGACAATCATGATGAAATCTTATATGTGAAAGAGATAAAATCAGGGTGTCTTTGCCAGAGCCTCATCTCAGTATCTCACTAAATCAGGAAGTATATTTGGCTGTGTGTAATAAATACAAGGGGTTACCAAATAAGGGATTTACTTTTATCGTATAATCATTCTGAAGACTCAAAGTAGTCAGCATGCACTCTTTTTTTTTTTTTTTCAAATGATATTTCTTTCTTTCTTTTTTTATTGATCATTCTTGGGTGTTTCTCGCAGAGGGGGATTTGGCAGGGTCATAGGACAATAGTGGAGGGAAGGTCAGCAGATAAACAAGTGAACAAAGGTCTCTGGTTTTCCTAGGCAGAGGACCCTGCGGCCTTCCGCAGTGTTTGTGTCCCTGGGTACTTGAGATTAGGGAGTGGTGATGACTCTTAACGAGCATGTTGCCTTCAAGCATCTGTTTAACAAAGCACATCTTGCACCGCCCTTAATCCATTTAACCCTGAGTGGACACAGCACATGTTTCAGAGAGCACAGCGTTGGGGGTAAGGTCATAGATCAACAGGATCCCAAGGCAGAAGAATTTTTCTTAGTACAGAACAAAATGAAAAGTCTCCCATGTCTACTTCTTTCTACACAGACACAGCGACCATCCGATTTCTCAATCTTTTCCCCACCTTTCCCCCTTTTCTATTCCACAAAACCGCCATTGTCATCATGGCCCATTCTCAATGAGCTGTTGGGTACACCTCCCAGATGGGGTGGCTGCCGCCGGAGGGGCTCCTCACTTCTCAGACGGGGCGGCTGCCGGGCGGAGGGGCTCCTCACTTCTCAGACGGGGCGGCTGCCGGGCGGAGGGTCTCCTCACTTCTGAGATGGGGCGGCCGGGCGGAGACGCTCCTCACCTCCCAGACGGGGTTGCGGCCGGGCAGAGGCGGTCCTCACATCCCAGACGGGGTGGCGGGGCAGAGGCGCTCCCCACATCTCAGACGATGGGCGGCCGGGCAGAGACGCTCCTCACTTCCTAGATGGGATGGCAGCTGGGCAGAGACGCTCCTCACTTTCCAGACTGGGCAGCCAGGCAGAGGGGCTCCTCACATCCTAGACGATGGGCGGCCAGGCAGAGACGCTCCCCACTTCCCAGATGGGGTGGCGGCCAGGCAGAGGCTGCAATCTCGGCACTTTGGGAGGCCAAGGCAGGCGGCTGGGAGGTGGAGGTTGTAGCCAGCCGAGATCATGCCACTGCGCTCCAGCCTGGGCACCATTGAGCACTGAGTGAACGAGACTCCATCTGCAATCCCGGCACCTCGGGAGGCCGAGGCTGGTGGATCACTTGCGGTTAGGAGCTGGAGACCAGCCCGGCCAACACAGCGAAACCCCGTCTCCACCAAAAAAATACGAAAACCAGTCAGGCGTGGCGGCGCCCGCCTGCAATCGCAGGCACTCGGCAGACTGAGGCAGGAGAATCAGGCAGGGAGGTTGCAGTGAGCCGAGATGGCAGCAGTACAGTCCAGCTTCAGCTCGGCATCAGAGGGAGACCGTGGAAAGAGAGGGAGAGGGAGACCGTGGGGAGAGGGAGAGGGAGGGGGGGAGGGGAAGGGGGAGGGGGAGGGGGAGGGAGAGGGAGAGGGAAGCATGCACTCTTTTTTAACTTACTGCTTTTGCCATCCTAAGCATGTGGCCAAGGATTAAAATATCTAACAACTAGTTTTATATAATTTGGAATTTGAAGCTTAGCTCTGTCTGGATTGGAGATACAGATTTGAGGGTTAGTTTATAGGTGATGTTTCTTCAAGAGACTCAATAGAATGAAAAGAGTAGTAGTGCAAGAATGAAACTTCAAATGACACTGGCATTTAATAGCCAGACAAGGAAGAAGAGATTCTGAAGCAGACTCAGGTGAGATGTGGGAAGTGGAGTGAAGAATGGAGACTCGTGAGAGTGCATTGCCATGGAAGCTGTAATGGATATTTATGTTTTTAGCCTACCGGTATTTAAACAGCCTTTTCTTTTCTTTTCTTTTTTTGCAGTGGTGGGGATGGGGTCATCCATTGTGTTAGTCTTGGCAGAAGTAGCAGTGTTCTGTATCTAACCTTTACTGTAGTAGAATATAACATCAAAAGTAGGGAAGTTGGCCAGGCATGGTGGCTCACGGCTGTAATCGCAGCACTTTAGGAGGCCAAGGCAGGTGGATTGCTTGTGCCCAGAAGTTCAAGACCAGACTGGGCAACATAGCAAAACCCCGTCTCTACCGAAAATACAAAAATTAGCTGGGCATGGTGGTGCATACCTGTAGTACCAGCTACTTGGGCAGCTGAGGTGGGAGTATCACTTGAGCCCAAGAGGTCAAGGCTGCAGCGAGCCGTGATTGGGCCACTGCGCTCTAGCCTGGGTGACAAAGCAAGACCCTGTCTCAAAAAAGAAAAACAAAAACAAAAACAAAACAAGAAGTAAGGAAGTCTAGATTATATGAAGTAAGCCATGGCAAGGACTTTGGAATTTATTCAAAGTAGAGAAACTACCAGTACTTTCTGACAGAGAGAGAGCATTAACATTCTCTGACTTACTTTTTAAAAGGATGATCCTTATTGTTGTATAGGAAATGAGTTATATTAGAGTTTGGAGTAAAATCAAGTTGATCAGATATGAAACTATTTCAGTAATCCATGCAAGAGAGGATTATGGCTTGGAGTAGTGAAATATATTTTTAAGGGAAAGCTAATGGGATTTGCTGATGGACTGGAATATAAGGTGAGAGCATGAGAGGGGTCAAGCCTATCTCAAAATTTTTGTTTTGAGCAACTGGAAAAATAGAGATGCTTCTTGATAAGACGAGAAGAATAGATTTTTTTTCACTTTGTTTTTGTTTTTACACTTTTTTCTTCTGAAATATTAATTTTAAGCTCCAAAAGTTGCAAAACCAGTATAAAGAAATTTGTTTTGATTATTTGAGAGTAACTTGCTAACATGAGGTCCCATCACCCCACAACATTTTAGTTTGTAATTGCTATCAATAAGGACATTTTTCTACATATCCAGAATCCAACTGTCAAAATGAGGAGGTTAGCATTGATAGAACCTGTGGATTATATCATCTAATCCACAGAACCCATTCAAGTTTTGCCAGTAGTCCCAATAATGGTCATTTTAGGAAAATAATTCAATCAGGATTATAATTTGCATTTAGTTGTTGTGTCTTTTTGATGTATTTCAATCTAGAACAGCCATAACGTTTCCTTGACTTTCATGATTTTGACAGTTTTGAGGTTTACAGAGCAGTTAATTCTTAGACTATTTCTCAATTGGGATTTGTCTAATGCTTCCCTATGAATCAATTCAGGTTATCAATTTTTGGTAGCAATATCACAGAGGTGATGTGGTATTCTTCTCAGTGTTACCTTACCAGTTGGCACATTTTTTTTAATTTTTAAAAATTGAAGTCAGGCTAGTTAGGTACATGATTTTAATTTGCCTGTTACTGATGATCTTAATTAACATGGATCACTTGACTTAAGCTTTTTTTTTTATCTGCTGGGTTTCTACACTAAAAAGGGTACTTTTTTTCCTTTGAAAAATGAGTGGAAATGATTATTTTTTGGAGATGGTGTGTTGAAACTAAGTAACTCATTCCTCATCACACTTTTCATCCACTAGCTTTAGCATTTGTTGATTTTTCTTGGTTGAATTATTACTTAATTATTTCTATTGATGATTGCTGAATGGTGGTCTTTCTAATTTTATTACATTCATTAGTTGACATTCTACTGTAAGAAAAAGCTTTCTCTTCCTCCCATTGTTGATTTATTTGTTTATCTTTGTTTTTATGGACTTATGGTTTTCTTCTTTCTTTTTTTTTTGTTTTTGTTTTTGTTTCAGGAGATGGGATCTTGCCATGTTGCCCTGGTGGGACACAAACCCCTGGGCTGAAGTGATCCTCCTGCCTCAGTCTCCTGAGTAGCTGAGATTATAGCTATTGGGCCTAACTTCATTGTTTCATTTTTCTATTCAGGGGGCCTGTAATCCAACATTATTTTTATTTTGATGCTCAAATTGTCCCATATTTGATTAGTGGAATCCCCTTCAAGTTGTGCCTGTGGCCTTTTGACATGTCCCCATAAGTCTTTATGTGCTTTCTTTCTGGTTCAGTGAGATGTTTTAGGCTCATTTTGCAATTACCTCCTCTAAATCAGCTGTATCTCAGTCATATTCGGATTCCTCAGCCGTACAGTGGGGATTGGTACTTGCAGACATCAGGGCAGCGTGGCAAAACTCCATCTCTACAGAAAATTAGCTGGGCGTGGTAGCAAATGCTATAGGCTGAGGTGGAAGAATTGCTTAAGCCCGGGAGATTGAGGCTGCAGTGAACTGTGATAGTACCACTGCACATCAGCCTGGGTGACAGTGCAAGACCCTGTCTCAGAAAACAAAACAAAACCACCTGAAAAATTTCGTTGAGAATTTAAATTTTTATTGAAAGAGAATATACTAAATAAAACTTCCCCAACCACTTTGTGACTTTCTCTATGTGCATATGTATGGTAGGAGAATTTCCTATTCCAGCTAGTTGTTTCCTCAAAAGGTAAATTGGAGTGATATGGCATTATGGAAAGTTTACTTGAGTAAGAAATAAACAGGTATTCAAGTCTTAGCTTTGTCCAACTTTATAAGTTATATTATCTTTTTGGCCCTCAGATTTTAAAATAAGATGTTTAGACTAGATGTTTTCTTCTCAGCTGTTTAAAATTTAGTCTTATATTTGTCTTGATTAAAAGTCCTAAAAACTGAGGTAATATAGTGGTTGCCCTTGAAATGGTACTGATAGGCATGATGAAAGGAGCACTTTCTCGAGACCAGGCTGGATGGCCTGTAATCCCAACACTTTGAGAGGCCGAGGCAGGAGGATTGCTTGAGCCCAGGAGTTTGAGACCAGCCTGGGCAACACAGTGAGACGCCATATAAAAAAACAAAAACAAAAAACTAGCCAGGCATGATGCGTACCTGTAGTCCCAGCTACTTGAGAGGCTGCAGCAAGAGGATCACTTGAGTCAGGGAAGTTGAGGCTGCCACAGGCGGTGATCATGCCACTGCACTCTAACCTGGGCAACAAAGTGAGACCCTGTCTCAAAAAAAAAAAAAAAAAAAAGAAAAGAAAGGAACACTTTCTTGTTTTATGTTATATTCTGTGTTAATAATTTTTACATTTTTTCTTTGATAATTCCTTAATGTTACTTGACATTTGAAAATAATATAACTAAAAAGAAATTAAAGTTGTCAGTGCTTACAAAATGGCAGCATGCAAGGATAACATGGTTGTTTTTGTAAAAATTTGAATTAGTTGCTAATATTTGAAATTGGGGAGATCTCACATTAAAATTTGGATTAGGGCTTTTTGAAAAACCAGCATATCTGATAATACTGAGCCCGAACTTCTGTAGCAGCTATTGACTGGAGCTGAGGCAGTTGCTTCTCTAGGTGAGCAAATGATCTCTAGTTATTCATAGAACCAGCCACTTCTATTTTGTTTCCTTCCTTTCTCCCTTCCTTCCTTTTTCAGATATAATTTGCATACCATGAAATTCACCCTTTTAAATACTACAATTCAGTAATCTTTCATTTATTCACAGAGTTGTGCAACCATCACCACTGCCTCACTCCAGAACATTTCCTCATCCCCCAAAAGATACTTCATACTCATTCACAGTCATTCCCCATACCCTGGCTTTAGGAAATCACTAATCTACTTTCAGTCTCTGTAGATTTGCTATTCTAGACATTTCATGTAAGTGGAATATGGGGCTTTTAAAAAATCTGGCTTATTCCACTTAGTATAAATTTGTCCATGTTGGAGCATGTATAAGTACTTTATTCTTTTTAATGACTGAATTTTATTTATTTGTTTATTTATTTATTGGAGATGGAGTCTCACTCTGTTGTCCAGGCTGGAGTGTAGTGGCGTAATCTGGGCTCACTGCAACATCTGCCTCCCATGTTCAAGCAATTCTCCTGCCTCAGCCTCCTGAGTAGCTGGGATTACAGGCTCCTGCCACCACGCCCAGCTAATTTTTGTGTTTTTAGGAGAGATAGGGTTTCATCACATTGGACAGACTGGTCTCAAACTCCTGACCTCAAGTGATCCAATTACCTCAGCTTCCCAAAGTGCTGGGATTACAGATGTAATCTGTAAGCCACCACACATGGTCAATAATATTTCATCATATGGATATAGGACATGTTTATCTCTTCATCAGTTGATGGACATTTGGGTTCTTATAAATAGTGCTGCATTGAATTTACAGGGTTTTGTGTGGTTGTGTGCTTCCAGTTCTCTTGGGTATATACAATAGGAGTGGAAACAGTGGCTCATATTTCTTCACATCTTCATTACCACCTGTCATTGTCTTTTCTTTTTGATTATAGTCATCCTACTGGATGTGAGGTAGTATGTCATTTTGATTTTTATTGGCATTTCCCTGATGACAGATGATACTGAGAATCTTTATTTTTCTTTTTCAGTATTGTTGCGGCTCTTCAGTGCCTATTGCAGTTTCATATGAATTTAAGGATCAGCTTTTCCATTTCTGCTAAAAGAGGCCATTGGAATTTTGATAGAGAGTTCATTGAATCTGTAGATAACTTTGGGAGTATTGTTATCTTAAAAATATTGTTTTCCCATTCATGAATATGGGATGTCTTTCTGTATATTTAGGTCTACTTTAATTTCTTTCAACAGTGTTTTGTAGTTTTTAGAGTGCAAGCTGCATTTTTTTGTTGTTGTTAAATATGTTCCTAAGTACTTTATTTTTTTTGGTGGTATTGTAAATGAAATTGATTTCTTAATTTTATTTCCAGAATGTTTATTGCTAATGTATAGAAATATAATTGATTTTTGAATGTTGACCTTGTATCCTGCATCTGTGCTGAACGTGTTTATTGATTCTAATACTGTTTTTGTTTGTTTCTTAGGTTTTCCTGTATCTAAGATTATGTCACTTGCAAATGGGTATAGTTTTACTTCTTATCCAATCTGGATTCCGTTTATTTCATTTTCTTGCCTCGTCTTCTGACTAGAACCTCTAGTACAATATTAAATAGATGTGTGGCAAGAGTGCACATCCCCATATTCCTGGCCTTACTGGGAATGTATCCTGTTTTTCACCATAATCAACTTGATTATGTCCTCTTCTGTTTGTTATCTTTTGAGCATAAAAGGGTGTTGAATTTTGGCACATGTGTTTTCTGTATGTTTTGAGATGATTTGGTTTTTGTTCTTTCTTTTTTTTCTTTTTTTCCTTGAGACAGAGTCTCGCTGTGTCGCGCGGGCTAGAGTACAGTGCAGCATGATCTCTGCTCACTGCCAACCTCTGCCTCCCAGGTTCAAGGGAGTCTCCTGCCTCAGCCTCCCCAAGTAGCTGGGATTATAGGTGCCCATCACCATGCCTGGCTAATTTTTGTATTTTTAGTAGAGGCAGGGTTTTGCCATGTTGGCCAGGCTGATTTCGAACTCCTGACCTCAGGTGATCCGCCTGCCTCAGCCTCCCAAAGTGCTGGGATTACAGGCATGAGCCACTGTGCCTGCCTGGTTTTTGTTCTTTGTTCTGTTAATGTGGTTTTTTACATTGATTGGATTTTATGTGCTGAACCAACCTTGATTTTGTTGGATATATCCCAAATGTGCATGGTATATAATTTGTTTTTTAATGTTCTAGGTTAGGTTTGCTAGTATTTTATTGAGGATTTTTGCATCTGTATTGATGAGATATTGATCTTTAGTTTTCTCATCTTGTGATGGCTTTATCTGGTTTTGGTATTGGAGTAATACTGGCTTCACAATGAATTGGGAAGTGTTCCTTCTGTTGTTTTTTTTTTTTTTTTTTTTTTTTTACCAGTTTTTGTAAATTCTGTAAATGTTTGAAGTGATCTGGTCCAGGGCTTTTATTTGTGAGAAATTTTTCATTTCTAATTTAGTCTTTTTACTTTTTATAGGTCTGTTCAAATTCTTAATTTCTTCTTGATGAGTCGATTTTGATAGTTTGTTTCTTTTTAGGAATTTGTCTATGTCATCTAAGTCATCTAATTTGTTGATGTACAGTTGTTAACAGTATTCTCTTATCCTTTTTATTTCTGAAAGGTTGGTGTAATTGCTCCCTTTTTAATTCTTGAATTTAGTTATTTGTGTTTTCCCTCTTCTTTTTTTGATTAGTCTAGCTAAAAGTTTGTTAGTTTTGTTGATCTTTTCAAAGGGCCAATTTTTGTTTTCTTGATTTTTTTTTTAAATTTCAGTGGTATTTTTATTTTCTACTCCCTATTCCTTTAGCTTGTTTCAGATTTAAATTGTTCCTCATCTTCTAGTATTTTAAGGTCAAAGGTTAGGTTATTGATTTGACATCCTTCTTGTTTGTCAATGTAAATATTTACAGTTATAAATTTTATCTTTAGATGCATCCAATAAATTTTGTTTTGATGTGTTTTCATTTTTATCTCAAAGTATTTTCTAATTTTCCTTATGCCTTCTAGTGACCCACTGATTATTTTTATGTTTTTAAATTTTCACATATTTGTGAATTTTCCAGATATCCTTGTGTTGCCAATTTCTAATTTTATTGCATTTTTGTCAGAGAACACACTTTGTGTGATTTCAATCCATGTAGTTACTGAGATTTGTTTTATTACCTAATATTTGGTCTGTCTTGGAAATGTTCTATATGTATTTGAGAAGAGTGTATATTCTGCTGTTTTGAGGTTGATTATTCTGTAGGTGTTTGTTAAGCCTAGTAGTTTATAGTGTTGTACAAGTCTTGTATTTCCTCATTGATTTTCTGTCTACTTATTTTATCCATTATTGAATGCAGGGCATTGAAATCTCCAACTTTTATTTTTGAATTGTGTTTCTTCCTTGAATTTTATACTTTTTTGCATTGTGTATTTTGCGATTCTGTTGTTAGGTACATATAAGTTTATAATTGCTATATCTTTTTGATGTATTGGCTATCTTTCATTATAAAATGCTGTTTGTCACAACAATTTTTGTGTCTGTTTTGCCTGATAGTGGTGTAGCCACTGCAGGTCTGTTTTGACTACTGTTTGCATAGTATATCTTTTTCTATCCTTTTACTGTCAACCTATTTTGTCTTCGAATTTAAAATGTAGACCAGGTGTTGTGGTTCGTAGTCCCAGCACTTAGGGAGGCCAAACTGGGAGGATCACTTTAGCCCAGGAGCTTGAGACCAGTCTGGGTAATCTGTACAAAATCTTTTTTTAAAAATCAGCTGGGTGTGATAGCATGCACCTGTAGTCCCATCTACTCGGGGGTGCTGAGGTGGGAGGATTGCTTGAGCCTGGCAGATCAAGGCTGCAGTGAGCTGTGATCATGCCAGTGCACCTCAGCCTGGGAAAGAGAGCAAGACCCTGCTCCTGCCCCCCCAAAAAAGTGTCTGTTGTAGGCAACATATTCGGGTCAAAATGTTTGGGACCAGAAGTTTTTTGGATTTTTTCATGTTTTGTAATATTTGCATATACATAGTGAGGTATCTTGGGAAAGGGACCCAAGTCTAAACATGAAATTCTTTTATGTTTCATATACATCTTATTCATATAGCTAAAGGTAATTTTATACAATTTTTAAAATGTTTTCGAGACAGGGTCTCGCTCTGTCACACAGGCTGGAGTACAATCATAGTTCACTGCAGCCTTGACCTCCCTGGCTCAAGCAGTCTTCCCACTTTAGCCTTCCAGTTAGCTGGGACTACGGGCATGCACCACTACACCTGGCATTTTCTTTTTTAAATCTTTTTTTTTTTTTTTTTTTTGGTGGAAATGGGAGTCTCCCTATGTTGCCCAGGCTGGTCTCAAACTCCTGGGCTCACGTGATCCTCCCACCTTGGCCCCCCCAAATTGCTAGTATTATAAGTGTGAGCCACTGTACTAGCCAACAATTTTTAAAATAATTTTGTGTCTGAAACAAAGTTTCTATTTTATTACCCTTGTAGGCCTCTTGCATGGGGGAATTTGGGCATGCATGGAAAAGATATATTGCAGTGGAAGGGGCTGGTAGGGTCTTTTTTCTCCTGGGGGATGCTGAATAAACTGAGTTGTGCATCTGCCTTTTGACTGTGACATATCACATGAGAACAGGTTTGTGGAATTTTCCATTCATAGTGTCATGTTGGCACTCATATTTTTCATCTTATTTTCTAGTTGACCTGGGGATTACAGTTAACATCTTGTAATAACATAGTTTGAGGTAATATCAACTTAATTGCAATGGTATACAAACACTTTTTTTTTTCTTCTTGACAGTCTCGCTGTGTCGCCCAGACTGGAGTGCCACAGCTCACTGCAACCTCAACCTCCCAGGCTCAAGTGATCCTCCCACCTCAAGCCTCCCAAGTAGCTGGGAACTACAGGCATGCACTACTGCACCCGGCTAATTTTTGTATTTTTTTGTATAGATGGGGTTTCGCCGTGTTGGACAGGCTGGTCTCGAACTCCTGGGCTCAAGCAATCCGCCTGCCTAGGCCTCCCAAAGTGCTGGGATTATGGCATGAGCCACTGCACTTGGTCATAAACACCTTTCTTTTATGTAACTCTATCCTTTCCCTTTCCTGTGTGCTGTTAATATTATGTGAATTATATTATTATATATTGTATACCCAGCAACACAGTTATAATTATTGCTTTATGCAGTTTTTTTTTAAACCAACATATTAGTTTCCTATTGCTGCTTATATAGAAAAAGAGTTAATGTAGTGGGCCTGATTGCTGATTTGTAGAAGGCCTGCTTAGGAGTCAGCCTTTGGCTGACACCTGAGAACTTGGATTTCAGGAGAGTTCCTGCCTCCAACTGATAATGGTTTGTACAAACACTATGGTTTATGCTGAGTACCTGCTTTTCTTCTGGGAGTCTGGAATTTTGGTATGTGTTAGGCAAGGGGGTGCCTACATGATCAACCTTCAATATAAAACACCTCCCCCTAGCGAAATGTGTAAAGTATTCATATTGTATATTTTTCATTAGTATTATTTATACTGACTTTTTTTTTTCTTTTCTGGCTCCTTTTCTGTTTCTTTTTATTAATATGTTGATCTGTTTTATCTTCTCAGGCCATAAAGAATGCTGATGGGAGAACCATTTTCCTAATTTTCAAATTGTTGAGCTATTTGCCATAATGGGTGAGTTCAAACTAAAAGCGTTTTTCAGTAATAATTAAAGGATAGAATGGAAGTGAAAAAACTTTCTCTATTATGTGTTATTATAAACCTTTTTATAAATAAATTTTATGATATAGCAGATTTATGAAATGTTTTATATTTACTTAATAGACTTTGAATTAAAGTACTTTTTGTGTTGCTGTAGTTTTAGAATGATCATTTTATGCATAACAGTAGGGACATTCAAAATAAGCTGTTAAGATGTGTTGTGATTTGCTTGAAGTCTGATGGCAAGAGAGAAATCATAAAATTTAATTTTATCATTCATAGAGCAGCAAATCATTGGTGCTCAGGGAGAATATGTTATACAACTCTTGGTCGTATATTGTGGTATAATGTTAGTTTAAAGACACTAAAGTATGGGAATGGATTGTGTATGTTCAGTTTACATATCATTTTGTTTTCCTCTTTACCTCCTTTTTGTTTTTTCCTTTTCTCCTTTGTGTTAAGGGTTCCAGCGTGAGGCAGGGAATTAGTTAGACAGGAAGACACTAGAAGGAAATGGAGTCATGAATGGCCCACCCTATCCTAAATCAAGAAAAATGGTACTGAGTAGTTGGATGCTAAATTTTGAAACTTAGACTGATCCTGGGATTTAATTCTGACATTTGCTTGCCAGAGTTTGCCTTTATCACACATTTTCTACTTCTTGCTTAACAAAACAAATACACACACACACACACACACACACACACACACCCCCTCATGAAGAACTTATATTTGCCCATGTGATGAAAGTGGGGGCTAGGACACTTTCACTGTGTGTCATTGTAGCAAGTATGTAAGCTTAGACTTCACCTCCCTACTTTAAAAATTGTTCTTCCACTTCCTCTTCTGTAGTCATGAGTAGCAGTGCCCCCTTGTAGCCCAAATTCTCCACTCTAGTCAGCCTTACTTTCAGCTCCAAATTGGATGTACTTTTACTGAACTCCTTTCAACTTTTCATTTTGGGTGCTGTCACTTGTACTCTGTGTATCGATCAAATTTATTTTTGTCAGCCTCAGATAATACTGCTCTATAGTAGGGCAACATTCATTGCTTAAAAACATATACAAAGTTAGTCGCAGAACACCATGACAGATGTTTGAATTTTTGATTGAGGATGTTCTTCTGTAATTATTTTTCAAATATCATGAGTAAGCATATAAGGTATTTAATCCAACATTTCTGATAAAAGATTTTTGAAAAAATTATTTTCCAAGTATTTTTTGGTTTTGTGCTCAATTCAGTGTCCTTCCAACATGTGTCAGAAACCCATTGGGCCGGGCGTGGTGGCTCATGCCTGTAATCCCAGCACTTTGGGAGGCCGAGTCGGGTGGATCACGAGATCAGGAGATTGAGACCATCCTGGCTAACACAGTGAAACCCCATCTCTACTAAAAATACAAAAAATTAGCCAGGCATGGTGGTGTGCGCCTGTAGTCCCAGCTACTCAGGAGGCTGAGCCAGGAGAATGGCGTGAACCCAGGAGGCGGATCTTGTAGTGAGCCGAGATCACGCCACTGCACTCCAGCCTGGGCGACAGAGCAAGACTCTGTCTCAAAAAAACAAACAAAAAAAACCATTGTACTTACCCATAAGTACATAAGTGTACTTATGGGTAAATAAGTGCCCAGTAGTAATTCTTCAAGCCCGCCAAGTAAGGAACTCAATTAAATTGCCCTTTGTTTTGTATGTCACCTTCCTAATATGGGAAGTTTTGTTCAACTGGCCCCACCCTTTTTTACATATATAACAGAAAACGGTACTTATTTTTTTTTCCATTCTCATTTTTCTTAATAAATAAGTAGGCCGGGTGCAGTGGCTCACATCTGTAATCCCAGCACTTTGGGAGGTCGAGGTGGGCGGATCACGAGGCCGGGAGATCGAGACCAACCTGGCTAACTCGGTGAAACCCCATCTCTACTAAAAATACAAAAAATTAGCCAGGCGTGGTGGGGGGTGCCTGTAGTTCCAGCTACTTGGGAGGCTGAGGCAGGAGAATGGTGTGAACCCAGGAGGTGGAGCTTGCAGTGAGCCGAGATCACGCCACTGCACTCCAGCCTGGGCAATAGAGCGAGAATCCATCTCTCCTTGCCCCCCGCCCCCCCAAAAAAGAAAGAAGTATTTATAAATGTGATAATTTTAGCCAAAGGCCCTCCCCCAAGGCATTTATTTTGACATTGTAATATTAAGCATATAAAATTGTTTAAATTCAAATGTTTAGGTTTCTTCTAATAAAAATTAGAACAACATAGATAGATTTAAGTTCCCACTTTGGGAGGCCAAGGTGGGAGGATCACTTGAGCCCAGGAGTTCAAGACCAGCCTGGGCAACATGGTGAGACCCCCATCTCTACAAAAAAATAAAAAAAGAATTAGAATTCATCTATCCCTAGTATAGAATTAAGGATTTACCTTTTTTTTTTTTTTTCCTTTTGGGAAACAGATTCATGCTCTGTTGCTCAGGCTGGAGTGCAGTGGTGCAATCTCAGCTCGCTGCAACCTCTGCCTCCTGGGTTCAAGCGATTCTCCTGACTTAGCCTCCCAAGTAGCTGGGACTACAGGCACCTGCCACCATGCCTGGCTAATTTTTGTATTTTTAGTGGAGACGGGGTTTCACCATATTGGCCAGACTTGTCTTGAACTCCTGACCTTATGATCTGCCCCCCTCGGCCTCCCAAAGTGTTGAGATTACAGGCTTCAGCCATTGTGCCTGGCCAAGGATTTACCTTCTTAAAGAAGGTCACATCAAATGCTTTTATTCCAGTTTGAGATCATTGTGAGCTTATTGATGGGTACATCTATTGTGATTATATTGTACCTGACTGTGGCTTGGTTACCTATTTGGCTAAACTAACATTATGATAAAACTTTATTTTATAAAAAATCCTTGGTGAAGGATTATAAAATTTTTTCTTAACCTGGAAATATTAATAAATTAATAAACCAATAATAAAACCGTGGCAACCATAACTTTTAAATTTTAATATGCAAATAATTTCACTACAAAATAGACTATATTAAGTGTTATTAAAAATTAGTAAATTAGAGAAGTCAGCTGTTTGTGTGTTTGAGAGACTATTAGGGCTACTGAATTGTTGGAATATTTTTAGTGATTTCCCATACAGGATATGGCATGTTTTAATTTTTACTACTCCAAGAACATAAGTTACTGCTCACCAAAATGGTTACATTTTAAAATGTAAAGTCTCTTGATTCCTTTATTTATCATTTGTGATTATCATTAGTAGAATTGATTTACTAGTGAAAATAAATTAAGTTGTCCCTGATGTCTTCTGGAGAGCTTATAATTGGCATTACTGGCAGGCACATGGTTTTAGTCTCAGAAGGAAATCTTTGGTGTATTTAGAAGAGTCTAAAAGTTCATGTTCATGATCCTTTCTCTCAGTTTTATGGACTTGGTACTTTTTCTGAGGAAAGGAATTTTCTTACATTGTTGCTGGCCAAGATCTTTAAATAGTCTGTTTTCAGTCTTGTCAAACCTTATGGTGAAGAAGTTTGAAAGAGCATTTCCAAATGCAGTAGGCCAGTATCCACAGGTGAAGCTTTTCTTTGCTTCTGACTCTTAAGTATTGATGAAAGAATAAAAAAACCTTCCAGAATTAAGTCTGTACTTTGAATATAAATGCTAAGTAATGAGATTTATATAAAGTTGTTTATTTTTTTTCCCCTACTTTTTAAAACATTTTAGATACCTTGATGTTTTGTTTAGGAGTCATAGAAAAGAATTTGTTATAACAGGGCAGTTTTGACCTTATTCTAGGATATTAAATCATTGGAAGAATCAGAATGACTTCATCTTGTCCATTAGTGTCTCATGTGTGGACTGATGCTAGAGATTAAGTCTAGTGCAATTTTATTTTACCAAAAGTGTAGGCATTAAAAATGTTCTAGATGCATTTTTGCATTAATACATTCTCTACATCAAATTTTATTTTAAATTTTGTGTTTGATGTCTATACATGTTGATATATATGTCACAATTACAATTCTATGTATGTGTTGTTTCAAAACTACCTAGATGATCAGCAAGCTTTGAACTCAATCATGCAAGATTTGGCTGTCCTTCATAAGGCCAGTCGACCAGCATTATCCTTGCAGGAAACCAGAAAAGCAAAATCTTCATCACCAAAAAAACAGGTATTTATTTTAATAAGTATTTTTTTTATGAATTACTTTCCTTTAATATCCTAATCTTATGGAGGACTTGTTTAATGTGTTTAGCTTTTACACTTTCGAATCAAGAATTTTGTTAGTGTTTGTTACACATTTTTGTGTAAGAGTGTGTGTTCATCTATTAACAGTAGCAAAGACGTGGAATCAACTTCAGTGTCCATCAGTGGTAGACTGGATAAAGAAAATGTGGTACATATACACCATGGAATTCTATGCAGCCATAATAAATAACAAAATCATGTCCTTTCAGGAACATGGATGGAACTGGAGACCATTATCCTTAGCAAACTAATGCAGGAACAGAAAACCAAATACCACATGTTCTCAGTTATAAGTGGAGGGTAAATAATGAGAACACATGGAGACATAGAGGGGAGCAATAGACACTGGGGCCTGTGAGAGGGTGGAGGGCAGGAGGAGGGAGAGGATCAGCAAAAATAACTAATGGGTACTAGGCCTAATACCTGAGTGACTAAATAATCTACAAGCAACTCCCCGTGACGTGAGTTTACCTGTATAAGAAAACTGCTCATGTACCCCTGAACTTAAAAGTTAAAAAAATTTTTTTTAAGTTTGTGTTCATAAAGAATTGTAGCATTCTGCAGCCAAGGTTGACCCCTTCCCAGAAAAAATAAGGTAGCATTTCATTTAATGTGCTAACTGTTCTCCAAAGCTGACATTTCATCCATTTTTCAAGCACTTAAGCAAATTGTGTTTTGTTTTGTTTTGTTCTTCAAATAGTCTACTCTGGATTTTTAGAAATGAGGATGTTTTTGATTCTGATAAATGAAATTAGTTTTGGATACTCAGCATGACACATAAAAATATGATATTCTGTATTTCCCATAACAGGATCAGCAAATGTCTCATACTCCTGGTACCTTCACTAATAGATCTTGGTGTTCTTTCCTGTTGAGCCCAGATTCAGCAACATAATTCTCAACTTTTTAGCAGACACTATCAATTGTTTGGAGCTGGTACAGAACTTCAAACTTCCCTCCTCGTCTGGTCTATTTTAAATGAATGGCTAAAAAACAAAATCATTTAGAAATTGTAGAAATTTTATCTAATCTCTGAATGATTTGTCTAATCTCTGAAAGACTGATTTGTCATTTCATTACAGAATGATGTCCGAGTCAAATTTGAACATAGAGGAGAAAAAAGGTAAGGAAGGAAACATTACATGTTAATTAATTGATTTAATCAAATGTGTATTCTAATTAAGCTATTGAAAGGTTCTTTTCAGATTTGAATGAAGTTTCATGGTTTACAAATTGAGAATAGAGTAGTCCTTGGGAATGTGTAATGTGCTTAGACTTAAGATAGATAAAATATGTCAAAATTCAGGTTAAATATTAGAAATGATTAATGTCTTTGCAATTTTCAGAGATAAATAAGATCTCTGTTTAATACAGCCTTTACATATTTTCACTTCCTTTTATTTTTACTTGGGGGAAATTAAATATATTTTTCCTTATAATTGTTTCATCCTTCCAGATACTATATAGCATTTATATACGTGAGCTTAACATTTACAATTCTGATTATTCTCAAGAGACCTCAGTTTTATGACATTTACGTCATT
Organism: Pan paniscus; assembly: GCF_029289425.2. Classification (NCBI taxonomy): domain Eukaryota; kingdom Metazoa; phylum Chordata; class Mammalia; order Primates; family Hominidae; genus Pan; species Pan paniscus. Next base: position 48,308,685 of record NC_073262.2, read on the forward strand.
AGTAATGTTGAGGAAAGTGAATTGGACTAGTGGCTGCAAATTATTTAGCAGAGATGTAAACCTAGTCTTCTACTTGGTATCTGTATCTCAGTGCACAAATGATAGGGTGGTAGTTGACAACAAAATTGCTAACAAGACCTAATAGGAGTTAAGGCCGATAGAATTTTTTTTTTTTTGAGTTGGAGTCTTACTCTGTCGCCCAGGCTGGAGTGCAATGGCGTGATTTTGGCTCACTGCAACCTCCACCTCCTGGGTTCAAGCGATTCTCCTGCCTCAGCCTCCCGAGTAGCTGGGATTGCAGGCAACTGCCACCATGCCTGGCTAATTTTCATATTTTTTAGTCGAGATAGGGTTTCACCATGTTGGCCAGGCTGGTCTCGAACTCCGGACCTCAGATGATCCACCCGCCCTGGCCTCCCAAAGTGCTGGGATTACAGGCGTGAGCCACGCTCCCAGCCTGACGATAGAATTTCATTTCTGCTATTGGTGTCTCATGAAATTAATGTAGTGAAAAGCCTAACAGTTTTAAGGATTTTAAAGTGGCTCACAAATCATATAAGCATATTCTACATAGAAATATTTAAAACTGGAATATATCAGATAAACCATGGAACTATCCAATCTATTTTCCTGTTTAAGATTCTTTTTTGGATATTTTCCCAATTTTTTCATTCATTCAGCATTATTTGTTGAGTACTTAGTATATGCTAGGCCCCAAAGGAATAAAGGGAGCAAAGCAGACACAGTCTTTTTCCTTATGGGGCTTATAGTGTGGTATTGGTGGTCTTCAAGCTTTAGGTGCATGCTCTCTAGGGGCAGCACAGGCCAATCCTTTGGGAAATAGAAAGAAAACACTAGAATTTTAATCTTGTAAAAATATTTATTTTGGAAGTATGCCTACATGATATATGTACCCAAAAATGTTGAGTTGATAAGGATACAGAAATCAAAATTTGAATCCCTGGAGAACAACTTTATTCTTTTTAACAGTTTCATTTCATTCTGTCATACAGATGTCACATAGTTAAGTTTAATCACTTTCCTGAATAAACATTTTGCGTTGCTCTTTAACATTCATATGGTAGTTTCAGTGCAAATTAAAAACTGCAGAAAATTTTGAGAATTTCCTTTTTAAAATTTGTATTAGGATAAAACAGACTTCAGAGTTTTTGAACTTTGTGTTGAAAATGTGTGCCTGTGTTAAAAAATGTGCTGTTGTAGTGTTAAGTAAAGTGAATATTTACGTAATTTTTAGTTAATCTTGTATCACTCTAAAAGGAGGTAACTTTTGCAAGTTTATTATTTAACTTTGCCTAAGAAAATAAAATCTTAAAATTGTGTTTATATAGAATCCTTCAGTTCCCCAGACCAGTTAAACTGGAAGATCTGAGATCTAAAGCTAAAATTGCCTTTGGACAGTCTATGGATCTACATTATACCAATAATGAGGTAAACATGTACAGTTTAACTTTAGTAGATCTTACCTTCAAAAGTAATGTGTTCGTTTAAGAGACTGCTTTTAAGACTCGTGTTTTTATTTAGGGATTGATAAATATATGGTATGTCAGAAGAATAAAACAAGTAAATTTTAACTGACTAAAATGGATTTATTTCATTGTGGAAAGTAATAGAGGGTGCTACTATGCAAATAATTGAATGAGGGTGTATTATAGGGGAAAATATATGTATTACTTGGAATTTTGCTGCTTATTTATGGTTTTGTTTTTATTCTGTGTACTTTATTGATGAACTGTCTTTTCCTCTCATACTCTACACTTGGCTACAGATGACAGAGCTTTGGTAGTTAAACAATTGAGTTAAAGGATTATTTTAGTGTTGGTTAGGGCTCAATTAGATTATTATGTTTGGGAATCAGTATGTATGATCTGAAGGGCTTGCTCTAGCAGTGAGGAGCTCTGCGTTGTGGAGAAACCCCTTTTTAATGTTCTGTAAACTTAGGATTGGATTCAGTGATCTCTGAAGTTTCTTTTAGTTCTTGAGATTCTATGAGATATCAGGATCTTGTGATCTTAAAATTTATAGGACAATTTAGTTAATAATTGGGTTAGTAATTAGGTGAATTTGTTTTTTATATTCAGAAAGTATTTATTAATTTTTCAGGCATAATGCTATAAGTTATAAGTTGCAGCACCTCATGGAGTAGACCTTATAGACTTGTGGTACAAGCAAACCATTAATAAATGAGTTGTTTGAATATACGAAGTTCTTTGAAAGAAATGCATAAAGTAGGCCAGACACGGTTGCTCACGCTCACGCTTGTAATCCCAGTACTTTGGGAGGCAGAGGTGGGCAGATCACGAGGTCAAGAGATCAAGACCATCCTGGCCAACGTGGTAAAACCCCATCTCTACTAAAAATACAAAAATTAGCTGAGCGTGGTGACGTGCACCTGTAGTTCCAGCTACCTGGGAGGCTGAGGTAGGAGAATCGCTTGAACCCAGGAGGCAGAGGTTGCAATGAGCTGATACCGCGTCACCGCACTCCAGCCTGGTGACAGAGCGAGACTCCGTCTCAAAAAAAAAAAAATGCATAAAGTATTGTGTTGAAGAGTAACGGGCAGAGCACAGTGGCTCATGCCTATAATCCCAGCACATGGGGGGAGGCCAAGGCAGGAGGATCACCTGAGGCCGGGAGTTCAAGACTAGCCTAGGCAACATAGCAAGACTCCATCTCTACAAAAAAGTAAAATTATCTGAGTGTGATGGCATACACCTGTAGTCCCAGCTATTCGGGAGGCTGAGGCAGGGAGATTTAAGGTGGGAGGATAGCTTGAGCCCAGGAATTTGAGGGTACAGTGAGCTACAGTTGCACCACTGCACTCCAGCCTGTGTGACAGAGCTGTCTGAACAAAAAAGAATAAATTTTTAAAAAATGTCTTGAACTTGAATTATTATCCCATAGGATGATTATAGGGGAGCCTAAACATATTTTTTTTCTTTTTTCTAAAATTGTATTATGGAAAACTTTCAAATGCCAAGATACATTAAGACTACAATATTGTCTTTATCTACCAGCCTAGTAGGTCTATCAAGAAAAATGAGGTTAGCATGACATGATTTGTCCATATTATACCTATGTCACCTCCTAAGAATTGCTGTTTTTTTTTTTTAGTGACTTCTCCCAGTTTGCTATGTAATTTTTTTCTGGGGTTTTCTTGAGGATTGACATCAAGCTAACTGGTTTTTGTTTTTGTTTTTTGTGTGAGACGAGGTTTCTCTGTCACCCAGGTTGGAATGCAGTGACCTGATCTCACCTCACTGCAACCTTTGCCTCCCAGGGCTCAAGCGATCTTCCCACGTCAGCCTCCTGAGTAGCTGGGACCACAGGCAGGCACCACTGCTCCCGGATAATTTTTGTATTTTTGGTAGAAGCGGGGTTTCACCATGTTGCCCAGACTGGTCTCAAACTCCTGAGCTCAGATGATCCACCTGCCTTGGCCTCCCAAAGTGCTGGGATTACAGGTATGAGCCACCACGCCTGGCCTGATCTGTATTTTTAAGAACCTTTTCCCATTTTCTAAAAATTGGAAAACTGCTTCATTTTTAGTTTATTTTTCTCATGCTTTCTGAAGGATTTCTGTGAGTGGTTCTACCATTATATTTTGGTGGCCTCTTGGCAGGAATGTGGTAGGGGTGGCATTAGGATAAGATTACATTTAAGATTTCTTGCAACCCTGAGATTCTGTGAGTGAACTGTATCCTGTTTCATATCTTGACATATTGTCCCAAACCAAATGCATGATCTTGGACACTGGGGGTACTAAAGAAAGTCTTACTAGTTTGTGGACATGTGGTCAGGCAAAAAATTCATTTATACTGCATGTTATTCCACTTCTATAAATATTTTTTTCTAGTGTAATATTAATTCCTCTGTTCAAAATGAACTGTTACTCTATAAACTTCTAGTTGGCTAGAATTGAAACGTTAAGGAAATTTAAGCTGGAAATATAAGCTGAGGTTGTTTGGATTTGTTAGTTTGGCTTCTCTTTAATAAGGTGTGTGTGTGTGTGTGTGTGTGTTATGAGGGTTGGTTGTGGAGGTGTTCAGGGTGCATGTGTGTGTGTGTCATGGGGGTTGGATGTGGAGGTGTTCAAGCCAAGTAAGGATTTTCTAAGATCATTTCCATTTTAGATGAGTAGAGCAGGAATTTTTTTTTTTTTTTTTTTGAGACAGCATCTCCCGCTGTCACCCAGGCTGTAGTACAGAGGCACAGTCATGGCTCACTGGAGCCTTGACCTCCCTGGCTCAATCAATCCTCTCCCCCCTCAGCCTTCTAAGTAGCTGGGACTACAGGCATGCACTACCATACCTTGTTAATTTTTGTATTTTTTCTAGAGATGTGGTTTCACCATGTTGCCCAGGCTGGTCTCAAACTCCAGGGCTCAAGCGACCCGCATACCTCAGCCTCCCAAAGTGCTGAGATTACAGGTGTGAGCCACTGCGTCCAGCCTGGAGAACCTTTCAATGGCTGTCTTCATACTTCACTATGTAAATTCAGGAAGATAATTCAGTTCTTTCAGATTTCAGTTCTGTTTAATGGTTCTCGAACTCAATTTTAAGTTTCCTTTCTAGAAAGCATTTATATCAACAAACAACTGATTTATCAAAAATAAGCCAGAGGGTGATAGATTTCATGAATGAGACTGAAATGAATTCACCAAGCAAGAAAACATTATCTGATTTATTTAGTGTAATGTAGATAACCTGGGACTTGTTCATGACTCTTAGTCCTCATTTTATGGTTTGTAATAGGTAACCTTAGAACACAGGCAGGATCACATTAGGTCTGTAGGCAAGTGCCTAAGCTGCTGCACCAGGCACTCCTCCAGGATGTTCACATTTTACAGCAGCAAACTGAAGAGCAGCAGAATCATTTATGTTCATATTTTTTTCTGTCATTTGACTTAGTGTTGTTTTCCCCCAAAAGTAGCAGTATCTTGGAGAAGTAAACAATCCAGTTATAAATGAATAGTAAAAGTAAGTATTCAGATTTTCCCCTCAAATGAAAAATCGGCAGAACAGTCATTACCATTGCTTTAAAATGTTTTCCAGTGCTTGAAAAGTAATAGACTATTGAAGATAGAAGCAAGATATACCAATATGTTTCATAATTGGTGGGAAATAGAAATGTGTTTAAGTAGATCAGTAGATCAGGCTTGTTCTATGATACCAAACAGTTAATAATTGTATTTTATTAGAAAAAAATTCTCATAGAGCGAAAAGAGCCCAGTTAGTCGGTCACTTACAGTAATACAAAATTAGCTACAAACAGAAATTGGGAATATATTTTAATAACAGAGTAAGTAAGTGCAAGCAGATTGTCTGATGGAATTCACATAAATCCTTCTTTATATTCGTGTTTGGCAGCCTTTCTTATAACAAGGACTTTTTTGGCTGGGCACGGTGCCTCATGCCTGTAATCCCAGCACTTTGGAAGGCCCAGGCGGGCAGATAATTTGAGGTCAGGAGTTTGAGACCAGCCTGGTCAACATGTTGAAACCCTGTCTCTGCTAAAAATACAAAAATTAGCCACACGTGGTGGTGCATGCCTGTAAACCCAGCTACTGGGGAGGCTGAGGCAGGAGAATCACTTGAAACCAGAGGCAGATTGCAGTGAGCTGAGATTGCCACTGTACTCCAGCCTGAATGACAGTGAGACTCCATTTCAAAACAAAAAATCAAAAACCCCAAGGACTTTTTTCACAAAGAAGTCTGCAGAATGAACACACACCATGCCAGCTCGTGGGTTTGGGTTCAGATTGAGCTTTTAACACTGTGAGATTTATTAGACAGCATTTACCAGGTTGTCTGCTCTTTGCTCATTGCTGGTGTAGGGGGTCCTTGTCTTCAAAGAATTTATACTGTGAGACCCCAAATTAATTCAGCCTTGCATTTTAATGGCTCATATATTGTGCTGAGTAGAGCAGGTTAACTAGTGCAGAATATGTTCACTTGTTTTTATTCTGTTCCTCCTTCAATGAAATGGAATATACTTTGAAGTTATTGACAGAGTCTTCTTAAGTTACTAAATTGACTTTTTTTAAAAAAAGAACGTATTTTTATTTCTTAAATTGTATGAATTACACTTTTTCTCATAGACCTCTTAGGTGCTTTTGTCCTCTATAACATCTGCTGCATGAGAAGACTAGTGAAAGCAGATTCCACATGCAGGGTTTACTATGGAATAGTTAACTCATTAGCTTATTTGTTTTAGGGTATAGTGGTCAGGTCACCAGGCTCAGAGAGAAGAACTCTAGGTGGGCTGTAGATTGCAGATATGTTACTAGTGGTACCCCTCCATGGCAGCTGTCCTCCATGGCAGGTGCTCAGGATGTTGGTATGTTGAAGAGCACACCAGCTGAGAGTGCAAATTTGTGGTTACTATTGAAAAAAGAACTGAGTTTCATCTATACAGAAGAAAAGTAGTACCTTTATTTCATATGGTCTTTGTCTGTACTCCTTCATTCTTTTTAGGGGCGAACATACTATAACTTAAATTTAGCAATATTATGGAAATATCCTAGAAAATTAATCTTTAAATGTTATTTTCTAGAAGAATGTAATGATTAATAAAGAAAAATTTAAAAACATACATGTTCATTCTAAGATTTTAGTGGCGGTAGAATGAGGAGGGCAAAACAATCTACACATACACATTCAGACTTTCATCATAGTAACAAATCAAAGAGCAAGGTATTTTGACATTTGTAATTCCTTAGTAGTGGAGATGCTCATGGAAGAAGTTGACCTGGTGAGATAGCTGCATGATTCCTTATGTTTGTTTTTAGTTGGTAATTCCATTAACTACTCAAGATGACTTGGACAAAGCTGTGGAACTGCTGGATCGTAGTATTCATATGAAGAGCCTCAAGATATTACTTGTAATAAATGGAAGTACACAGGTATGATTTGGGATATTTTTTTCAGTAAGAATTATAGGACTTAGGCTTGTAAAAGTTAACATATGAAACATAATTATATTCTATAATCATTGCAATATTTTCATTATGATTAAATGTAAACTTAACATCCTTTAATTACTATACTTTAATATCCTTACTCCTCAAAAACCCCAGTCATAGTTATAAATAAGTATAATATGTTGTACATACGAAGCTAATAGAAACTGACAACTTAGAATTATGTTAGAATTAAAATTTCAAAGAGTAGAGGATTTGATTAAGGCTCACAAACAACATAAAATGTTTTGTACTTGGTAGGGGAGAGGATTCTGTTTAAAGCCCCAAGGAGGAAGAATAGCATTAACTGTCTTTTCTCCTTTGTAGGCTACTCATTTAGAACCATTGCCATCACTAGAAGATTTGGATAATACAGTATTTGGAGCAGAGAGGAAAAAACGGCTATCTATAATAGGTAAACTAGTGTCTGAATTATGAAATGAATGATTTCTCAATTTCTTCTCCATCCTTTAATGTAGTGTGGCACCTAAACATATTCCTGATAAATAATATTTTATTTCTCTACTTCCTATAATTTAATTTAAATACACTCTAATATTTGACATCCCTTGGAAATTCAAGTTTACAGGATTAGTAATCTCCAATTTAAATTCTTTATTTATATACTCAGGGTATTTTAATATTAATAAATTCAAATAAAACTTTAAAGAGGTTTTAGGCTGGGCGCGGTAGCTCATGCCTGTAATCCTAGCACTTTGGGAGGCCAAGGCGGGCAGATCACAAGGTCAAGAGATCGAGACCATCCTAGCCAACATGGTGAAACCCCATCTCTACTAAAATTACAAAAATTAGCTGGGCGTGGTGGCGCATGCCTGTAGTCCCAGCTACTCAGGAGGCTGAGGCAAGAGGATTGCTTGAACCCGGGAGGCGGAGGTTGCAGTGAGCCAAGATAGTGCCACTGCACTCCAGCCTGGCGACAAAGCAAGACTCCATCTCAAAAAAAAAAAAAAAAAAAAAAGTTTTAATTGTACAAATAGAATGGAGGAAAAAAATTAAAAGAAGTAATTATAATGTATTAAAATTAATAGACTGTAAATTCACAAGCCTTTCTCTAGGGTTTTAGTGATTGCCAAGAATGCTCTCAAAATAAAGATACTCAGAATTTTTATATTATGCTTTATTATTACTTTATTAGTATTCATTTTCATTTGCCATTAATTTATTGTTATAATTAAGATTATGATATAAAGAAATAAAGATCTTGCATGCTGTAGTTTAAGGAGGCTTTATTCGTGCAACATGAGTTGGACACAGGTACTCTCAACTCCCCATTCTGTCTGTTCTTCAATTTGTATAAAACATTGATAATCTACATTTTTATTTGATAAAAGCATTACATTGTTTCAAAAAACTGCTGGTATAAATGTTCTTTGAGAGAGGGCAGTGAGTATGGCCATTAAAGATGGCATGAAAACATGTATGAGGGGCGGGTTTAAAAGAGAAAAGTTAAAGAGGAGGAAAAACAAATGTGGTTGGGAATCTAAAAAAGATTGGTAACAGAAGAGGATTGTTGATAATCAAAGAAAAAATTGAATTGGCATGTGAACCATCAAAAAAATAGACATTATTCATGTTCTCTTTTGGTCCCCAGAAGAAGCTATTTTATGACCATTCTCTTCTAAGTGTCTGTCTTAAATAAGTCCTACTTTGGGTTTCAGGAATGCAGAAATGCGAGCAGCAGAGGTGATACACAAGCAAAATACAAATGGCTTGTCTTTAGCATTCAGATATGTTTCGATATAGTTTTAAAATTTGGTGAAAGAACATTTGAAACACCCAAATTCAAATTCCAGCTCTCTGATGAACCTGAGACCAGTAAATGTGTCTTCATCTTTAAATCATGGGATTATTGTAGCATTAAATTGAGAGAACACTTGTACATTTTACTTTTCAAACTAGAAAGCTTATTGTACATTTATACATTTTGTACATTGTACAAAGCTCAGATGTTCATTGTACATTTCTTTCTTTATGCCCATTTCTTATCACATTACAGTACTTGTCATTTTTTTAAAAATTGCTAATTCACTTTATTTTATTTATTTTTTGAGACAGAGTCTCACTCCGTCACCCAGGCTGGAGTACAGTGGCGCGGTCTCGGCTAACTGTAACCGCTGCCCCCTGGGTTCAAGTGATTCTCCTGCCTCAGCCTCCTGAATAACTGAGATTACAGGCGTCCGCCACCATGCCTGGCTAATTTTTATATTTTTAGTAGAGATGGGGTTTCAGCTTGTTAGCCAGATTGGTCTCGAACTCCTGACCTCATGTGATCCACCCACCTTGGCCTCCCAGAGTGCTGGGATTACAGGCGTGAGCCACAGTGCCCAGCTCTAATTCACTTTAGTTGCATTGGACAAAACAAGCTAAATGTACTAGTTAAACTGACATTTTAAATATATTTTGAATTAAAATTACACTGAATACCTCAGTCTTATTCTAATAAATATTCTTGTTTGACGTCAGTGCCAGCATAAGAAGAAATTGGAAATCATAAAGTATAGAACTAGTGGTCTTTTATTGGCACTGCTTTAAACTTGGAATGGCTTTGCTAGATATGACCATTATCTATTTTTCTTATATGTTGGCAGTTATTGTTTTTAATTGTTTTTATAAAAGGGAAATGGAGGAAAAACTCCTTTAGGTTAGGAGTGTATGCTGATAAACAGGTCTCAACCAAGAGTGCGTTGGCATATGCGTTACTGTGAAAAATGGGTTGTCAAATAAGGAGACAAAATTTTCATAGCTTTTTTTTTTTTTTTTTTTTTTTTGGTCCTATCTCCTTTTAGTAATTGACTATATTGATCTTTTGTAAGCACGGGTATATGGAAGGAATAAAAATATTAGGGACCAGTATTATTGTGGCTACAGTTGTTATGAAGCCTAAATCAATCCTGACTCAAATTGAGCTCCTAATCATTTTACAGACAAGTGTAGACAGTACTCTCTTTTATGCACATGTCTTGGTAATAATTTTGCTCTCTTTTTCCTCCCTGTCTCACTAACAAATGCTTGCATATACTCACAATGACTCCTTTACATAAGGCTAAAATGTTTTTTGCTTTAAATTGGACCAGAACTTAAATGCTCACATAGTTTAATTTCAAAAAACTATGAGGAAAGGTGAGGCACTGTACTAATAAATATAGCATCATTTCCACAGAACCAAGTAAAATAAAGTGGGTTATTATCTCATAAGAAATGTGATTACTTAAATAAACTGTCTTAATGCCAGAAATCTATATTGTATTATCATCCTATCAGCAGTCAGAATACCATCCTACCTAGTGAGTATAAATGAATATTATGGTGAGGTTAATAATTATGATAGGGTGGGAATTTACAAAGGTTATAAAGCTATTTGAAGATTTACAAATGAATGTTCTGATAAGTTTTAATAAAAATTGAATTTTCTTTTGCTGAAATTATTAATGATATAATTCAGAAATATAGCCTATTTAAAACAAAACTTGATTCCCTTGCCTATAATTATAAATTACATTATTTTTCTTCCTTGAGGTCCTACTAGTAGAGATAGAAGTTCTCCTCCCCCAGGTTACATTCCAGATGAATTACACCAGGTTGCCCGGAATGGGTCATTCACTAGTATCAACAGTGAAGGAGAATTCATTCCAGAGAGCATGGACCAAGTAAGCAAAAGTTTGATTTTTTAAATTTAATTTAAAGAGATGTTGTCAGGGTCAGTGTGATTTGGCAGGTAACTGGGTGTTTGTGTGTATTATCTCTTCTCTAATTACATATCTTCTTAACTGAACAAAATAGAAAAAATATAGGAAAATGCCCATTAATTTACATGTGCCTGTATAAAGAAAGCTGGAATACAGCTGGTTTTATATTGCTCAATAAGTGAATGAATGAGAGTGAGTGAATGATAATGCATTTGCTTTGTAATTTAACAGCCAGATTTTTTTTTAAACATTTGAAAGATAGAATGAAACTATAAATATTTACCTTTGTGAAACTGAGGTTTGTGAACTTTCTGAAACATTTAAAAAGTACTTCAATTTTATAGTATTAAAATGTTTTCATGGAGTTGCTGTTATTCCCTTAACATTGCATTGCATTGCATTATATGTTCACACTATTATAGTAGTTTACATTTTCTAATAATGTAATAGTCATAGTGTCATTAGTCTCAGTTTGGGTGGGGCCATTGTTCAGTTTTCAGTAAGCAAAATAGTGTGAAATATTGTAGCTTTTAATTAGTCAATAGTCTATAGAGAAAGAATATTTTTCTCTTAGGAAATTTTGAAGTCGTGGCTTGCTTACAAGGGACATTTGAAAATGAGTAACTCTGGAGAGTGACCATTATTGAGTATGGAATTGTTCTAAAATTGTGAGTGAGGGTTGCACAACTCTCAGTATTCTAAAAGCCTTGACTTGTATACTTTAAATGGGTGAATTTTATGTTACATGAAGTATGTCTAATTAAGGCAGGTTTTTTTTAATAAGCAACTTTTGGTTATATCAAATTGAATCATGGTGGAACTCCTTTTTTTCCTAGATGCTGGATCCATTATCTTTAAGCAGCCCTGAAAATTCTGGCTCAGGAAGTTGTCCATCACTTGATAGTCCTTTGGATGGGTAATGTTTATCGTCGTTTTTGGAGGGTTTGTTTGTTTATTTGAGACAGAGTTTTGCTGTCACCCAGGCTGGAGCGCAGTGGCGTGAATGCGGCTTACTGCAACCTTGACCTCCTTGGCTCCATCAGTCCTCCCAACCTCTGACCCCCGAGGAACTAGGACCAAAGGCATTTGCTATTAATACCACATCTGGCTATTTTGTTTGTATTATTTGTAGAGATGGGGGTCTCACTTTGTTACCCAGGCTGATCTCGAACTCCTGGGCTCAAGCGAACCTCCTGCCTTGGCCTCCTAAAGCGCTTGGATTACACACATGAGCCACCATGCTCAGCTTATTGTAGTTTTTCTTTTTTAATAGACATGAGTAAATATTCATACAGATAGAATGTTGAATTATCAGTAACTTTTTTGTGCTACATTCAGAGGAATAGAATTAGTACTTGTGTATGATGACGGCAGATGAATTTTTGCAGTGTGGATAAATCCCTTTACCTCATGGGACTCAGTATCTTTGTTAGTTAAAAGGAAATCTGATTATAATAGTTTGAGTATTCCTGCTTGTCAAAATTGTGTGTTTGAAGGCAAATCAAATTTAGAATTTATGTACATTTACTTTTAAAACTGTGTTTATGAAAAGTGCTATCAACTTTTACATTAATATGTTTGGTTTTGGAAATTTCCTGAGTTATTTCACCTGTTCAGGATTATGTTCATTCTGGCACCAGATTAGAAATAATTTAAATTCTTGGAAATTGTAGCCCACTGTGTCACATTGGTACATGTAGCCAAAAATTTAAGTACTTTTGTGAAAAAGCTGTTAAGGAATATGAGCAGGATAAAGTTGCAAAATGTGAATTTTTTGTTACACGTGCTCCCCCTCCTGGTCTCAATAGGACAGTATTCTTGGTAATCCTCTCTGGAATTGCTTTATGAAAGCAAATTCTGAAAAAATAACTAATATTGCGTGGGAATGCACATTTAAGTTTCTTTTATCCATGTATATGAAATTTCTGTCTGTGTCAATGTCTATCTTAAGGTAGACATTTAAGAAATTCAGGGAAGTAGTAACGAAAAAGCTATATATTTGAGTACTTACCATTTGCAAAACACTATCCTGGATACCTTACTTATGTACACTTGAATAGTTGGAAATTATCTTTTTTGTTGATGCAGAAGGGTGATTTGCCAAGGTTACATAGTTAAGTGGCAGAGCTTGGATTGAAACACAGTGCTTAGAAACACCTAATGATTCCAAAATACGTCATTCTTCCACTGTACTGTAAGGTTAATTTTAAAAGTCATGCTCTTTGCCTACATGTACCAAGTAAGTGTAGTTTTTCTTTTTTAGGTATGCTAACCTTTCAAAGTGAGCTCCTTTACACAAACACATACAGAGAGGCACAGATAGATATAGATATTGCTCAAAGATTTTCTTTTTAATGTCTTACGTTCTTTCTGTAAACTTAATGTGACGTTTTTTCTTTATAGAGAGAGCTATCCAAAATCACGAATGCCTAGGGCTCAGAGCTACCCAGATAATCATCAGGAATTTTCAGGTTAGACTTTATGAATTCTAAATGTTTAAATGTTTATGTCATTGGATAATGTTTTGGCTGGGAGGGAGAGGGGGGATTTTTGAAAAGTCAAATAAAGATTTATAAATGTGCTTTTCATCATTAGAAATATTTAACTATTTTTTTAAAATAAAAGATAACCATCTTATATGTCTTAACAGACTATGATAACCCTATCTTTGAGAAATTTGGAAAAGGAGGAACATATCCAAGAAGGTATCATGTTTCATATCATCATCAAGAGTATAATGATGGTAAGTTTCTAGCAATTAGACCACAAGAATAGTTAAAAAATCTCAACAACAAAAATAAATACAAAAAGTTTTTAAAACCTCATATTTGTGTAATACCATTAGAAAAATATGAGGAATTGTGTTATAACAAAAGTATAATGGGCATTTTGGCTTTATGTCAACTTATAAGACTTGGTTATCCCTTAAAAGAAAATGAATAATTTTTTGTTTTAAGAGACAAGGTTTTGTTGCCCAGGCGGGAGTGCTGTGGCATGATCTTAGCTCACTGTAACTTTAAATTCCTGGGCTCAAGTGATCTTCCTGCCTTGGCTTCCTGAGTTCAGGTGTGTGCCATTACAGGCATTTGCCATCACACCCAGCTAATTAAAAAATTTCTTTTGTAGAGACAGTGTCCCACCATGTTGCCCAGGCTGGTCTTGAAGTCTTGGGCTCAAGCAGTCCTCCTGCCTCACCCTCCCAAAGTGCTGGGATTACAGGTGTGAGCCACTGCACTTGGCCAAAAAGGAGTAATTTTCTTTCTTTTTTTTTTTTCTCCCCGACACAGAGTCTCACTCTGTTCTGTCACCCAGGCTGGAGTGCAGTGGCATGATCTCTGCTCACTGCACCCTCCACCTCCTGGGTTCAAGCGATTCTCACCTGGCTAATTTTTGTATTTTTAGTAGAGATGGGGTTTTGCCATGTTGGCCAGGCTGGTCTCAAAACTCCTGATCTCCAGTGATCCACTTGCCTTGGCCTCCCAAAGTGCTAGGATTACAGGCGTGAGCCACCGTGCCCGGCCTAATTTTTGTATTTTTAGTAGAGATGGGGTTTTGCCATGTTGCCCAGGCTGGTCTCGAACTCCTGGGCTCAAGTGATCTGCCTGCCTTGGCCTCCGGAAGTGCTGGGATTACAGGCATGAGCCACTGCACCCATCCAAAAGGAGTAACTTTTAAATGATATTAGAAAATTACTCTTTGATGATGAGATTGATACTTACATCATCCCTTTAAGAAAAAAAATTACTGGCCAGGTGCGGTGGCTCATGCCTGTAATCCCAGCACTTTGGGAGGCCGAGGCGGGTGGATCACCTGAGGTCAGGAGTATGAGACCAGCCTGGCCAACGTGATGAAACCCTGTCTCTACTAAAAATACAAAAAATTAGCTGGGCATGGTGGTGGGCACCTGTAATCCCAGCTACTTGGGAGGCTGAGACGGGAGAATCGCTTGAACCCTGGAGGCGGAGGTTGCAGTGAGCCGAGATTGTACCACTGCACTCCAGCCTGGGCAACAAGAGTGAAACTCCATCTCAAAAAGAAAAGAAAAAATTACTACCTGTGAACTTCTGCATCTTTGTTTTAGATTTTAAAATCATTATTGGAAATGAGAGTAAATTTTTTTTATCCTTTTTATCCAGAAGTGAGGAGGTTCCTTTTTATGATTTGTGTGTGTATGTTTGTGTGTGCACACTCATACATGTTTTATCATAAGAGATTATTTGAATTGGTATTCAGATCCTGTTTATTTTTTCCCACCCAATCATTCCTATTTGGGTTTCTTAGCCTAGTTACAGGACAAATTTCTATTCTCTGCATTACAAATTTTAAATACTTTAAAAGTATAACATATTAATAAAAGGTATAAGGTCATTCTCTTTTCATTTTTTAGGTCGTAAAACTTTTCCAAGAGCTAGAAGGACCCAGGGGACTAGCTTACGGTCTCCTGTGAGTTTCAGTCCTACTGATCATTCCTTAAGCACTAGTAGTGGAAGCAGTATCTTTACCCCAGAGTATGATGATAGTCGAATAAGAAGAAGGGGAAGTGACATAGACAATCCTACTTTGACCGTAATGGACATCAGCCCACCCAGCCGTTGTAAGTAATAGAACTTGGTATAGTGAAATGTGGAGCAGAACCTTTGCAGAATTTTATATTATTAAAAGGAATAAATACTAAGTGAGTTTTTGGGGTCAGATGAACTACTCAAAAAAGGTAATAATGGTGTTTCTAAAAGGTGGTTGGAATATCAGGTATAAGCATGGTATCACTGCTAATTACTTTAGTTCTTCACTTGTATTAGGAAAATTACCAACTAGTCATTCTTTATCCATGCATTCCACATATCCTTGTTGAATGCCTACCACTGAGATTTCAAACATAATCTCCAAGACGTAATCTAATGGGATAGATGATATATGGAGAAATAATTATTGTATAGCATTTAAATGTGAGTAGAAATCACCAGCTGAGGAGCTAATGTGCAAGAGGCCATAACATCATCTAAAAATGGGGAATAGTTCAATTTTTGGCTGATGTGGGAGTATCTTACTTGAAATAGTGGGAATAGGCCTACAGTGGTAACTCAGGCTGGATTGCAAAGCATTCAGACCTTACTGTGTAAGCAGTGCATACAAAGTTTCATGTTCAAAGATGTTTATTGCAGCACTATTTGCATACTCTGAATTCCTTTTTGTGTGCTAGTGTGTCATAGTTTACTTTTATATCCATGTTGACCCCATGCTATATTGCTGTTATTTTTGCTTTAGACAGCTATCTTTTGAAGTGATTAAAAATAAGAGAAAAATGTCTTTTTTATATATCTTCAGTCTATTCATTTTTATAGATCTTTGTATATATCCAAAATCTGTATAAACAAAGACAGATCCAAGATCTATTGGGTATCAAATTCCTTCTGCCTGAAAAACTGCATTTTAACCTTTCTTGTAATATAGGCGTGCTGGTAATGAGTTCATTCTGCTTTTGTTTGTTTGAAAAAAGTCTATTTCTCCTTCATTTTTGAAACAGGATCTCACTCTGTCACTCAGGCTGTGGTGCAGTCTCAACTCATTGCAACCTCTGCCTTCTGGGCTCAAGCAATCCTCCCACTTCAAACTCCCAAGTATCTGGCACTACAGGCATGCACCACCATGCCCAGATAATTTTTGTATTTTTTGTAGAGAGTGGGTTTTGCTGTGTTGCCCAGGCTGGTCTTGAACTGTTGGGCTTAAGCTGATTCACCTGCCTTAACCTCCCAAAGTGCTGGGATTACAGGTGTGAGCCACTGCACCTGGCCTTTCTAGCACTTTAAAGCTATTGTCCCATTGTCTTCTGGCTTATATACTTCCTGAAGAGAAATCTGCTCTAATTCTTATCTTTGTTCCTCCATATGTAATATGCTTTCTTCCCCCGCAGCTGCCCCAGCTGCTTTCAAGATTTTGTCTTTGATTTTCTACAGTGTGAATATGACGTGTCTAGGTATATTTGTGTAGGGTTCCCAGCTGGTGTTCTTTCAGTTTATTATATTTATAGTTTGTCTGTGAAAAGTTCTCAGTTGTTACCTCTCCAAGTATTTTTTCTGTCTCATTCTTCCTTTTTCTTTTGGGATTCCTATTACCTATACACTAGACTATTTGATACTGTCTCATACCTCTGTTGTCTCTCTCTCTCCCTCCCTCTCCCTCTCTCCCTGTCTCCCTCTCTCCCCCACCATTGATCTATTTTCAGGTTCACTGATTCTTTCCTCAGCCTTGTTGCATCTATTTATGATCCTGTTGAAGGAATTCTTAACTTCTGTCATTGTTTTTCATTTCATGCATTTTCATGTGACTCATTCCTGTAGTTTCCATCGCTCTGTTCACCATCTGTTCATGCATGTTGTCTACCTTTTCCATTAGAACCTTTAACATGTTAGTCATAGTTATTTTAAATTTCCCTTCTGAACCTCCTGAGTCTGGTTGTATTAATTGCTTTCTCTTTTGATTTTTTTTGGAAGGGTTGCTTTTTTGTGTCTTATCATTTTACATTGAATGCCATATATCATGTATAGGATAAGGGAGGAGGTAAATAGAATGTATGCCTGGAAATAGGCACAGCTCTTCTTCTGCTAGGCCGTTACTGTGAGGAGCTAAGTCAATCAGTCTAGTTAGGAGTTGAGCTGGGTTTGGATTTTGTTGTTGTCATGGTCTCTGTGCACCACTGACTTTAAATTCTTCTAATTACCTTGTGCTGGTTTCCTAAAGGGATTTTCTCAATGGTCCTGCTCCATCAGCTTCTTTTTTTTTCTTTTTTTTAATCTGAGATGGAGTTTCACTCTTGTTGCCCAGGTTGGAGTGCAGTGGCGCGATCTCAGCTCACTGCAACCTCCCCTTCCCGGGTTCAAGCGATTCTCCCGCATCAGCCTCCCGAGTAGCTGGGATTGCAGGCATCTGCCACCACACCTGGCTGTTTTTCTTTTTCTTTCTTTCTTTTTTTTTTTTTTTTTTGTATTTTTAGTAGAGATGGGGTTTCACCACATTGGCCAGGCTGGTCTTGAACTCCTGACCTCAGGTGATCTGTCCGCCTCGGCCTCCCAAAGTGCTGGGATTACAGGTGAGCCACTGCGCCCAGCCTTGGCCTTTCTTTTGTGCCTACTTCTCAGAGAGGGAGGATCTCTCCATGGCCTTGTCATGCTCTCAGTAAGTGGATTGCTGTTACTTGCCAGCCTAGGAGAGGGGAGGCAGACTAGAGGGTTCTGTGTTGTCCTATCCAGCTTCAGTCTTAGGC
This sequence comes from Pan paniscus, assembly GCF_029289425.2. Classification (NCBI taxonomy): domain Eukaryota; kingdom Metazoa; phylum Chordata; class Mammalia; order Primates; family Hominidae; genus Pan; species Pan paniscus. The sequence goes on from NC_073262.2 coordinate 48,326,632, forward strand.
AGGCTTTATCTCCTCAGTTCTCAGAGATGGGCTTGCCCACCTTCCAGGAGTAGGAGTGCTCTAATGATCAGGGTCACAGAAGGTTTCCAGCCTCAGCCTCTCTCTCAGGGGTAGGGTTGTTGTTGTTTTTTTTTTCTTTTGGATTCCCCTAGCCTCAGTGGGTCTTTAACTGTAATGCAGGGGTGACAGGGTTTGCTGCTTTCTCCAGCAGCTGAAGGCTCTTGTTTCTTAGGGGAGAAGGGTTTGGAAGGACTTCCTGCATTTCCCACAACAGTGGGCCATTCCCCTTCTCCAAGCCTTGACCACCAAGGGAGGCTTTCCCTGGTGTCTCCTGCTCCTGTGAGTGCATGGTAGAGGTCCACAGAAAAGACTTTTAGAGCAGGTGTGAGCTCACCTGTGTCTAGATCTCCCAAGGGTTCAGTACTCTCATGCCAGCCCACATTTGTTTAAAATGGAGGTGAATTCTTCCTTGCTTGTGTGGGTCTTTGTCTGTGCTTTGCCACAAGTGAGCCAGTGCTTCTGTTCTGTCTCTCCTTGGAGGTACCACTTTTTCCTTAGATTTCAGGTTAGCTGGTTGCCCTGCAATCTTAGTTTTTTGATATGTGTTCAACAAAAGTTAAATTTTGTAGATTACCCAGATTTCTCTTGTTGTTTGGATGGGAATGATACTCTTTCCAGCTTTCTACATTGTAGGTGGAGGCTGAAAAACTGAGTACAAATATTACTGCAGTGAAGAATAGAAATGGTGCATCTTACAGTCTTTGGAATGTTAGATTGAGAGAAAGATGCTGTCACATGTGTAATTAGGAAAACAATTTCAGAAAAAAATGAGTCTTGGGATATGAATCTCTTTTTGGTTTAGGATTTGTAGAAAATTGACGAAAGAGAAAAATTTGAAAGACGGTAACTATGTGAATTTGGATAATCATAATTTTTCCTTATATCCAAGTACATTCAATGAAGGATGTCACTAATGCAGTATGCTCATTTAGTTATTAACCATTTATTTGTGTGCTGTTTGATATTTCACTTTAAGAAAGTGTTCTTTTTCAGCACCTCGAGCTCCGACCAACTGGAGATTGGGCAAACTGCTTGGCCAAGGAGCCTTTGGAAGGGTCTACCTCTGTTATGATGTTGATACAGGAAGAGAATTGGCTGTTAAGCAAGTTCAGTTTGACCCCGATAGTCCTGAGACCAGCAAGGTAAAAATCACTGCACAAATTACTTTGTCACATTATAAGAAACTTTATTCATTATTATTTTTTAACATTAAGCCCCTTCCATTCTAAATAAGAAGCATTTTTTTTTCAAAAAAAAAAAGCAGTTTTCTTTAGTATAAATTATTTGTAAAACAGATTAGATATGTTTGTCTATTTTTTAATATGGATTTTTCTTTTTTAGTACTTCAGTTATAATCCTAATCTGAGTCAGTGTTGCGTTAGCATATCATCAAGGACTGTTTAAAAAGTTATTGGTTAGAGACTTTCAGATGTTTATTACTTGGGAACTAAAATTTTCAGAATGAAATCACCTTGATGGTCCATGAAGTTAGAATTTTTTGCTTTTACTGACATTGTTGAAGACTTAACAATGAATTCTCTCTTTCAGGAAGTAAATGCACTTGAGTGTGAAATTCAGTTGCTGAAAAACTTGCTACATGAGCGAATTGTTCAGTATTATGGCTGTTTGAGGGATCCCCAGGAAAAAACACTTTCCATATTTATGGAATATATGCCAGGGGTAAGTTAGTACATCTTTTTGAAAATACACATTCTATTTAAAATTTTAGTTAATAAAAGAAAAACAACAAAAACGTAGATTATAAAATGTTAACCCTAGTTAAGGACATTTTGGAAGAGTTTTAAATTAGAGCTGAGTAGTATTTTCTATCCTCTTCCTCTGTCTTTGTATTTTTTAACTCATTAATGATAAAAGTATTCTCAAGTAGGTTACAGACATCTTAGCAGTCCATCTTCAGATTTCCTTAAATGCCCTAAAATGCCCTTTATAGCTGATATATTCACACCAAGTTCCAGTCTATACATACATTTAATTGTTATGCCCCTTAATTATCTCTCTCTTCTAAAACAATTTTTTATAATTCTTAAAAAGAAATAGAGACAAGGTCTCACTCTGTTACCTAGGCTGGTTTCAAACTCCTGAGCCCAAGTGATTCTTCTGCCTTAGCCTCCCAAAGTGCTAGGATTACTATCTAGAGCAGTCAATTTGTACATGATATAGATTTGACAGAGAGAGGAGGATAGCCTGTTAAGAGTCTTCACTCTCAGGATCTGGAAGAATTTGAAAAAAAAAAAAAAATTCGCATGGATTTCTCTAGTAGCATTCTTGTGGATTTTGTTTTTTTGTTTTAAATTTTTTATAATTTTAGTTATATGGAATGCTTCACAAATTTGCGTGTCATCCTTGCACAGGGGCCGTGCTAATCTTCTCTGTATCGTTCTAATTTTAGTATATGTGCTGCCGAAATGAGCATGCGGATTTTAATTTGTTTCTTTATCCCTTTTTTACTATAAACTCCAAGTTAGATCTAAGGTCTAAATTAGATTCACATTCAACCTTTTTTATCTGATACATCATAGATGAAGCTGTGTACTTTATGTTGCATCCTATCAGGAGCCAATTTCTGGTTATTCCACTGTAGCAATGCAAAGACCTACCATTAGATGAGGATGATTGACATATTGATTCCTGCATTGTAAAGTTTTGTTTTTTCCTGCACACCAGAAAGTAATATGAGGTATAGCAGTGGCACATAGGAATAGCCTGTTCCTTTTCAGCCATCCACCTAATGTTTTTAGCACTGATTGATAGTCATCACTAGAGTCTATAATTTCATTAGGAGTTATAAAATGTGATTTGTGACATCTGTCATTATATAGAGTACATCTAGTATTAATGATTTTCAAGGTGGTGATTAATATGTTTACTTATTTAAAAACACATGCATTTCCATAATTTTTATTTGTTTATTTTTGAGATGGAGTTTCGCTCTTGTTGCCCAGGCTGAGCAATGGCACGATCTCAGCTCACTGCAACCTCCGTCTCCCGGGTTCAAGCAATTCTCCTGCCTCAGCCTCCCGTGTAGCTGGGATTACAGGTGCACGCCACCACACCCAGCTAATTTTTGTATTTTTAGTAGAGACGAGGTTTCACCATGTTGGCCAGGCTGGTCTCAAACTCCTGACCTCAGGTGATCCTGCCTGCCTCGACCTCCCAATGTGATGGGATTGCAGGCATGAGCCATTGCTCCTGGCTACAATTTTTATTTTTTGAGAAGGAGTCTTGCTTTGTTGCCTAGACTGGAGTGCAGTGGTGCGATCTCGGCTCACTGCAACTTCCACCTCCTGAATTAAATCAATTCTCCTGCCTCAGCCTCCTGAGTAGCTAGGTTACAGGCACCTGCCACCACGCCCAGCTAATTTTTTATATTTTTAGTAGAGACGGGGTTGGCTAGGCTGGTCTCGAACTCCTGACCTCAGGTGATCTGCCCGCCTCAGCCTCCCAAAGTGATGGTATTACAAGCGTGAGCCACCATGCCCAGCCGATGCCTGGCTAATTCTTGTATTTTTAGTAGAGATGGGGTTTCACCCTGTTGGCCAGGCTGGTCTTGAACTCCTGACCTCAGGTGATCTGCCTTCCTCAGCCTCCCAAAGTGCTGGGATTACAGGTATGAGCCACTGTGCCTGGCCTATTCTGTATAATACTACAAGTAGAGACACAGTAGACTGAACAAACAAGCCATGCTGAACTGTAGGTGTGAGTAGTTGACTGGGCACACTTGCTGCTTTCCATTATGTGTGTTTGCAAATTTGGGTCCACAGAATTGCAAAATGCTCTCCCTCCAAGGATGGCTCATAAACAGTGGAAAGGACAAATGGTTAAATCTGTAAAATCCAAGGATTTACTTTCATATGACGGAGTACACCGTTTACCAAAATTCAAGGAAAAGCAGAAACATTTGGATGTATTTTCCTGTCAAAAAAGAGATTTGTCCCTCAGGAAGCATTTTATTTCTGTCTTTTAAAGGGATTATTAATCAAACTTATACATTGGAATCACTAGGGAAGTTTTCAAAATTCAAATACCTATTCCTCACTTCAGACTGATTCAGCTTTCTCAGAGATGGCGCCTTATCCTGCCCTAAAAAACACTTGAGAAAATCTATTCTCCTTTTGTGTATGTTCTCATGTTTCGAACTTGAGTGTTGAGTATATAAAGAAAAAACTTTAAAATCTCTGTGTTCTTTCTAGTTATACCCATTCCTTTTTCTGAGAAAATCAGCAGATGTCAATAAAATACTTTAAAAACAGAATAAGAACAAAATAAGTAAAATTCAAGTAGGACATGCTTAGACGAGTGAGATGAGAATTCCTGCCCTCTTTACTGATAAAGATTTAATAGCAGTTTTCATTTCAAACCATATACAGTAGTTTTTATTTTTGTTTTCTTTTCTCCTAGGGTTCAATTAAGGACCAATTAAAAGCATATGGCGCTCTTACTGAGAATGTGACTAGGAAATACACCCGTCAGATTCTGGAGGGTGTCCATTATTTGCACAGTAATATGATTGTCCATAGAGATATCAAAGGTAAGTAATGAGGTATTTTCTATTTTAAGTACACAATTCTTAGTGAATGTGAATGAAACAAGTGATGTGGGTAAGACATTTAACATTAATTCATCTATCTCTGAAATACTACAGGGAAACAGTTCTCTTGCTTTCTTATGGACTCTGTCAGTGTTCTGTCACACCAGTCCTGTCTCCACAAATGGGTAGCTCTACTGTGGGGGCTCACAGAGTCAGTAAAGTTTAAGAGACCATACAAGTGAGATCATGTTTTCATACATATTGCATAGGTATTAGGATAGATTGGCTAAGAGTAGGATCCCTGCTGCCAGATGGCCTGATTCAAATTTGGGCTTTTATCTGCACCGTGTGGCCTTGGACAAGTTACTCAGTCTCTCAGTTCCTCATTCTTAAATGATGGAGATAATAGTATCCAGCTCATAGGATTCTTGTAAGGAGTAAATGAGTTAATGCATGCAATATGCTTTAATTTAAACTCGGAGGAATGGGTGTCACTACCGAGGGAAAGAATGAAGAGAAGCGAAGAAAAGAGCCCCAAACTGAGCTTTGATGAACCCCAACTATGTCAAACTGACTTTAAAACTCAAAAACTCAACTGTTTGCAGGGATAAAGGATGTAGGTAAATGCATAAAGTCACACAAAAGCAAGTGGTGGGGATAGGTACAATTTAAGAATGCTTCAAAATCTATACTACAAAACATACCTGGAGGTTTGGTCCTGTAAAGGTAGGTTGTGGCCCCAAATTTAGACATCACTTTATAAATCAATCAATAAAAATAATGAATAGCAGCATGATGGTGCATGACTGTAGTCCCAGCTACCTGGGAGGCTGAGGCGGGAGGATCGCTTGAACCCAGGAGTTCAAGTCCAGCCTGAGTAATGTAGCGAGACCCCATCTGTTAATAAATAAACAGTCATGTGCCACATAATGTTTCCACGTCATTATGGACCACATTTACAACAGTGGCTATACTATATAGACTAGGTGTGTAGTAGGCTATACCATTTAGGTTTGTGTAAATACACTCTATGATGTTTGCATAATGACAAAATTGCCTAAAAATGCATTTTTCAGAATGCATCTCCATCATTAAGCAATGTATTACTGTAAATGTGTATGTGTACGTTTGTATTTGCATGTATAAAGATATTACTCATTGGTCTTGCTGGGGACTCTTACGAGTTCCCAGGCTTTCACTTCCCCTTTGAGGTGTGGCACGTCCTAATTATGGCCATATTCAGACCAACAAGAACATTCCTAACCAGTTCCTGGTGATAGAGTAGAATGCAGAATGCCTAAGCCAGATCACCTGTACTAGAATGGGACTTAGAGTAAGTCTGAAAAGATGGGGACATTGCTCATGATCTACGCATCTTAGGCAGACCTCCCTTGTTAAGTACGAAACCTGATAGCTTGAAGAACCTCATAGAGAAGTTATTCAGTTAGGAATAATGTCCATTCAAGCCAGCTTCTCGTTAGCCCTCATAATGAGGCAAGGCAAAGGAACTGAGGGAGCTACCCGCCGAGTGGATCTTCTTCAAACTTTGCCAGAAGTGATGAGCCATCCTGGTCAAAAGAGAAGGCTGGAAGTAAGCTGATTTTAAAGCATAGGGCAAATATACTGATAAGAGAATAAATGTAAAATATAAAATTGGATGTGCAATATGATCTTAAGTTTGTAAAATTCAAGTATGACCTAGAAGGAAAATTTCCATATGATTGATGGTGGTTATCATCAAGTGGCAGGATGAGTGATGGTCGTTTTTTTTTTTTTTTTAAGAGAGTTTCACTCTTGTTGCCCAGGGCTGGAGTGCAATGGGGAGATCTCGGCTCACCACAACCTCCACCCCCACCCTGGGTTCAAGTGATTCTCCTGCCTCATCTTCCCTAGGAGCTGGGACTACCAGCATGTGCCATCACACCCGGGTAATTTTGTATTTTTAGTAGAGACGGGGTTTCTCCATGTTGGTCAGGCTGGTCTCGAACTCGCAACCTCAGTTGATCCACCCGCCTCGGCCTCTCAAAGCGCTGGGATTACAGGCGTGAGCCACTGTGCCCAGCCTTTGTTTTTTTATTTTGAGTCAGGGTCACCCTCTGTCACCCAGGCTAGAGTACAGTGGTGCTGTCATGGCTCACTGAAGCTTCAACCTCTTGAGCTCAAGCAGTCCTTTCACCTCAGCCTCCCGAGTAGCTGAGACTACAGGCACACACCACCATGCCCAGTTAATTAAATTTTTTTTTGTAGAGATAGGGTATTGCTATGTTGCCAAGCTCCTATATACTTTTTCTGTATTTCTCAAATTTCCATGAGCAACTTTTAAATCGTAAGAGAAAAGGAAGATAGTTCATTGGTTTTCAATTTAGACCCATGAAGTCATAATGAAACCTAGGATGAAAATGAATTGATTATATTGCTAGGGAACCAACTCATTATTTCAAGAACTAGTTGCTCTCTTCTGCCTTTGTTTTTGTTCCGTTCGTTTTACAAACTAGACCACTGAAGACGAAATTAATGGATGAAAGGAAACTTATCTTTATAGAAGTATTTTGGCTAACAAGCGGAGAAAGAATAATGAACAGATATTGCATTAAACATTAATAGCTGCTGATATCACTTAGAGACTGTCTAGAATACAGCATCATCTATCTAGTTTTGTTCCTCAGTCCCCCAGAAATTGAACCTGAATCTGATCACGCCTCCAAATTCGACTACAGAATTATGTAATATACATATAGGACAGATGAGCGTGTTAAAATGATTCTTTGGGATGCAGTCAGCAAAATCTAGACCATGAGAAAGCTATAGGCAAACAACTTAGTTTCTTCATAAGTTGCAAAGAAAAAAGAAAAGGAGATTGGAGGGTACTTTAGGAAAGACTTAGAAGATTTATCAGTGACTCCCAATGTATGGACTTCATTTGGATTCTAGTTTTTTTTAATGTAACACATTGAACACCGACTATATATTTGATAATATTAAGAATTTATTGTTCATCCTCTTGGATGTGATAAGAGTCTTTATCTTTGAAAGATATGTACTGAACCATTTGTTGATCATGACATCTTGAATTTGCTTCAAATCCTAGAGAGGGGAGGGGGAGTGGTTGGCAGTATGGCTGGGGCAGGATTGTCCAGATGGATGTTGAGGCTGGGTGATGGCTGCGCATGCTGCTCTACCTTTGTGTATGTCTGAAAAGTCTCCTTAATAACTTATTTTTAACATGTCCAAAATAAGTTTTTAGAAACTTCTGTTGGAGCCTGGCTACCCGTTTTCTCCTCAGCCCTTCTTGTGGATAAGCATTGGTTCCACATTGGTGATTCCGCCCCAGAGACAGCTTCCCCTGTCTGTGACCTGCCTTGGACTGTTCTTTCCCCTATCAGAGCCCTGCTTGTAGCCAGTAAAAAATGGGCTTTGTTGTCCTTCCACTGGTTAAGTATTCTAGAGACGGTGGCTTTTTTGACATTCCTTCTTAAAGTACTGGATGGTAGGAAATGTTAGACAGTGCTCTTTTAGAAGATCACTAATGTCATGGCATGTTTACACTTAAGGTGTGCAGAGAATGGACCCTGGACTCTCTTCTGGAGAGAGGCTTTAGGGAACCATCATTGACTAGACTGGGGAATTTGCTGGTAGAACAGAAAGACAGGTACAGAAGCCCCGTGATAGGGGTGGGGTCTCTCTATCTTCTCCAGTCTGTAAGGTAGCTTTTCTCCACTATTCAGTCTCCTTCTTAGAGACCGTTTTTTAAGAAAAGGGTAAGAGAACGAAGAAAATGAATCTCTTTGTAATATAAAATATGGTTAAGGTTATGGAAGAGTTAAAAATAAGAATTGAAGTAAAATTTTAAAATTAGATAATAAAATAAATGGCTTATTTAAGAATAGGTAAAGAAAAAGTTAAAAATGAGAAGGTCCAAAGTAATGAGGGCTATGTGGAAAAAAATGAGAAGAGAAATGATTTATAAAAGACAGAAACTAGATTTATAATCCCAGAAAAAATACAGAGTTTTTAAAATGATAAGAGTGAAAATAGAGAATAAAAAACAAGTGAGCCTAGTGCCCAAGCTTGGTTTTTTGTTTTTGTTTTTTTGAGACAGGGTCTCACTTTATCACCCAGGCGGGAGTGCAGTGGCATGATCTCAGTTCACTGCAGCCTTGGCCCTCTGGGCTTAAGCGATCCTCCAGCCTCAGCCCCCAAGTAGCTGGGACTGCAGGCACATGCTACCATGCCCAGCTAATTTTTTTGTATTTTTTTGTAGAGATGGTGTTTCGCCACGTTGCTTAGGCTGGCCTTGAATTCCTGAGCTCAAGCGATCCACCCACCTTTGCCTCCCAAAGTGCTAGGATTACAGGTGTGTGCCACTGCACCTGGCCAATATCTTGTTTTTTTAATACCATTCTCCACTAAAAGGAACCAGGCCTCCTTGAGAAATGGCTGATTCTAGCACTGGTGCAGGAAATATACAAGATGAGCCTGGAGCATCTTCAAATGCCAGGAAGCAAGAAAGTGCTCCAAAACAAAAGCCAAGGATACAATGATGGGGGTATGGCAAAGGGACACAGAGTCAGTGGAAAGAACTCCAGTGGCTGAAACTGATAAATAGCAGGCGAATAAAGTAGTACTGGATTATAACCCAGTGTATAAAACAAATATCCATGTTCATAGTGTGATGCAAATGAATGATTTAATAAATATGTGGGAGAGGGGAGACAAATCTCTTCTGCAGCATAACTCCAAATAATTTATGTAGCTACTCAGCCTGGAGCATAACTCTTTACTCCTTAATTGTGGGCTGTGCGTGGCGAATTTCTTCCAAAGTACGGAAAGGGTGGGGGAGAATGACTTTACAGTGGAGAACCTGACAAACACTATCTTAAGCCAGGTGATCAAGGTCAGCATCAACAATGATGTTGACACTATGTGCCTTTAATATCATATGATGAGAATGGCAGTTTACCTGTGGTCTTCCTCCAAAAAACTTACAACCCCCGTTATGAGAACATGAGACAAATCCTAATTGAGGGGCATTCTACAAAAACCTGACCCCAGTACTCCTCAGAAATGTCATGGTCATCAAAAACAAGGAAAATTTGAGAAAGTATCCCACCTAAGAGGAGCCTGAGGGGACACGATGACTAAATATGGTGTGGGATCCTGGTTAGGATCCTGGATCCAGAAAAATGATATTAGGGAAAAACTGAGGAAATCTAAGCAAAGTATGAACTTGGTTAATAATATTTCAGTATTGGTTTATTAATTGTGGCAAATGTACCATACTAAGATATTAGTAATAGAGAAGCTGGGTGTGGGGGTATATGGGAACTCTCTATACTATCTTTGCAATAATTCTGTAAATCTGAAGCTATCTAGAAAGTTTATTATAAAAGCTAATGAAATTTTAAATGAAAAGCTCAAAGCCTGCCTATGAGACATTTAAAATATTAGAAATTGGGAAGTAAAATTAATATAAAGCAAGATTCAATATTAAGAAAACTCTAAAATATAAGGTAACTAAATTTAAGTAATAGAGGGGGAAAATGCTTTTGTTCTGAAGGTCCCTAAGGAAGTTCTGAGAAAAGGCTGACTTCTCAGGGAAATAAGCTTCAGCCATGGGCTTCTTGCTTTATGATAGAGAAACTGGGGGCTTTCTTGGTCCTTCACTGAGCTTCATTCTTAGCCCTTTTCCCCTTTCTCCTCCTCTTCACCCCCACCTCCAACCTGCACCAGTCCTTTTCAATAGAAACGTCCTAGGTCCTAAACACACAGCTGACCTAAAAATGTAGTGTTCTTGCAGCAAATCCTTAATGAGCACCACCTGTGTGACTAGCATTATGCCAGCTACTGCCAGAGGATGAAAAGCAGCCTAACTTTGGGGACAAATCAAAGAGTCTATGAAGTAATTCTCTGCCATTGTTCTTTTATGCTATATTCGAGACTGCCAATAAAATTAATGAAATGAGGCAATGTCTTATTTTTAGGCGCAAATATCCTGCGAGATTCAACAGGCAACGTCAAACTAGGAGATTTTGGGGCCAGCAAACGGCTTCAGACCATCTGTCTCTCAGGGACAGGAATGAAGTCTGTCACGGGCACACCATACTGGATGAGCCCTGAAGTTATCAGTGGAGAAGGCTATGGAAGAAAAGCAGACATCTGGTAGGTTTTGATATGAAGTTTGCTTGAAAACCACCTGCCGCCTATGTATTTCCACCTGGGATTGAATTACTGAGGCAGATGTAAATGATCTTTTGTACTTCCAAAATAGGACGTAAGAATTGCGAAGATTAACACTATATTAATTGTGCCTTATTGAGGCTTATAATTGACTAAATAGTTAGAATCCTTGAACCTGTCCTCCATTCTTTAGGAAGGATTTTGTCGCGAGCAAACCTCAGCATTAAAAAGCTTTTTGCTATTACAGAAGTAAATAAATAGTTACTTTGTTTGTCTAAAGACCTTTAAAAGTACTTCATCTTTGTTGTCAGTGTCTTATAATTCATTTAATCTTTAATTCTTTTATAATTTTAAGTTAGAACATGAAATGGCCATTTTCTACTTCCCACCCAGAAAAGACTTTAATAGACATTCATTTTAGGCACCTGAAGGCAATTGATTTCTAATGCTTATATTCTTTGTAAGATAAAGACAAAAATTATTTTTAATATCAGGTTAGAAATTATATAAAACAAAAATAATATGAATAATGTTCTTTGCCCAACCGTTTGAATTAAGTGATAGTCATTAAATTTATTTTAATTGATTTTTATGTTTAAATTAGTTTTACGAAATTAGAACTTTTTAATGAAACTTTGAACTTGAAATTAAGTCATATTTAAATATATATGGACTTAATGCCTGTTTCTCATTTTCTAGCTAACTAGCTTTCTTTCATGTTGTTGTTTGTGTAATGTATTTCTTTTTGTTTCTTTTCAGGAGTGTTGCATGTACTGTGGTAGAAATGCTAACTGAAAAGCCGCCTTGGGCTGAATTTGAAGCAATGGCTGCCATCTTTAAAATCGCCACTCAGCCAACAAACCCAAAGCTGCCACCTCATGTCTCAGACTATACTCGAGATTTCCTCAAACGGATTTTTGTAGAGGCCAAACTGAGACCTTCAGCTGATGAACTCTTAAGGCACATGTTTGTGCATTATCACTAGCAGCCAGTAACCTCTCCTGTGCCTCTACCTAGCTCCCATCTATTCATTCACCTTCTCTCTGACTGCACTTTTCTTTTTTATAAAAAAAGAGAGATGGGGGAGAAAAAAGACAAGAGGGAAAGTATTTCTCTTGATTCTTGGTTAAATTTGTTTAATAATAATAATATCCTAAATTTTTTATATTTAATCTTTTTTTCCCTTACAAGAACTTGAAGTTTTTTTTTTTTAATTTTTATAATGTACTGATGTGGTTCAGAGAGATAAAGCACTTTAGTACATAGTCATTCTTTTTAGTACAAACAAATCATTTGGAATACCTAAAGATTGTAGAGTCATTCCCTCTATCACTGACACATCAGTGACGATGGGAAGACATGGAAAACAAGGAGAAGAAAATGATGTATAATTTGTAGTTTTTAGTGATAGTATTTAAAATATATCCTCATTTGTGGGGTTGAGCCCTAAACTTTAGTTTAGGGTAGGTACTCAACTTAAAGAATATAGGTTTCTTCTTATATCTGTATTCTTTAGATCCTAACCTCTGTCTACCAACCTTTTTGCTCAGTAGGAGTCTTGATAGAAGATATGAATCTCTGAGAGGTATGTTTATTTGTTAATCCTAACCAGTATAATAAGCAAATACACTATAATAGATCCATGTTACTGGAATCTGTAAACCTTGAGGGATAGCTTTCTGCTTAAAAACACACACACACACACACACACAGAAAACCTTTATTTTAAAGTCAAGTTGTGAGCAAATCGAAATAAAAGACAAAAGGACATCACTCTTACCAAATGTGTGAGCAGTAGAAGAGACCACATTTACAGTCAATAGAAATAATGAAAAAAATAAGGTGTTTAGTGTATTTTAAACAGTTTTGTTTTGTTTTACTTGAGGGGGACGTCCCAAAATTAAAGGAATGGAGAAATAATCAAAATCATGTATACCATCTTCTATTTCCAGCTCCTGATTCCCCATAGGTAACATCCCTTAGGAGCAAAGAGTTCAATTAGTAATGTTTATGTGTTATGTCAGGAGATGAAACCCTTGTTCTTAGGATCACAGAATACTAAAGCACCTCAAAAAAACAGGTATCATGTGAAACAGTGGTTGCCAAAAGTGGAGCGAGGATAATTTCACTAGGCATTTGGCGATTCTTAGAGACATTTTTGGTTGTCACAATTGGAAGGATACTAGTGGCATGAATTGGGTAGAGGCCAGGGATGCTGCTAAATAGATTATAATACACAAGGAAAGCAGCCTCAAAGAATTACCCCTCCCAAAATGTCAAAAGTGCTGAGGTTGAGAAACCCTGAGGTAAAGATCAGTCCCAGTTATAAACTGAAAACAGCTATTTACAAAGCAGTAAATGCAAGAAAGAAAAGGAAGTCGCAAAGAGAAAGTGATGTAATGCAAATTGAGGATTTTACAAGATCAGATACTGCTTCTTTAAGTCAAGGGTGAATAATCTCAACAAACAGCAAATAGCAATCACTTTACCAGCTGCATATTGCACCCACATAGGTAACTCTTCATTTTAGGAACAAACTGAATTTGAACACTGAGCCTTTTGAACTCAGCCATCTCTATATATTCTTTCCTTAAAACTCATGATTTTGGGCAAAAAAAAAAAAAGCATATCAAAACCAAGTTTTAACTACTAATGGGAAGGTTAATAAAGCTGCCAGGTATTTCTAGTACAATGTATCCACTAAGAGCAAGGACATTGTTAAATGGAACAAGACAGCTGGGAAAGGCCCCACTATCTCTAATAGAATTGTGCTACTATAAAACATGAAGATATCAGCAATTTGGCCACTTGCAGTTTTTTTCAGCATGTTAAAGCCAGTGCTAAGTACTTTATTAGTACTTTATTTAGTACTTTATTTTAAAGGTCTAGAAAACAACAGTCTTCCTGGAGGCCCCAGAATCCCTTTCATGGGATTCATAAGGGACTCAGGTATTCTTATTTTCTGCCAAAACGTGTGCTTATTTAGGGACTCTTTTACGATACTTTGTTTCTGAAGTTAGGTAGATCTTGGTTTACTGTGCCAAGGTCCTACCTAGCATTCCCTGTAGGAATATTTGAAATTCCACTAGCTAGTCTAAGAAGTCAAAGCACAAAATTAATTATCAACGCTTCTCTCATACTCTTAAAATTGAAGCAGTTTGCAGGGAAGAACAAGAATGAGGTGTCCCTGCCTTGGTAAAGCAACTGCCAAATTTTGTTCTAGAAAGAATCCCCAAGTGTGTGGATCTATTATAATTTCTTTATCTTTTATGAATGAGGGCATCTTTTCTACTTGAGCAAGATCATGGTCCTCGACCAGTGGGCTTTTCCTTCATATCTGTCTTGTGTAGTTGTGCTTTTCCTTTGGCTCGTTTTTGGTCTGTCAGGGTAACCAGCAGTGCAGAATATGAGACAAATGCTCCTTAGAGAGAAATCTGGTGAGACTGTAGAACCCAGAGCAAAACTGTTTTTTTTTCAGTCTCTGTTTTCTTTTCTAAATGCTACAGAAAATAAAGGCACCTGAAAAGAAACTACTACTTTAACACTGCTGTGGAAGGCCTTTGCTTTATAAGAAAAATATTATTAGCTATGGGAAAGTAATGTTCTTTATGTAAAGACTTAAAAATAGACTAATAGTTTACAGAGTTATTATATAAAATATGATGTGAATTTATTTCAAACAAGTTGTGAAGGTACCAAAAACCACAATAAAAGTTAATATATATAAAAACTACTAGAACAAAAAAGCTTGAAGGTGTGGGGGTGGAGGGTATGGAAGACCAAAAGTAAATTTAAAAAAGAAATTTTTGAAAGGAAACAGCTTCATCAGGGGAAGTTAAATATAACACTCCGTTTTTTTCTTCTTTCTAATAATGGTATGGATCAACAAATGCAATTTGAACTTTTTAAGATAACTCTAAATGTGTTTTGTTTCTTAAATGCACAATTGATTCTTCTATACTGTAATGCTTCTTTGCTGACGCTGGAAAATGGTCAGACTGCTGACTTTGTGCCTTTAAAATGCATTCTGCTTTGACAGTGGCAGACTTTTTGGTGCTGGAGAAGATTCACTAGCAGTCTTATATGTGCTTTTCAGGAAATATCTTTCTACTTAAGGCCTTGAGAGATTCAAAGTGGCATGACTTAGGCTTGGACCAAATATAAGATCTTTTACATTGCAAACAAAGTGTTGTATTGAATAAAAGGGTTAAAAAAATCATAATGACTAGTGGAAATTTTGATGGGTTGTTAATTATTTAAAATGTATTTAAAAGTATACAGACTGAAAATTTCAGTATGAATATCTTGAAAATTTTCAGCACTTTTCCTTGTTTACAAAACATCTTTCTAACTTAAAAAAATGACTATTGCCTTAGAAAGTTTTAAAAGGCACAGTTACCCTTACGTAACATATATAAGGAATTAAAATATTAATGCATTTGCTGAACTGTGAAAGAAAATTTTAAACCTTGATTTCAGAGTGAATTGGATTGGCTTTCACTTGAGAGAGTCTTTACCTTATTCCCAAAGAAACTGCATTAAAAAGATGAAACTATTTCTTTAGACTAAGTCTCTGCTACTCCAGCTCATATATATGTCAGATCTGCTCTGTAGTATTTCTGACATGGAGTTGTTGTAAGATCTGTGAAATCACTTAGAAAATAAAATCAGATGTGAATAGTTTAGCAGGATGACCAAGCCAGATGTAGACTCCTTGGCCTATGGCAAAGTTCTGTGCCAGTGATTTTATTTGGAGTCTGGGAACTGATAGCTTGATATAAAATCACCTGGTGTCAATTAAATATACGAATCTATCTTTTTTAATGGAATGAATCTTCTTTGTTCAATAATTGTAACTTATTATGTCAGGTACTAAATTAACATCCTTAAGGAGGTCACAATCTAGGAGGAACATGGGCAAACAGTTACTTATTTTATGGCATACGCTAACTCTGAAAGTTCAGCAATGATGTTTTAAAATGTTATTTTTTATTAAGGGAAAAGCAATTTTAGGTAATCATTGGCTGTTATAAACGGAAATGTCACTGACAACAGGGATTAGAGTAAAAGTATCCCCAAACTGGAGGGATCCCCTCCCCAACCAGGTCACATAGCATCTCTCTCAGGACCCCCTCTTACTGCAAAACCCAGCCTCTACTCAACAGTTCTGGTGATGGGGAGCATTTATTCCATAACAGTGTTTTTTTGTTCTTTTTTTTTTTTTTTCCCAGTGTCTCTTTTAAAGGAAACATACTTTATTTTGGTCTAAATTTGTGAAAATACCCAAAACATTTGATAGAAATTGAACTCTGTCAACAGTGTTATTTATACTAAGATCAGGACAGTTTCTTGAGATCATACTGTTTTATTACTAAGTTTGGCCTTTGTTTTACAAATGTAATGTTCGTATTTATTTGAATTTTAAGATTGGTTAAATGTTAATGAAAAGCAATCCAATTGTTAATTTTTAGTAGTGCCTTTTCTCTGTATGCCTTAATTTTATTTTATATTAATAATTCAAGTTACCCACCAAAATGAAGATTTTTTCCAAAATCAGTAGGCTTCACAAGTTCATTTGGCCTTAGACTGTGTATTGGTCCTTAAATGTTTCTTAATGCCTGCCTCCTCCTACCCTTTTCTACCTCCTTTTTTAAAAAATAAATAAATAAATAAATAAATAAATGTTAGGAGAGAAACATTAGGATTTGTCTGTGATAGACACGCTGCAGCTTCCACTAGACATGAATTCCCTACACAAGCATAGAAAGAGGTATTCTCGTTCTAAAGAGACATGTAAATGTTTTCTGGGTTGGATATTTGATTTTCAATCACATTGGCACTGTCCAAGTTCTTGGCATATTATAGTTCAGTTATGATTTTCATGGTAGAGTTACAGTACTTGTTTTTGCCCTAAAGAAGTCATTCACATGGTTTACAAATGTTAAGGCAATGAGATAGGACAGTGAGTAGGAAATCCAGGGATAGCAGATTCTAGTCCTTAATTCTCAGCTAACATTTTGGGTAATACTCACAGAAAAGAAAGTTACTTTTCTGTGAAGTGTGTGCATGTGCGCGTGTATGTGTGCGTGTGCATGCGTGTGTGTGTGTGTGTGTGTGTGGTTAGAGTTGGAGGCAGGGATGGGAAGGAAGAAGGGGAAAGGTATGAGTGTTCAATTAGGTCAGTTTCTGGTTTTGGAAGAACAACTTAAATGTATGACCTACTGATGACATACAGTGAGGTCATCCTTGGGTAGGAACACCAGTACATTTTCCAGAAGTAGCTAGTACAAATGATTGTATAATAATATTGATTGTAAATTGCTATACTCTTGGTTGCTAAAGGTAGATTAAAATTCAATTTGTGTATATGTAAAATAATCTTATATATAATTCTTAAATAGAAAGTAATTGATTTTACATAGTTCTTCCTGAACTTTTTGGAACTGAAATTCTGCCAAACATTATCAAAATGAGCTTCCTTAGCTTACCAAGTATTCACAAGGAAATTCTCTTGTACCTCTTTTTGGTTGGCTAGGGGAAGCATGCTGTGAAGCAGCTATTCCTACTTACAGTTGTCTTTGGCTTGGCTTTGACTTCTGCCATGGTTTGGACAGGATGCCATGGTAGGTGTGGGAAGTATCAGGGCCTCCCATCTTCCCATACTGACCTTCCAGAGCTGTTGATGGAAATGAGCTCTTGGGGGAGCCTAGAGATTCTTTTTTCAGTGGTCCTGTAAGCATTCAAGGTTGAGCTTCAGAAAGATGAGGGAGGAGTCATAGCTACAGTAAAGAAAAGAATAGATTTTATCTGTTGCCTGTATACAGTCTCATAGAATTCTTCTTATTTTTTATAATTGTGCATTTTAATTGATAGTCATATGGTATTTTTGTTAATAACAGCAAAGGCATTAAATCAGTACCATTGTTCCTTCTGCCTGATGACTTCTTGTTTGTAACACAATCTGTATTATCAGAATCACTTTAAACCAAAGCTTTTATATTCCCTGTACACATAGCCAAAATAATTAGCACTGTTACTTCTGTCCACTTGTAAGCTAATAGTATAAAAATTATAAAGCAGATACTAGTAGAATTTGTATTCTGGTATATCCTTCAAGGAAAAGGACAGGTGATCAGTGCATTTAGACATCCAGAAGTTACTTCCACTATTGAGGAACTATGTAGACATGAATTTAAGCTTGTACATGTGCCAATCTTGTTAATGTCACTTGACCACTGATTCACATAGACATTAACTTCTGATGCCTCAGGTTGATGGCGAACTTTCTTCCTAGTGTCTTAACATTTATGAACTTATGTTTGACTTGAGGGGCATTTCAGCAAAGCTGTGAGGAAAAGTAGGTTCTGGACTGATGTCTGCTTTGTGCCATAGACATTTTGGAACATAAGGAAGTATCTGCTTCTACTATATATACAGGACTTGTCCCCAAATAATTTCTGAATCCCTTAATGCAGTTGAGAATCCCCTAATGCAGTTGAGAACAGTAAAGTTCATGACCATACCGAAAAGCACTTTTAAGTTCACTTCTTTTTAAATATTTTTTTAGAATTTATTTTTTAAAAGCATATGTAACTAGTGATGATTTTAGCATTAGCTTTACTTGGAGGGGAGAAGAAACAAAATTACACCTTAAACTCTATTAGATAGACTACAAAATGGATTTGATGTATTCTTACTTTTCCAAAGAATTTTTTCCACCTGGAATAAGAAGAAGAGGACTAGTTGAAACATTTGAGCTGGAGAGGCTTATGGGCAAAATGAAGTGGGCCAAATTCTTGCAATACACCCTATTCAATTGAAAGTACAGTGTCTAAGGATAAGAATACTTCTTTAAAGACCAACAATTGTTTTAATGCAATCTTAATTAGTAAGTGGTTTACATTTTTTCTATTGTTATTGGTTTTAAAATTTGCTACCCTGAATTCTGAAATATTATAAGAGTTAATACCAAAAATACTTTTAATGTCTGACATCTCTTACATTTCACATGGTTCTTTTTATTCATTGTAAATAAAAGTAAACTTGGATAAATTTGAGAATAAACTTTGAATTGTTAGCAAACTATGATTATCAATTTGTAAATTTACCCTTTGACATAATAATGTACATTTTTAAATGTAGCCATTAAATTCTCTATATTTAACCTATTGGTTTCTCTCTAAATGTTTTTAATCTCAGTTGAATGCTGGGCAGTTTATAATTATGTACAAAGGGTTTTTTTCCTATTAAGATTGACATTTTTGCACATTTTTGGAAATGTTTAATTTGTACACTGATTTACTACTCTGACCAATAATTGTTGATGAGTGTATGAGCATCATGAATGCGTGCATTGAACTACTGTCTGTGTCTTTATGTTTTAACTTCTTTCAAGATGTAGCCATCAGTTACTGCACTGCTATTACTGACTTAAATGGACCTTTTTGCTTTTACAAACTATACTTATCTATGGTTCTTTGTTGAAGAACTCAGGAATTCGACATTAATAGAAATTAGAAAATTTTATAATGTATTATAAAATCCATTACTAAGTTGAAAGTATGCTTTTAACTCTGTGTATCAGGGGATGTATGTTTGTGTGGAGATGTTTTTTTCTGTCTGTAGGCACATGTATATATCCCAGTAAGTTCTTATTTTCATTTCATTTCTACATTTTTATGAACTTGTTTTATAAGGGTACTGTTTAGTTGTGATAATTAAATATATATAAAAGCTTTCTGAGAGATTATTTACTATACGAATATATTTTCAGCTGGCTGATCAAAAGTATTTTTAAAATTTTGTTTTTAGCCATTCAAAATGTATTTGTATTTTCAGAATTGAATGCAAATCATACTTAGAGCTCAATTAAAATACTCTTGCAAGAAAAAGCATTAAATTCTCTTTGAGAATTCTGTGAAATGCAAATTAAGGGAAAAATAGGTTTCAAGCAGTAGCAAAAACACACCGCTAAAAATGGCCTTTGAATTCTCAGAGCTATGGAAAAATGTGAGAAACTAAATTGTCTCGAGATGTCAAGATTTTTCTATCTCCAGTTGCTATTGGCCTGTCCTACTGTTGTCTTTGAATATTTCCTGTATTCCACCCCAAAAGATTTCAACTTTTAGTTTTTCTATCACCGGGCAAGGTCAGACTGGGTTTATAAAACAATATATTGGCATATTGTGATTCTTTGTAATTGACTATAAATTGGTTTTGAAATGTCCAAACATAAACGTTGTGTGTCTTTATATTGTACTGTGTGTTTTAAGTAACTGTCAGAAAAAGAATTGGAAATGAAATTTCCAATCAGACAATGTAGTATTAAAGAAAACTTTGTTTTAAATATGCGGTACCATGTAAAATTACTTGTGTTAGGAATAAAGTCCACTGTTGAAGTTGAATGTCACTAAGCTTATTATGTTAAAAGGAACCAGTGTGATTAGGAAAACCTACCAGAAGCCAGATACAGTGTGGTACGTGCCACATTTCATGCACATTTTGATTTTGTGTTGTCATTCAAAATTGTGCTTGTAAAAATGTATACAATTTCTGGGTTTTATAATTTCTAGGTACTTGTTTTTTCTTGCTGGTAAATAGCTTTTTTTAAAAAAAATCTAATATAAAAGAAACCATGTTTATATTTTGTTAGTGATCAATGACTTTGTTTATATGGATAATTTGTATATTGTTGGCACACATTTTGTTCAGGTTTACGTGCATGAAGGCCTGCAATAATTAGCACAATGAAAACTGCTTTTTCTTATATGTTCATTTTTTTGAAAGATTGTGGTGCAAAGGCTTACTCTAAGTAACCTTCTGGACTATGGAATGAATATAAATGAATGGCACTTTGAGTGTTAATAAAGCTAATATTTATTTCCACTGTGATTGGTTTTTCCAAATCTATTCTTGGACACATTTTATTTACAGTTATTCCCTCCTTGCTTGAGTTGAGCACTCTCTAGGAGACCAAGCGCAGACAAATCTAAAAACAATGAAACTAAACCAAATCTTTCCAGTATCTAAGTCTATAATGTTCCACCCAACTTGTAGTATATCTTTGGCTGGACATCTTGATTACCTAAATCAGAACTAATGATTAAAAACAAACACAAACCCTACTATCAAACCTACTGAGTATAAGGAATGGTCTCTCACATGGTGTTGGAGATTATTTATTTATTTATTTTGAGACAGAGTCTTGCTCTGTCGCCCAGGCTGGAGTGCAGTGGCATGATCTCGGCTCACTGCAAGCTCTGCCTCCCGGGTTCACGCCATTCTCCTGCCTCGGTCTCCCGAGTAGCTGGGACTACAGGCACCTGCCACCATGCTCGGCTAATTTTATTTGTATTTTTAGTAGAGACAGGGTTTCACCATATTAGCCAGGATGGTCTTGATCTCCTGACCTCGTGATCCATCCACCTCGGCCTCCCAAAGTGCTGGGATTACAGGCGTGAGCCACTGCGCCTGGCGGAGATAATTTAATACTTTGGTATAGAGAGCAACTTAACACAACCTCAGAATTGAAACCTCAGAATCAGAATCAGAAACCTCAGAATTGGCCGGGCATGGTGATCCCAGCACTTTGGGAGGCCGAGGTGGGTGGACCACTTGAACTCAGGAGTTTGAGACCAGCCTGGGCAACATGGTAAAACCCTGTTTCTACAAATAATACAAAAATCAGCCAGGCGTGGTGGTGCATGCCTGTGGTCCCAGCTACCCAGGAGGCTGAGGTGGGTGGGTTGCTTCAGCCTGGGAGACAGAGGTTGCAGTGAGCTGAGATTGCACCACTGCGCTGCAGTCTTCATGACAGAACGAGACCCTGTCTTAAATTTCAGAACCTTGTATATCCTCTGACCCACCAATTTATACCTAGGAATTAACCTGTGGAAATAGATTGTGAATGTTTTATCTATAAAAGCCCAAACTTAAAACTCTAAATGTCCAACAATAGGGGCTATTGTAACAAAGTACCGCACATTAGGTGGCTTATAATAAAAAATTTATTGTCTCACAGTTATGGAGGCTAGAAGTCTGAAATCAAGGTGTGGGCAGGACCATGCTCCTTCTGACACCCATAAGGGAATCCTTCCTTGCCTCTTCCAACTTATTTTTATATATTAGAAATTGGGTCTCACTATGTTGCCCAGGCTGGCCTCATACTTCTGGGCTCCCACCTCAGCCTCCCAAGTAGCTGGGACTACATGTGCTCCATGGCGTTGTGTCCAGCTGCCTCTTCCAACTTCTGATAGCATCCCTTGGTTTGTGGCAGCATAAATCCGATCTCTGCTTCCATCAGCACGTGGTGCTTTTTGTGTGTCTATTGACACAAGTGTGTGTGCTCCCCTTTTTATAAGGAGACCAGTTACTGGATTAGGCCCACCCTAATGACCTAATTTTAACTTCATTACCTCTATAAAGACCCTGTTTCCAAATAAGGCCATATTCTGAGGTAGTAGGGGTTAGGACTTCAAAATATCTTTTTGGGTCAGGCACAGTGGCTCATGCCTGTAATCCCAGCACTTGGGGGGCCAAGGCGATGGACAACTTAAGTCCAGCAGTTCAAGACCAGCCTGGGCAACATGGTGAAACCCCGTCTGTACAAAAAAATACAAAAAGCCAGGCATGGTGGCATGCCTGTAATCTCAGCTACTTGGGAGGCTGAGGAGGGAGGATCACTTGAGCCCAGGAGGTTGAGGCTGCAGTGAGCCCAGATCGCACCACTGCACTCCAGTCTCGGCAACAGCAAGACCCCGTCTCAAAAAAAATAACTTTTTGAGGGGTGGGGGACACAATTCAACCCATAGTCTGTCCTCTGGCCCCTACAAGTTCATATCCTTCCCACATGCAAAGTACATTCACCCCATCTCAACATCAACAAAAGTCAGTCATTCCAGCATCAACTCAAAGTCCAATATCATCTAAATATCAGTTCAAATCTCATCACCCAAATCATCCAAATCAATTGACTCTGGGTTAGGTTTCCTGTTGGAGCAAATTTTCTTTCTATCTATGAACCCATGAGAACAGACAAGTTATCTGCTTCCAATTACAAAGGGATAGGCAGAGGATAGACACATTCCATTCCAAAAGGGAGAAATGGCAAGGAAAAAGACTTGCAGGTGCCAAGAAAGTCTGACACCTAACAGGGCCAATGACAGGATTTTAAGGCTTGAGAATAATCCTCACTGGCTTGATCCTCTGTCCTCAGGGCCCACTGGGGTTGCAGCCCCGCACCCTCAGAACTGAGGAGGTGGTGGCAATGGGTTCAAACCCAAGCCTGTCCCTTTCAGTCCTGTGGTGGCGGAAGCAGCCTCACTGGCCTCTGAACTGCCCCTGCCAATCCCTTTCCTACCTGTGGAATCCTGGAAGTCCAACAGCCTTCCTTCATTTCATCCCATCTATGTACCCTAGTCAAAACTGTCCAGGTTTCTGTGGAGATGGGTGATTGGGTCTATAAGCCACACACCTAATCTCTTGCAAATAAATGGTTGTCCACATCCTTAGTGTTTCTCCAGAGCATACTTTCTCTCTCCTTTTTTTTTTTTTTAACAATGTGAGTATGCTAAGAATGATCCAAATCTTCAAGTTCTGGTTCCTTTTTGTTGAATAATTCCACCTTCAGTGTATCTCTTCTCACATTTCACTATAAGCAATAAGGAGAAAGCAGGCCTCAGTTTTTTTTTTTGAGACGGAGTCTTGCTCTGTTGCCCAGGCTGGAGTGCAGTGGCGTGATCTCTGCTCACTGCAACTTCTGCCTCCTGAGTTCAAGAGATCCTCCTGCCTCAGCCTCCTGAGCAGCTGAGACTACAGGCGCGCGACACCACGCCCAGCTAATTTTTGTATTTTTAGTAGAGACGGGGATTCACCATATTGGCCAGGCTGGTATTGAACTCCTGACCTTATGATCCCCCGCCTCGGCCTCCCAAAGTGCTGGGATTACAGGCGTGAGCCACCACACCTGGCCCAGGCCTCACTTTTAACCATTATGTAGAAATTTCCTCAGCAAAATGTCCAAGCTTATCACTTATAAGTTCTACTTTCCACCCAACAGAATACAATTCAGGCAAGCTCTCTACCACTTGCCTCCAGTTTCAGTAACATATTTCTCCTTTCCATCTGAGCCGTCACCAGAATCACCTTTAATGCCCATACTTCTACCAAGGCTCTTCAAGACAATAGAGGCTTTTCTATCATGCGCCTCAAAATTCTTTCAGCCTCTACTGATTACCCAATTCGAAAACCACTTCCCCATTGTTAGGTATTTGTTACAGCAGTACCCTATTCCCCGTACCAAAAATCTGTGTTACGTTCTCCAGAGAAACAGAACCAAGAGGCCCACTGAGCAAGCGAGATTGATTGATTGATTTTAAAGAATTGGCTCATGCAATTGTGGGGGTTGGCAAGTTGGGAATTCAGGTACGAGTTGATGTTGTAGTTTGGAGTCCAAAGGCTGGAAACTCAGTCAGAACTTTCTGTGTTGCAGTCTGGAGGCAGAATTCCTTTTTCCTTGAGAAACCTGTCTTTGCTCTTAAGGCCTTCAACTGATTCGGATGAGGCCCACCCGCATTATTGAGGGTAATCTGCTTTATTTAGGCTGAGACATGAGAATGGCATGAACCCGGGAGGCGGAGCTTGCAGTGAGCTGAAATCGCGCCACTGCATTCCAGCCTGGGCGACAGGGCGAGACTCCGTCTCAAAAAAAAAAAAAAAAAAAAATTTTTTTTGAGACGAACTCTCGGCCTGTCGCCCAGGCTGTAGTGCAGTGGTGCAATCTCAGCTCAGTGCAGCCTTTACCTTCTGGGTTCAAGAGATTCTCCCACCTCAGCCTCCCAAGTAGCTTAGACTACAGGCGTGTGCCACCATGCCTGGCTACTTTTTTTTGTATTTTTCGTAGAGATGGGGTTTCACCATGTTGGCCAGGCTGGCCTCGAACTCCTGACCTCAAGTGATCCACCCACCTCAGCCTCCCAAAGTGCTGGAATTACAGGCGTGAGCCACCGTGCTCAGCCAAATTTTTTTTAATTAAAAAAAAGAATTCTTCCTTACCCATGGACTCAGGTCACATTCTCTCTCTCTCTCTCTCACACACATTTATTGCCCACATGGCTTCATTAAAATTTAAGTTCCAGAAGGATGAGGCCTTTAATTCGCGCACTACACGGGTGCTCAACACACAGTATTTTCCTTCAGTTGTAGAGAAATGAACAGTGGAGGACCCCCGCTGCTGGGTCGCACGAGCTAACAGATCGGCTGTCGCTGGCTCTCCGCTCTTCCAGCCACCCCCATCACGGCGCCTAGAGGCGGGACATCCTGTGTGGACAACAAGGAGCTTCCGGATTGAGCCGGAAGTCCCCCCAGAGCGGATGCCGCGGCGGGCCTGTGGGAGCACGGTCACCTTCTCTCTGCTGCTGTAGCTGCCATGGGCAAAAGAGACCGAGCGGACCGCGGTGAGACGTGGCGCGGGCACGCTCAGCCACGACTGCCCTCGCCGGCCCTGCCCCCCGCTCTGCCTCGGAGCTGCTCCGGGCCTCTGCGCCGGCCGACCCTGCTGGCCCTCCCGCGCGCACCCCGTTGGGACAAGCCTTTGGGCGGGAGAGATGCCGGACCTGGGCGCAGCCCAGCGAACTCGGCCTAGGGGAGACGGGTGAGGGGCGCAACGCCTGCGGGATGCAGGTGGCTCTTAGCTAGGAGTTTGCGGCGGCGCAGGTGAAATGCTGCCAAGCGGTGCGGAGGGAACCCTAGGCTCCTGCTGGGCTTACTTCTGTGTTGGTATCTTGCAGACAAGAAGAAATCCAGGAAGCGGCACTATGAGGATGAAGAGGATGATGAAGAGGACGCCCCGGGGAACGACCCGCAGGAAGCGGTTCCCTCGGCGGCGGGGAAGCAGGTGGATGAGTCAGGCACCAAAGTGGATGAATATGGAGCCAAGGACTACAGGCTGCAAATGCCGCTGAAGGACGACCACACCTCCAGGCCCCTCTGGGTGGTAAGCATGCCCTTAGCTTGGGCAGGGCCCAGGAGTGTGCGGAGCGGCAGCTAAATCTTGGGCATCCTCAGAGTCAAAACTGACATTCAGGATACTGCCCCTAGAACTGGCCGGGAGAGAATTTTCATCCACACACGTTGGAACAGCCCAAGGCAACAGCGAGCAGTTGCGCACACGTGTGGCGGCCGGACCTGGGCTTCCAACAGCTCTAACCCCTCGGTTTACTCTCACTCCTTCCCCAGCCCTACCCCATGTAGTGAATCCTTTTATCTGCCGAATAAATAGCATTTATCATGTAACAGTTTGTTTCCTCAAGTAATGGAAGACATGTTCGGTAGCAAGCGTTTGCTCTACTTAAAATAATTAATGTTATACATTTAGTTGAAATCTAGCCAAAAGGTAACTTGAGGATAGCCAGTAAGATGGGCTTTCTCTGTGCAGAATAGTAGGAAACAGCTGTTGACTTTGGAAACATTTTCTTCTATTTTTCTTTACTCTTCTGTATCTGATTAAAGTAACAGGCCCCATAGTTGTCTGAAGGAGTGCTTGCAAGAATATCTGTGGTGTTGGGCAGCTTATTCTTTCTTGATAATGATATGGGCAAGAGCCCAGTAGTCTCTGCAACTCATGTTTCCTTGTCTGTTTTGTCCATTTGGTATCTCTCAGGCTCCCGATGGCCATATCTTCTTGGAAGCCTTCTCTCCAGTTTACAAATATGCCCAAGACTTCTTGGTGGCTATTGCAGAGCCAGTGTGCCGACCAACCCATGTGCATGAGTACAAACTAACTGCCTACTCCTTGTATGCAGCTGTCAGCGTTGGGCTGCAAACCAGTGACATCACCGAGTACCTCAGGAAGCTCAGCAAGACTGGAGTCCCTGATGGAATTATGCAGTTTATTAAGGCAAGTGACAGCTGAGACCAGCAATTCCACCTGCCCTGCTAATGTAACAATGGGCATAGGTGCTCCATGTTGTCAGCCTGTGGCAGCCATGAGAGTGTGCCATTCAGATTTCCCGTGGGGAGCATAACGACTGATTACCCCAGCCGCTACACTCTGGATCCAGCATTGTGTTCTGGGTGAGGCCACGCTTCTCATGAGCCGCTCCCAGCTGTGGGTATTAACACAGAGGGGCTACTAATTCAGGCCCATTGTAGCCAGGGAGAATTTGGAAATGCAGCCCAAAGTGAGTGTGCTGGGGACTGAATTGTGTGTGTTCCCCTCAAATTTTGTCTTCAAAACCTAATATCCAATGGTAATGTATTTGGAGTAAGAAAGTAGTTAAGACTAAATGAGGTCGTGATCCGATATGATTAGTGTCCTTGTAGGAAGAGACACCGGAGCATGCTTTCTCTCACCTGCCCTTCTTGTCATGTGAGTACACAATGGGAAGGTGGTCCATGGACAGGAGCCTTCACCAGAAACTGAATCGGCTGATACCTTGATCATAGACTTTCAGCCTCCACAGCTCTGAGAAAATACAGTTCTAATGTTGAAGCCACCCAGTCTGGAATTTTATTATGGCAGCCCAAGCTGACTAACACAGGTGGTAAACTCTGTCTAAAGCTAAGTATCTGCAGGAGACCAATAGTCAGCAAGTTCCATGAGGGAAAGTCAAAAACAACTTCAGATGTTTTTGACAAAACAAAGAGGGTTCCATGTGATTAATAGTTGAACATGCTAGGTTTCTTCTGCGAGATGGGTGAATGCCATTTAAAAGAGATGGACAGTGGCTTTCATTGCCTTTGGCTGATCCAAAAGGAGTCAGATTCAGACCTTGGGATCTGGAGTGGCAGAAGAGTGCCACAGGAATTCAGTATGGTACTGCAGCCAGTCCCAGAGAAGCTGCAGGAGTCCTGGAGAGAACTCTCTTTTCCTGTGATGTGAAAGCGTGCCCGGCCAGGTGCAGTGGCTCACTCCTGTAATGCCAGCACTTTGGGTGGCTGAGGTGGGTGGACCACCTGGGGTCAGGAGTTCAAGACCAGCCTGGCCAACATGGCGAAATTCCTGTCTCTACTAAAAATACAAAAATTCGCCAGGCATGGTGGTGGGTGCCTGTAATCCCAGCTACTCAGGAGGCTGAGGCAGGACAATCACTTGAACCCGGGCGGCAGAAGTTGAAGTGAGCTGAGATCTCACCATTCATTGCACTCCAGCCTGGGCAACAGAGCGAGACTCCGCCTCAGAACAACAACAAAAAAGAAAGCGTGCCCAAGGAGAGGACCTTGTACCAACACTGTGGCTCTGCCTGGTCTTGGCTGCGAATTGCCTGCAGGGATGTAGGTGTTGGTGCACTGTAGTGGTGGATCAGGGACAACAGCGGGGATAGGCAGCCCCTCAAAGTCTGACTGGCAAATTTTTTTTTTCTTTTTTTTTGAGACGGAGTCTTGCTCTGTCGCCCAGGCTGGATAGCAGTGGCACGATCTTGGCTCACTGCAACCTCTACCTCCCGGGCTCAAGCAGTTCTCCTGCCTCAGCCTCCCAAGTAGCTGGGATTACAGGCGCCCATCACCATGCCCGGCTAATTTTTATATTTTTAGTAGAGATGGGGTTTCACCATGTTGGCCAGGCTGGTCTCGAACTCCTGACCTCAGGTGATCCACCTGGCTCGGCCTCCCAAAGTGCTAGGATTACAGGTGTGAGCCACCGTGCCTGGCCTGAGTGGCAAATTTTTATTGTTGCCACACAGCCTCTACTGTATTCCTTCCTAAAGGTGGTTGGGAACCTGGGAGGATTTAAGCTGTATTCTCTGCCATCAAGATGCTTACATTCTATTTGGGGAAATAGGAGCATTGGTGAAGAGGCTTTGCATTTTATTTAAGCCGCAATTACTGTGCACATACTCTGTGGAGTTGTAGTAATACTGGTGTGGTCTTCTCTAGGCTAGGGTGGGGGCTGTGGGAATAGAGAGGAAAGGCAGAATGCAAGATTTTAAGCAGCGTTTTATAACTTAATGGATATGCATCAGAATTACCCAGGCAAGAGGAAGATTTTGGTCTCAGAAAGCAGAGGCCAATGGAAAAAGCTCAGTTTAGGCAGATCTGACCACTTTAGGATTGCAAGTTGGGTTTCCCTGAAGTAAAATGAACTTTTCACTTGGTTGGTAGGTGTAAGATGTGACCAGTAATGAATGTGTTCTGAGTTAGCTGCACATTTACCTGTTGGATGTTATCTGTATTTGCAGTTGTGTACTGTCAGCTATGGAAAAGTCAAGCTGGTCTTGAAGCACAACAGGTAAGAGATTCCGTGACAGGCTTGTCCCAAGGCACTGTCACTCTCTGTGCACCAGCAGGAATAAAGGGATATGGGAAGGACCTGATGTTTATGCTGTCTTTTCTGTGAAGCACAGATAAGAGAAGAGAAACAAGAGATGTGGCCCAGACTGGAAACTCGTCCACTGGCCACTGTATTTCCTCTAGCAGTGGAACTGGGCTCAGGCCCCTGCCTACTTGACCTCAAAGTGGGGCTTTGCCCACAACCCTCATATGTTAAATCATGGCCGGCAGCTCATGGTACAGATTTGGCGAAGGGTTGTGGGGAGAGTCATGAGGCTTCTATTTCCAGACCATCTAATTGAATGAGCAGTGGAATCTCCAGGAGGTACCTGCTGGTCAGTAGACCCCTTCTTCCTCCCCTGCTTGCAGATACTTCGTTGAAAGTTCCCACCCTGATGTAATCCAGCATCTTCTCCAGGACCCCGTGATCCGAGAATGCCGCTTAAGAAACTCTGAAGGCGAGGCCACTGAGCTCATCACAGAGACTTTCACAAGCAAATCTGCCGTATGTGGACTCCTGGGCCACCCTTGGGTGGGGGCAGGCATTTAGGATTTCAGTTCTCTCAGGTGTCTTTAACCCAGCACTTACAACCTAGCAGCCCTGCTGGTTCTACCCTTTACAACTTCACCCATTGCTTGATAACAGCAGAATTAAATGTTGTGTGCACGTTCAGCACCTACCTCTCTCACAGATTTCTAAGACTGCTGAAAGCAGTGGTGGGCCCTCCACTTCCCGAGTGACAGATCCACAGGGTAAATCTGACATCCCCATGGACCTGTTTGACTTCTATGAGCAAATGGACAAGGATGAAGAAGAAGAAGAAGAGACACAGACAGTGTCTTTTGAAGTCAAGCAGGTTAGTGAATGTACCTTCCTCCTGGTTCCTTCACTGAGCTGCTGTTAGAAGCTAGCCCAGCCATGTGTCGACTCTGCCTGTAGTCTGTGTGAAAGGAAGGAGTCCCTGTTGGTCCCTGAATTGCTTTCTCCTTTTTATTATCTGTGAGCCATGGCATCATTTCTCCTGATGGAGTTAAAGTCCCAGTGTCCTCTTTTTCAGGCTGGTAGGCTGGTCTTCACAGGTTCCTGAGAAGATGTGAGAAATGGTGCCTGAAGGTCAATTTTGCCTGCTGATTAGATTTCATTTTCAAAGTGTTGTTAGTCTGGGTTGCTTTTCTGTGCTTTATCCCGGTTGTTGACTGAGCAAGATCTAAAATTGTAGAAGTTTAGATAGAATGCCACTTTTTTGACCATTGGACCTCTTAGAAGATGTAATGTTTTTGAGCACAGTAACAAGATTTTAAAACCCCTTTTGTGCCCTCTTTCCAGGAAATGATTGAGGAACTCCAGAAACGTTGCATCCACCTGGAGTACCCTCTGTTGGCAGAATATGACTTCCGGAATGATTCTGTCAACCCTGATATCAACATTGACCTAAAGCCCACAGCTGTCCTCAGACCCTATCAGGAGAAGAGCTTGCGAAAGATGTTTGGAAACGGGCGTGCACGTTCGGGGGTCATTGTTCTTCCCTGCGGTAAGTGGTACCAGAGTTAAGAAGGTGGCCAGGCTGTTGTGTCTGGATCTGCCAGCTGCCTCCCGCTTTCTCTCTGCACATTTCCCTAAATCACACCTTGCTGAAAAGCCAAGATCAGGTGACTCCCTGATTCATGACTTGACAAATATTTGAGTGCTTGCTGTGTATGGGCCCTGGCCTGGACACTGGGGGTATTATGGTGGCTAGAACAACACTTCTGACCTCATGGAGCTCACTCTTCTGGGGAAGAGACAGATGGTAAGCAGATGTGTACAATCTTGGGTGGTGCTAGAGTCGGCGAAGAAAAATTAGAGCACATGAGGGGTGAGATTGTAATGATGGCAAGGGGCTGTTGCACTTAGTGGGGTTAGGTTCTTGTTCTTGAATCAGCCTTAGGGGTTGTGTATTTGGAGACTCCCTAGCGCAGAAACTTTGGTGTTCCTGGATGACTAGGATGGTGTGCAGGTCCAGGGAAAGGCAGGAGTGGCCCCCTGGGCACCTGTTTGACCACTTATCCCAGTAATGTCAGGTCCTAGCCTAGCTTCTTGGCCAGAGACCACAGCAGACTCACCTTGGGACCCCACTGAGGACTTACAGAGGCAAGGTCTTCAGGGAAGGGGAGGTTCTTTTTTTCCAAAACTCCAAGGGTTATTTTGATGTTGTTTTCCTTTTTTATTTCACTTTACAAATTTTTTTTATTTACGTTTATTCCTGGTAACTCACAGTGTATTTTTATAATAAAGGAAGGATCTCTGTTTAATGGAAAAGCTTGATTTTTCTCTTGATCTTCAAATGGTGGATG
The DNA here is from genome assembly GCF_029289425.2 of Pan paniscus. Classification (NCBI taxonomy): domain Eukaryota; kingdom Metazoa; phylum Chordata; class Mammalia; order Primates; family Hominidae; genus Pan; species Pan paniscus. Next base: position 48,358,019 of record NC_073262.2, read on the forward strand.
GTAGTAAACTCAGAAGCTCCTGGAATTTCATTTTCTCTGTACACACATAGTGCATCCCTGAATTCTCAGCCCCGTTTGCTGTGTAATAATAATAGTGGTCTTTTGCCGAGTGCCTCCTTCTGTGGGCCAGGCATGCTGGGACCCAGTAGCTTCACTGTCCCGTGGCTGTGGGCAAGGTAAAGTACTCCTCAGCTTTAGTTTTTCAATCTTTCTTTTTTCTTTTTGAGACAGAGTCTTGCTCCGTTGCCCATGCTGGAGTGCAGTGGTGCCATCTTGGCTCACCACAACCTCCGCCTACTGGGTTCAAGATATTCTCCTGCCTCAGCCTCCCAAGTGACCGGTATTATAGGCACCCGCCACCATGCCTGGCTAATTTTTTGTATTTTTAGTAAAGATAGGGTTTCACCATGTTGGCCAGGCTGGTCTTGAACTCCTGACCTTAAGTGATCTACCCACCTCGGCCTCCCAAAGTGCTGGGATTACAGGTGTGAGCCACCGTGCCACGGTGGCTCAGCTAGGTTTTTCTATCTTTAAAATAACAATAACAGGCATTTCTCTTCTCACTGGTTTGTTTTGAGATTTTGACATTTAAATGAGATGTGTGTAAAGTGCTACAGTAGGCCCCAGCGCCTGCCAATTCTCACATATGTATGTGAAGTGGGCATGTCTCCTCATTATAAAGAAGAAAACAGGCTGGAGCAGTGTGTGTCGCTCAGATGTCAGCTATGTGGACTGTTACAAGACATTTTCCTAGATTGCTGTACTTGTGAGTCATTCTGCCTGTCCCTGTCCTTCATTTCAACCTGTCCTTGGGTGGGATTGCACTCTTGTTTCTTGTAGGTGCTGGAAAGTCCCTGGTTGGTGTGACTGCTGCATGCACTGTCAGAAAACGCTGTCTGGTGCTGGGCAACTCAGCTGTTTCTGTGGAGCAGTGGAAAGCCCAGTTCAAGATGTGGTCCACCATTGACGACAGCCAGATCTGCCGGTTCACCTCCGATGCCAAGGACAAGCCCATCGGCTGCTCCGTTGCCATTAGCACCTACTCCATGCTGGGCCACACCACCAAAAGGTCCTGGGAGGCTGAGCGAGTCATGGAGTGGCTCAAGACCCAGGAGTGGGGCCTCATGATCCTGGATGAAGTGCACACCATACCAGGTAAGCAGGCTGGAGCTGAGCTGTCCACTTGCTGAACAGACAAACCAATTTCCAGTTGTTAGGTTGGGAAAGGGACTGCTGTGTAGCCCACCCAACTGGCTAGAAAGACTTGCTGGCTTGCTGGGTAAAGCTTTTAATAGTTCTTTTTTTTTTTTTTGAGGGGGAGTCTCACTCTGTCACCCAGGCTGGAGTGCAGTGGCACGATCTCAGCTCACCACAACTTCCACCTCCCAGGTTCAAGCAGTTCTCTGCCTCAGCGTCTGAGTAGCTGGGATTACAGGCACCTGCCACCATGCTAGGCTAATTTTTGTATTTTTGTAGAGACAGGGTTTCCCCATCTTGGCCAGGCTGGTCTTGAACTCCTGACCTCGTGATCCACCCACCTCAGCCTCCCAAAGTGCTGGGATTACAGGCGTGAGCCACCGTGCCCGGCCAGTAATTCTTAAGTGGGATGCAGGCAGGAGTGTTCACATTCACAGTTTGCCTAATCACTGGCTCAGTAGTGATTTAGAAAATGATATTTTCTTTCCTCCATCTTCCTTTTGCTGCTCAGCTTCATCTGTTTTTTAATGGCCCTCTAAAAACTGGGTTAGGAGCACTGAAAAGCCCTTCCCAAAATGGTGGCGATGTGTTTTATTTGAAGCCCGGAATATTGATCCTTAGTCAATATGTAATAGAAGCCCTACTTCTCCAAGTATCATGGGCAAACCTTTTTTTTTTAAGCTGCTCTATTGATTTAATTTATATACCATAAAATCACCCCTTGTAAATATATAATCCAATGAGTTTTAGTAAATTTGTGGACCAGTGCAACCATGACCATGATCCAAGTTTTCTTTTCTTTTTTTTTTTTGAGATGGCATCTTGCTTTGTTGCCCAGGCTGGAGTGCAGTCGTGTGATCTTGGCCCACTGCAACCTCCGCCTCTTGGGTTCAACTGATTCCCCTGCCTCAGCCTCCCAAGTAGCTGGGACTACAGGTGTGTACTACCACACCCGGCTAATTTTTTTTTATTTGAGACAGTTTCGCTCTTGTTGCCCAGGCTGGAGTGCAGTGGTGCAATCTCAGCTCACTGGAAGCTCTGCCTCCCGGGTTCAAGTGATTCTCCTGCCTCAGCCTCCCGAGTAGCTAGGATTACAGGTATGCGCCACCACGCCCAGCTGATTTTATATTTTTAGTAGAGACAGGGTTTCTCCGTGTTGGTCAGGCTGGTCTCAAACTCCTGACTTCAGGTGATCCGCCCACCTCAGCCTCACCCTGGGATTACAGGCGTAAAGTACCACACCTGGCCAAATTTTTGTATTTTTAGTAGAGAAAGGGTTTCGCCATGTTAGCCAGGCTGGTCTTGAAGTCCAGACCTCAAGTGATCTGCCTGCCTGGGCCTCCCAAAGTACTGGGATTATAGACGTGAGCCACTGCATTCGGCCACCATGATCCAGTTTTAGATTTCCTTTTTACTCATTTGCAGTCAATCTTTGTTTCTCTATCTAGCTTCAGATGACTACTGAACTGCTGTCACTATAGATTTGCTTTTTATGGAAAATTTATATAAACACAATCATACAATATATATTATGTCTGGCTTCTTTCACTTCCCGTAATGATTCATCTGTGCCTTAGCATTTATCAGTAGTTTGTTCTTTTTATTGCTGTACAGTTTTTTGGGCGAATCTTTTTTGATAAAAACAGATTAAGGGATTAAGATTAACAAATTAGGAGTGGGCATGGTGGCTGACACCTGTAGTCTCCTAGCACTTTGGGAGGCCAGGGCAGGAGGATTGCTTGAGCCCAGGAGCTTAAGATTAGCCTGGGTAACATAGTGAGACATGTCTCTACAAAAAAAATTTTTTTTAATTAGCCAAGTGTGGTGGTGTGCACCTGTGGTCTCAGCTGCTGAGGAGGCTGAGGTGGGAGGATCACTTGAACCTGGGAGGTTGAGGCTGCAGTGAACCATGATTGTGCAACTGTACTCCAGCATGGGTGACAGAGTGTGAGACTCTGTCTCAAAAAAAAAAAAAATAAAGATGAACAGATTAGGGTAAATTAAGGAGTCTAATAGAGGTTACTATGAACAAAATGAAATCTGAGGCATTTTCACAGGTAGTGTTCAAAATGTCAAAATGGCCCCAGCATCTGGTTCTTTCTGTGCATGAGAGCTCTTCAGCCCTGATGGGTTTCTGGAGATACCTAGAGATGTTCACAGCTGGCCAGGGAGGGCTTGGAGGTCTTTCTGATGGAAGCCCAGGGTGTGGGCCCTGCTGTGGGAAAGTACTTGGCATAGTGAGACAGCACAAGGTGGCCATGCGGCCAGAGGAGAGCATAGGAACAGTAGTCAAGGCTGAGGAAGATTAGCGGTATTGGGGCAGGTCTTGTAGGACCTTGTAGGCCACGACAAGAACTTTGGCTTGTACTCTTAGTGTGAAGCCATCTGAGGGATTTGAGCAGAGCATGTCATGAGTTGACTTCACACTGTAAAAATACTGCCCTGGCTGCTGTGCTGGAAATAGACTGAAGGAAGCAAGACAGAAGCGGTGAGGTGAGTTTGTGGAATCCCAAGAAGTGTGAACCAGTAAGGATGAAGGCGTGATCCGACTCTGGATATGTTGTGAAGCTTTAATTGACAGGTCAGGTGTGGAATCAGAGAGAAATCAAGAATGACACTAAGGTTTTTGGCTTGAACAAAGGGAGGATACAGTGGGCATTAATTGAGATGGGGAACACTCTCAAAGGAGCTGGTCTGGAAGGTGACTATCAGGAGTTGGGCTTTAGATGTGTGAATTTGAGTTTCCTTTTAGGCATTCAGGCCGTGGCAAAAAGGTTAAGAAATAGGCCAAAGAAATTGATAGACATTTCACCAAAAAAGGATATACATATGTCAAAAAAGCACTTGAAAAAGGGTTCAACCTCATTAGTCATCAGGGAACTGCAGATTTAAACCCACCACAGGATGCTCCCGTATGCCAGTTAGAAGGGCCAAAATAAAAAATACTGATGTGCGGGTGCTGATGAGGTCACAGCAACTGAACTGTCACACATTCCTGGAGGGATGGATTGCAAAGTGTATGGTCACTGTGGAAAACAGTTTGTCCATTTATTATAAAATTACCACATGACCCATCAGTCCCATTCCTGTGTATCCTGGATACATGAAAAGAGGTTTACACAAAATCCTGTACACGAATGTTTATGGCAGCTCTGTTCATAATATCCAAAACCCAGGTGCTCATCAGTGGGTGTCTGGATAAACAAGCTGTGGTACATCCATACACTGGAACACTACTCAGTAGTGAAAAAGAACAAACTTGCTGCATGTTGCAACCTGGATGAATCTCAAAAGCATGGTGCTGAGTGAAAGAAGTCAGCCTCAAAAGCTTCCATAGTATGTGATTTCATTTATACAACGACAGTATAGTGCTGGCCAGCAGATCAGTGGTTGCCAGAAGTGGGGGGTCAGAGATGGATGACTCTAAAGGAGAGCACAGGGGAATTTTGGGGGATGCTGTCTTTATCTGTACCCTGATTGTGGTGCTGGTTACAAAAATGTAAATATGTTAAAATGCATAGACGTGCCCCCCCACCCCCCGCCCCAAGTCAGTTTTACTGTGAGAATTTAAAAACTCAAAAGAAAAAAGGTGGAAGGGTGGGTATTGGGTCTGCTAGGATTGAAAATTGATGGTACAGAGAATCACTACCCACAAAGGAGTCTGGAATTGTTCTGTAGCAGTTTGGTTGGAAGCTGTGTTCAGGGCTTGAGGCATTCTGTCTGACTATATGTTTGGTACACGTTCATGTTTTTCTTTAACCCAAGCCCCAGGTCCCAGGTTCCAGGGGACAACAGCACAGATTTGGGATTGGTTATCTGATGAACAAGTACAAAAAGGTGCATCTCATACTCACATATGTCTGTGAGTTTGTCTCTCTCTCGTCTAGTTCACTGGATGAGTTAGTCTTTGGTTGAGTTGCGGAGTGAAACCAACAAACTCTAAGGGATTTTTGAGTACAGGCCCCATAAGCCCAGTGGCCTGGCCATGCTCATTGTCCCAGAGAGCAAATGTTAAATAAGGGAATGCTAGGAAATCACAGTAAGTCTCCTGACTGTCTTAACGTCTGCTGTGTTGGGTTAGGTGGAGTGATCAATCTTTGAGATTTATCTCAAAGGATAAAGATTGCTGTGCTGTTTTACAGATTTTTCAAAAGGAGCTCTGTTATGCCTTTTTATTAATGATTCATATTATGGTACTTGTGTATATTAAGTGCTTCCTGTGTGCTAGATACTGTGCCAGTTTCATTATTTCTACAGGTATTTATTGAGAACCTACTAAGTTTAGGCACTGTACTTGGCACTGGAGACAAAGTGGAAGGGACAGCCAAGTAACCACACAAATAAATGCCAAATGACAACCATGACATAATGTTGAGTGATACAAGCCACACACAAAAGTGCATACTATGATTTCATTCATGCAAAGTTCAGAAAGGAGGCAGACCCCTCTCAGAAGTCAGAGGAGTGTTTCCCTCAAGGAAGAGTGCTAGTTATTGACAGAAGGGGTCAGGGGAGAGACCTCTGGGTGCCTGGTTCTCTATATCCTGATCTAGGTGGTTCCACAGCTGCATGTCTGTAAAAATATATTGAGTAGTATGCTGTGAGTTATTCACCTGTGACAGCTGTCAGGGCTGTAGGAGAGTGTAATAGAGGGGTGTGACGGGGTCACGGGTGTCCAAGCAGAGGCCTACCTGCCTTATCCTTGTCTTGGGTTAGTATGTCCCCCAGTGTTGCCTCTCTGGGGCCCACACTGGGTTGGTGTAGCCATTGCCTTGACTACCATTTCCCTCTAACATGGGGAGCTTGGTCTGAGGTTCTTGGCTACTGTATTTTGGAGCCAGCACAGTCTTTCCTTAGACATAACCCTGAGCTGATTTTGTTTTCTGTGTTGTGTGTGTGTGTGTGTGTGTGTGTGTGTGTGTGTGTTTGCATGTGGTGTTGTGTGCAAACCATGTAGATGTAAAAACTAAACATTTACTTAGAGTTAGGCAACCCTATGTTATTTCACTGTGAACGTCTTTGTGTTTTGGTGCATTCAGGCCTCTTTTTCCTTAGATTTTTGTGTCTATTTACTTCTGAAATATCATTAGCCCTACTTTCAATTATATTGTAAGATAAGCATGACTCAAACATTTTAACCTTGCTTCAGAGTATTAGAATTTTTAAAAGGTGAGCCCGTGGAAATCCATAAATTAGGTTTTTTAAAAATGAATAACTCATACCCTTTATGTGTTTATTTTATTTGATAAACCAGAGAGAATTATAATGTTCAAAAGAAAGGAAGAAAAAGAGGTTGCTGGTTGACCAAAGTGATTGAATTGGTAAAGTTTGGAGAGGGGAGTTTCCTAAGGCGGGCCGGAGGGCTTGGGTGAACAGTTCCTGGAGTTTCATCACTCCCGTGGGATTGGCTTTCTTCTCAGTTTCTGGGAAAATGATGGGAAGCTGAGCAGAGCTGGCTTCTTTCATTTCTTCCTCTCCCTAGATTGTCAACTTTCTTTTCAGTAACCTGGGTACAAGTTTTAGGGGAAAATTCTTTGCGTAATTTAGAGCTTAATGGTATTAATAGTAAGTATTGCAGGTTGTATTTCAAATTGCCATCTGCACTTCTACTGATAACTGTTGTGAGGGGAATGCTGGGATTCATTAACTTGGAGATTCCTTAAGCTCATTTCACCCTCTTGTTCTCCTTTTCATTTTCTTTTGGACAGGTCTAAAAGTGATGGTGAAGCGTTTGCCTAGTCATTCTTGTCTAGAGCCAGCTTCTGTGGTCCTGAAACCCGAGGGTTAGTTCAGGTGGTGTCATAAGCCAGTGTTAAGTTGCACAGCTATGAGCATTTGAAAAAGTGACAGTGTAGGCTGGGTGCAGTGGGTCACGTCTGTAATCCCAGCACTTTGGGAGGCGAAGGCAGGGGGATTGCTTGAGGCCAGGAGTTCAAGACCAGCCTGGGCAACATAATGAGACCCCATCTCTACAAAAAATATTTAAAAATAAATAAATAAAAAATAAGAAAGAAAAGTGACAGTGTGAATGCTCCCATTGTTTCCTCAGCCAAGATGTTCCGAAGGGTGCTCACCATCGTGCAGGCCCACTGTAAGCTGGGTTTGACTGCGACCCTCGTCCGCGAAGATGACAAAATTGTGGATTTAAATTTTCTGATTGGGCCTAAGCTCTACGAAGCAAACTGGATGGAGCTGCAGAATAATGGCTACATCGCCAAAGTCCAGTGTGCTGAGGTAGCTGGGCCTGGGCTGGGGGCGTCTGGGAAAGGGCCTCCTCCTGTGGGCAGGGGAGTGATCAGATCGATTCCTCATGGGCAGACACAGGTCAGGACTTAGGCTCACCTGCTACTACCTCATACAGGATCCTCAGTCACCCTGTGGTTGGGTGGTACTAGACCCACTTGCCGCATATCTTCTGCCTTGTCACATATCTCACATACCCCTGAATTTGTGATGATTCTTTTTCCTAGCCATGGGGTTTACCAGTCATGGATTTCTGTGGGTGAGGATTAGCATTCAGGGCACAAGGATGAATGAAGGCCCCTGATACCACAGTGCTGCCTGGGAGCCTGGCAGCAAAGGGCTTTGCTCTGATAGCCCCAAGCGCCTAACTGATATGCTCCCGGCCCTGCTGGGAAGTGTGTGAAGAGGTGGCGGTACTCAGCAGCAGTGCTGACTCGTGTGTGGAAGTGTGGCCTAAATGGAAGAATTGCTGACACTACCGATTGAGAATCTGGTTTCACACACTTGCAGCTGGTGTGAAAATAACTCCCTGGATATGATTGCATTTAAAAATCTTTTAAGCGGTTGACATGTGAAAACGTCCAGTTCAATAGGAGGTATTAGGTTGGGTTTAGTTTTGTGCATGCATTTATTTTCAGTTGTACTGATTTCTAATTCACATAGCATTTTTTTTTTTTAAAACAGGGTCTCACTCTGTCACCCAGGCTGGAGTGCAGTGGCGTGATCTTGGCTCATGCAACCTCCGCCTCCTGGGCAAGTGATTCTCCTGCCTTAGCCTCCTGCGTAGCTGGAATTACAGACATGCACTACCACACCCAGCTAATTTTTGTATTTTTAGTAGAGACTGGGTTTCACTGTGTTGGCCAGGCTGGTCTTGAACTCCTGGCCTCAAGTGATCTGCCTGCCTCAGCCTCCCAAAGTGCTGGCATTACAGGCATGAGCCACTGCACCTGACTGGTTTTGTTTTAAAGCTAATTCTGCTAGAGAAAGGTCTTCAAAAGTTTTTAATTGTGTGATGTTTAAACTTGTAAAATGACCCCTGGTTCTTACTGTATTACAGGTCTGGTGCCCTATGTCTCCTGAATTTTACCGGGAATATGTGGCAATCAAAACCAAGAAACGAATCTTGCTGTACACCATGAACCCCAACAAATTTAGAGCTTGCCAGTTTCTGATCAAGTTTCATGAAAGGAGGAATGACAAGATTATTGTCTTTGCTGACAATGTGTTTGCCCTAAAGGAATATGCCATTCGACTGAACAAGTAAGAATTGAAAACTTGGAGCTTCCTCCAGGCCAGTTTCTCTTCCCCATTGAGAGTGCAGAAGGTGGCTGTTGTTTTGTTTTTTCGTTTTTTTGTTTTTCTCTCAGGAACTTCTTGGGCTCCAAAGATCTTGTTCTGTGGCCCTGGTCTCAGAAACCAGGGAAGACCTAAAGTAGGTGGTTGGAGTCAGAGGTTAGAGCATAGAGAAAAGGGGGGCTAGTCACCTTGAGCCCAAAGAACAGGGAGCAGAGACTTGGACTGAGCTGGGTGGGGCCCCATGGAAGATCTGGGCTCCAAAGGTGGGTGGGAGTTGGCATTTGGAGCTTTGGGCTGTGTGAGCTCTGTGGGTGGAGAGGAGGCCAGACTGGATGGCCTAGGGGCTGGGAAGGCAAGATGGGCTGGGCTGGCATCCCAAGTACGGACTGGCATCTGGAAGGAGCTTAGAAATGCCCACGCAGTATCCTCATCAACCCATGGCTCCACCCAAATATTTGTGCTTAAAACCTGGCTCTTGTAAAGCTCTGCCAAGTAAGGAGGAAGAGGTCTGCGCTTGCTCCTACAGTGACACAGGACTTCAGGTGCTGTAAGTGTTGCAGAAGGCCAGGCCCTCTATGGAGACAGGTCAAGCTATGTGCTATGGGTACTATACATAGGTTTTACTTAATCCTCACTTCAGCCATATAAAATGTTGTTCCCATTTTATAGAAGGGAAGACAAACTCATAGAAAGATTAAGTTTCTTAAGTTTCTAAAATTATACTTTTATTTAATTTAGAAAGACTTTTTAATCCAAGTCAACATTTAGATTATTGTGAAAAACAGCAATTCCCTGCTTCTGTTTTCCCACCCACAATTCTATTCCTTGAAGACAGCCGCTTTTGACTCTTTTTTGTTGTTTACCTTCATATTTCTTTCTTTCTTCCTTTTTCCTTTTTTTTTTTTTGGAGTTACGGTCTCACTGTGTCACCCAGTCTGTAGTGCAGTGGTGTAATCACGGCTCACGGCAGCCTTGACCCCCTGGGCTCAATCAATCCTTCCACCTCAGCCTCCCGAGTAGCTGGGTCTACAGGCACGCACCACTACACCCAGCTAATTTTTGTGTTTTTTGTAGAGATGGGGTTTTGCTATGTTGCCCAGGCTGGTCTCAAACTGCTGAGCTCAAGCAGTTCCTCCTGCCTTGGCCTCCCAAAGTGCTGGGATTAGAGTCATGAGCCACCACACCTGGCCAGCCTTCATCTTTCTAAGCAATAGCTTATGTAGTAATTTCTTGATGATCAGTTATAGAAATTGCTTATTAACTTCCTACTGTAGGAGTTGAGGGTTTAGCTTTCTTACATACACCACTCTCCCCACTCCTGTTTTCTCTCCTACCATTCTCCCAATATGGGAATAGCACAAGTTGGGGGTTACTTTAATATTCAGTTACATTATTTTGACTGTGTAAGTATGTTCAGGCAGAGCTGTAGAGTACTATTACATTTTCCTTTTTTTTTTTTTTTTTTTTTTTTTGAGACGGAGTCTTGCTCTGTTGCCAGGCTGGAGTGCAGTGGCGCTATCTCAGCTCACTGCAACCTCTGCCTTGTGGGTTCAAGTGATTCTCCTGCCTCAGCCTCCTGAGTAGCTGGGACTACAGGCACCCGCCACCACAGCCTGGATAATTTTTGTATTTTTGGTAGAGATAGGGTTTCACCATATTGGCCAGGATGGTCTCGATCTCTTGACCTCGTGATCTGCCTGCCTCGGCCTTCCAAAGTGCTGGGATTACAGGTGTGAGCCACCATGCCCGGCCTTACATTTTCTGTTTTGTAAATGTTTTTTTGCCTTGGAGTTAATAATTGCCTTGTCATTGTTTTTGCTTGGTTTTCTGTGCATTGAATAATTATTCCCCTCCAAAGTCTTCACATAACCATAAACTCAGTAGGGTCAGGTAATTTCTCAGTTCTGTTTTTCTGTTTCCCCAGTGGGATCCCCACCAGCACTCCATCCGCTTACTCTGTTCTGGCCTGCTTGCTGTCTAGGACTAGAGACACCACCAGCTGTTACCATGGGGTTTCCCTTGGACACTACCCCATGACTTCCCTGGGCCTCTTTGTTGTGTTTCCCACCCTGAAGTCTCCACCCTCTTGGTTACTCATTTTGATGGAGCACATGTTCCAGTAGGTTCCTGAGAGAAAGGATGTAGGAGGAGAAGCTTTGGAGACTTCACATGTTTACAGATGTCTTTACTCGACTTTACACTTGATCGGTAGTTTGGCCAGGTCCTAGAACTAACATTGGAGCTTCCAGTGCAGCAGTTTGGCAGTCTGATGCCCTTTGCTTCCTCTCAGTGTGTTGTCTGCTGTGGTGGCTGTGCGTTTTCCTTCCCTTGAAGACTGGTAGGATCTTCTCTCTTTTTGGAAATTTCAAAGTGATATTCTTAATGTTTTTTCTTTCATCGTGATGGGCACTCAGTATATCCTTTCCATCTGGAAACTCGTGTCCTTCAGTTCTGAGAATTTCTATTTTTTTGTTGTTAATCACTTTCTCTATGTATTCCCTTCTTGGAATTTTGATTCATCAGATGTTAGATCCTCTGAACAGCTTCTCCAGTTTGCTTATCTTTTTTCTACTTTTTTATCTCTTTGTCTTCTAACCCTTGTATTGAGACTTGTTAATTTCTGAGAGTTCTTTCCTGGTAACTGTTCTTGTTTTGTTTGTGAATAGAGTGTCTTCTCGGAGGCTTTGAAAACTTTTGAAGCTTCCATCTGTTTCCTGCCATGTCTCTTTTCTTCATTTTTTTGTCTTAATTGTTTTTACCTGTCTTTTGAGTCTTTCTGAGTTTTGGTAATCCTTGACTGTATTTTTTTGGTTTAAAGTCACTGAAAACCTGGCAGGCCTTTCTGTGTGGCTTAGTGGGTTTGCCAGCTTGTGGACCTCACCAGAGTGGCTGGGCAGGGCCTGGCTATTTCTTCAGGAGGTTGCCAAATGCCAGTATCTCTAGGACTTTTCTCTTGGGCTGGACGGTTTCTTCAGTGAGGAATTTTTCAGTCCCCTGGGCACCACCGTGTGTTAGGGGAAGAGGAGGGCTTGTGGAATCTTTGCATTCAGTCTTGCCTTTTCCCTCATCTCTGCCGGGCATCCCTGGAGAATAAGCCTCCAGTGCCCCACCAGTGGAGGTGGCCTGCCTGCTGCCGGCCGGACCCAACTGCTCCTCACACTCACACACCGCCAGTCCTCCTGTGCACCTCCCCACCTTCGCAGGCAACTGGTGACTAGTTCCTGAGCCCTCCTGCGTGCTGCAGAGGACACAGAGGCGGCGGGTTTTGTATCGGTCTTCCCTCCTGCCGGCTCCAGCTTCTGCTTTCTCTAGTCTGTTAGCTCAGGTACTGTGCCTGCATCTGTCTGCTTTTCAGCTTCTGAAATGTTACCCACTTCTCTCATCTGCTGTTATTTCTTCTCCTGTTTTCTTTGTGGGTTTGTGTTCTGTCACATTAGTGCCAATTTGAGCAGGGCAATGAGACAGTTCCTGTATTTACTTTGCCTTATTTAAGAACTATTCTCTCCCCATCCTTCCTCCCACAGCAATGCTCCTCCAGTCTTCTGGAGCCTCACTCCAGGGGCCTTCCCCACCTACATTTGCAGCACTCCTGAGGCTTGTGCCTTAGCCGCAGCCTCCCGAGCATCTGCTTGGGCAGGGACGTTAATTTGCCTGGCACTGTCAATTCCAAGCCAGTCTGTCACAGTGAAGGGCAGCAGATTGTGGCTGTCTCCTGTGTACTAGAATGATCATTACAATGTGTACTTTTTACCTTTTTTTTTGTGTCTCTGGCCTTTAAATGTATGAAGTAGTGTTTTTTCTTCTTGGTTTTCTCGCTTCTAAAATGATCCTGCGGGCCAGGCGCAGTGGCTCATGCCTATAATCCCAGCACTTTGGGGGGCCAAGGCAGAAAGATCACTTGAGCCCAGGAGTTCAAGAACAGCTTGGGCAATATAGTGAGACCCCATCCTTTAAAATAAAAGTGATCCTGTGGCTCTCGGGCATTGCTCCATTCTTTGCTCGTGTGTGGTGGGGATTCTCCAAGCTTTTGGCTCCTCCCAGCCTTCATAAGAAAGGCATTGGTATCACCAAAGCACTTTGCAAGAGAGGCTTAGGGTTATATGGCAGTGTGGGGCTGTGGGCAGAGCATCGTTTTTGGGATCAGACAGACTGGATGTGGGAAAGTTGTTTACCTCTGAACTCCTTTTGTACTTCGGTCACATGGAGCTACTGCCACCCAATGTGTACTGGGTCCTGGTGTCCCTTGATGGTGGGGGGTGGATTCTTGTGCCTGGCAGCTTGTAAGTATTTAGTAAATGTGACATTCTCCACTTGGAGGGTGCTTTTCCTTCTATTTCATCTGTGTGGGGGAACCTTTAGAAACTGAGGGCTCCCCACTGTGCAAGTAGTTTTTCCTGGTGATGGAGGAGGAGAAAACCACCTAAAAACCTGGGTATCAAGAGTCAGGCTGTTCTGACGAGTGGGACTTCTAACCTTTTTCACTGCATGACATGCATAGAAAATGATAAAATTATGTGGTGGCCGGGACATTCTGGATCAAGGCAAGGCAGCTTGTGACTGGGCTAACCAGAGGCCATCAGCCTGGGTGTGCAGCTGCCCAGGCCCTATCCAGCTTCCCCACAGGCAAGGGGTTTGCTCTTTGAGGCACATCCATTAATGGGCACTGCTCTGGGTGCTAACGGGCCTGGGCAGTGGAGCAGCCACTCCCAGGTTCCACCTGCTCAGGCTTCTGACCCTTGGTTTCCCACATGTAAATTGGGGAACATGAAACCTGTCTTTTACAATGCTGAGGAATCTTGGCAGGGCTGGCTGGATTTTTTTCTTTTCTTTTTCTTTTTTTTTTTTTCTGAGACGGAGTCTCACTCTGTTGCCCAGGCTGGAGTGAAGTGGTGCGATCTTGGCTCACTGCAACCTCTGCCTCCCAGGTTCAAGTGATTCTCCTGCTTCAGCCTCCTGAGTAGCTGGGATTATAGGTGCCCACCACCATACCCAGCTAATTTTTTTTATTTTTAGTAGAGATGGGGGCTCACCATGTTGGCCAGGCTGGTCTCGAACTCCTGGCCTCAGGTGATCCACCCACCTCGGCCTCCCAAAGTGCTGGGATTACAGGTGTGAGCCACCGCGCCTGGCTGGATTTTTTTTTTTTTTTTAATGTAATACTCAGCTCAATGCCTGGTGTTGGTAGGTCCTGCGTACCTGTAGTTTGTCTTCATTGTCTTTGCTGTTGTCATCATCATCATCACTGTTGTTATGATTCTTGGGAAGCTACAAAAACTGTCCACCGTCACATTCCAAGACAGAGGGAAGGAGTGTGACATTCCCAATGCTATGTGATGATAACCATTGAGTTCATTGATAGGGTTGTGCCCTTTGGCAGGGAGCTGGAAAAATTTTTTTTTTTTTTTTTGAGACGGAGTTTCACTCTTGTTTCCCAGGGTGGAGTGCAATGGCGCGATCTCGGCTCACCACAACCTCTGCCTCCCCGGTTCAAGTGATTCTCCTGCCTCAGCCTCCCGAGTAGCTGGGATTACACACATGCGCCACCACACTCGGCTAATTTTGTATTTTTGGTAGAGACGGGGTTTCTTCATGTTGGTCAGGCTGGTCGTGAATTCCCAACCTCAGGTGATCCACCCGCCTCGGCCTCCCAAAGTGCTGGGATTACAGGCGTGAACCACCGCGCCTGTCAGGGAGCTAGAAATTAAAGAGAAGTTTTTAAAACTTAGTGTTATGGGAAATCAGCACAAAAATGGCTGAAGGGCACTTTTCTCCTTTCTGCTTATCTCTTGGAGCATGCCTGTGTCTTGGCAAACAGTTGCTTCCAGCCTTTTTTTGGAAATAGCAGTGGTTTCTTTGCACCTCTCTTTGGGCTTCATGAAATGTGGAGATGCTCCTTGTATAGACTCTGTGCTGAGAGTGAGAGATGTTGAAGCAGGAAAAAGCATAGTCCAAAAAGAAAACGAAAAATGGAAAGGAGGGAATCCCGAAGAGAATGGTGGGCCTAAACCTAGAATCAGTGGGGAAGGCTGGGAGGTGCATCTGTAGCCAGTCATTTTTTTGGGTGTAACGATATTCCTACACGACGAGGGCTTTCTACTTGAGAAGAGCTAGCCTGAGCTCCTTTTTCCCTCTGATGTGTTTTCAAGATAACTGAGGCATTATTCTGTGGTCTAACACAGCTTCATTCTTCTCTAGACCCTATATCTACGGACCTACGTCTCAGGGGGAAAGGATGCAAATTCTCCAGAATTTCAAGCACAACCCCAAAATTAACACCATCTTCATATCCAAGGTTTGTGTGGCATATGGGGTGGAGGTGAGGCCCCTAGCACTCTGGGGACCTGGGGGGTACACTATGATTCCTGGACAGTGAATTCATGTCTGCTGAAGGAACTTCTCATGCATGTTTTCATTTCCGACATGTCCAGGGATAGGGGGCACTGCCTGGGGTTAGTGGAAGGAGCAGACTGAGGATTTGCATGCATCATGGATAATCTATAAAGGCTATTTGAGGTTTTTCCAATTCTTTTGGGGATGTAGAAGTTTTAAGTTGTATTTCCTTATTTATAAAAGGAAAAAAAGTTCATTTCCTACTCTGGCAAAAGTAGGCATTTAGATGAAGTTCTCTTTACAAGTTGGAGATCCTGTGTGTCGCGGCAGCCTTTGTCCTGGTTCCTGGTGTCCCTTGATGATGGGTGGTGGATGTCAGCACAGACTTGCGCAGGCCCAGCTCAGGGATGGTTTACTCTGCAATCAGAAGCTGTAGCCCCACAGTTTAGAATAGTCATTCAGATTAAGACAGACCCAAAGCCCAAAAGAAATGAGATTTTACAACCGGGCGCGGTGGCTCACACCTGTAATCCCAGCACTTTGGGAGGCTGAGGCGGGTGGATCACCGGAGGTCAGGAGTTCGAGACCAGCCTGGCCAACATGGAGAAACCCCGTCTCTACTAAAAATACAAAAATTAGCTGGGTGTGGTGGCAGACGCCTGTAATCCCAACTACTCAGGAGGCTGAGGCAGCAGGGTTCAGTCACTTGAACCCGGGAGGTGGAGGTTGCAGTGGAGCTGAGATTGTGCCATTGCACTCCAGCCTAGGCAACAAGAGCGAGACTCCGTCTCAAAAAAAAGAAATGAGATTTTATGTGATTGTGGCTGGGCGCTTATAAGCACCAAACCTTCATGTCTGTGGCTGGGAACCTCGATGTTTTGGAGCCCCAGAGCTGAGGAATCCACCTACAGTCAGAATTCCTTATGGGGCAGTTGTTCCTCCCAGGTCACATCCCACGTGTGCTGCTGGTGTCAGTGGCCAACAGGTAAGAGTATGGATGGTTTTGTGGAGACATATTTCTGTAGCCAAAAAAATGAATGACTCAAAGTCAGTCTCTGTTCAAGGGCCCTCTCATCTCTGGGCTCCTGGCACCCAGCACTGAATGTCACTGATGCCTGGTATTAATTCTTCAGGATGACTCTTAGGAGAACTCACACAAGGTCCTGGAGACCCAGAGATGCCTTTCTGAGGTTTATTGCTTCACCTCTCTCTGCCTGCATCAGATAGACCCTGGTATAAAGAGGAGAAAAGAGTGATTATGTTTCAAAATTATCTACAGAACTTATTTAAATTCTGGATCAGTTGACTTTTTTTTTTCCCTCATGTATAAAAACCTTCCAACTTGTTTCTGTAGGTAGGTGACACCTCGTTTGATCTGCCGGAAGCAAATGTCCTCATTCAGATCTCATCCCATGGTGGCTCCAGGCGTCAGGAAGCCCAAAGGCTAGGGCGGGTGCTTCGAGCTAAAAAAGGTAAAGTGGCCTTTCATCTTCTGTTGCAGGAGGTCACTCCTCTTAAACCACTTTAGTTAGGAAAACGATAGGGGTGAGAGCTGCCATGTGCCCTGGGGCTAAATAGACTCTGGAGGGAGGGAATCCCAAAGCAAAGACCTAGATCCTTATGGCCCATCATTATTTCTCATACCTTGGGGGTGAATATGCAGGTGTTTTCCATGACAGTGGCACGGAATCCACACAGATGTGCTCTGTACACTGTGCAGCTGTGTTGGTAGATGGTGAGAGGGAGCCAGGGCAAGGCAGTGCTTATGGGGTAGACGTGGAAGGGAGAAAACAGAGCTGGGCCACCAGTGTAAGTGGAGGAGCTGGAAGCTGCTTCTGGAACTTGATCAGGAGGCAGGGAAAGGTTTGGTAGGAGCAGCTTGGGCAGACACACAATGGGCACGTCATTCATAACCTGTGCAGAGTGCCGCCCTGGTGGCAGCTTGCAGCAGGGGCAGGGCAAGCTCAGTGAGTGAGGAGGTGAGAATCCTCATTGCAAAGGCTTTTTCTGAGGAGGCGTGGCACCCCTGTGCTTGCTTACTGCAGTAAAAGGGCCCAGACCGCCATTGTGGACATGGCAGGGACTGACACTGTTGCTAAGAGATGGCTGTGTCTGTCTTACTGGGACCAGGGCACATCCTGAGACAAGGACACAAGCCCTATCCTCAAGGAATCTGCTTATTCAAGGAGGCATCTGGACTGCTAGAATGTTTGAAAATGACAAGATTAGTGGGCATCTGTTGGAACTGTACTGCGTTCAGATGTGTTTAAGAAGCGTCTAGTAGCTTGTATTTAAAATGGAGATGAGGCAGATAGCATGGACTAGAAATAGCATGGACTCAGGCACCAAGCCAGCTGTGTCACCTTTGGCAAATTATTTTCTCCTCTGAGATTTGGTTTTCCCATCCAAAGTGGGGGTGACAATCCTGTCTTGCCAAGACTGCTGTGAGGATTCAGCTTATAAGTCATAAAATGTAGTCGGCTGGCTGGGCACAGTGGCTTACACCTATAATCCCAGCACTTTGGGAGGCCAAGGCAGGAGGATAGCTTGAGCCCAGGAGTTTGAGACCATCTTGGGCAATGTAGTGAGACCCCATCTCTACAAAAAATAAAACTAGCTGGGCGTGGTGGTGTGTACCTGTGGTTCCAGCTACTTGGGAGGCTGAGACAGTAGCTTTTATAAACTGACAGGACTATGATCTGCTAGCAAATGTGAACATAATTCATTACTTATTCCTTACTCTAATTTGAAAACTCCTTTATTGATTGATTGATTGAGACAGAGTCTTATTCTGTCACCCAGGCTGGAGTGCAGTGGCACAATCTCGGCTCACTGCAACCTCCATCTACTGGGGTCAAGTGTGATTCACCTGCCTCAGCCTCCCGAGTACCTGGGACTACAGGCATGCACCACCACGTCCAGCTAATTTTTTTTGTATTTTTAGTAAAGACGGGGTTTCACCATTTTGGCCAGGCTCGTCTCTAGTGATCCACCCACCTTGGCCTCCCAAAGTGCTGGGATTACAGGTGTGAGCCACCGTGCCTAGCCTTAAAAACTCCCTTAAATGTGAATAGAAGGCCAGGCGCGGTGGCTCATGCCTGTAATCCCAGCACTTTGGGAGGCCGAGGCAGGCAGATCATGAGGTCAGGAGATTGAGACCATCCTGGCTAACATGGTGAAACCCCGTCTCCACTAAAAATACAAAAAATTAGCTGGGCATGGTGGCGGGCACCTGTAGTCCCAGCTACTCGGGAGGCTGAGGCAGGAGAATGGCATGAACCCGGGAGGCAGAGCTTACAGTGAGCCGAGATCGTGCCACTGCACTCCAGCCTGGGCGACAGAGCAAGACTCCGTCTCAAAAAAAAAAAAAAAATGTGAATAGAATTGTTTTCTTTCTCAAAACACTGTTTAACATAAGACACTTGGCTCCTTTCTTTGCATCTCTGAGCTCTTGTAAGATTCGAGAAACAATTACATTCAAGGGCAGTATGCTTAACCTACTGACATTTGAACTACAAAGCAAAGATGTTCAGATTTTCCTGAAGGATCAAGTCTTTCAGGCCACAGAATTTTCTGTCCTAGTTTCTTAATACAGTAGTCCCCCCATATCTGCAATTTTCCTTTCCACATTCAATTACCCATGGTCAGCTGTAGTCTAAAAATATTAAATGGAAAATTCCAGAAATAAACAATTCATAAGTTTTAAATTACACACTATTCTGAGTAGCATCCATGATGTGAATTCTTGCTTTGTGCGGCATATTCATGCTTAAATTCTCCCCACCCATTAGTCACTTAGTAGCCATCTCAGTTGTCATGGACTGTCACTGTATCTCAGTGCTTGTTTTCAAGTAACCCTTATCTTACTAATGGCCCCAAAGCACAAGTGTAATGATGCTAGCAATTCAGATATGCCAAAGAGAAGCTGTAAAGTGCTTTCTTAAAGCGAAAAGGTAAAAGTTATTAATTTAAGCAAGGGAATAAAAATCATATGCTAAGGTTGCTAAGATCGAGGGTTAGAATGACTCTTCCTACTGTACAAGATGATCATCCCCAGAGCACATAGCCGTCAGACTTTCCAAGGTCAATACAAAAGAAAGAATCTTAAAGACAGCTAGAGAAAGGGTCATATAACTCATCATGCTAACAGCAGACTTCTCAGCAGAAACTTTACAAGTCAGAAGAGATTGGGGGACTGTTTTTAGCATTCTTAAAGAAAAGAAAAGAAATCCTGGCCGGGCACAGCGGCTCACACCTGTAATCCCAGCACTTTGGGAGGCCAAGGTAGGCAGATTGCTTGAACTCAGGAGTTTGAGACCAGTCTGGGCAACATGATGAAACCCTGTTCCTACAAAAAATACAACAATTAGCCAGCTGGGTGTGGTGGTGTGCACCTGTAGTCCCAGCCACTCTGGAGGCTGAGGCAAGAGAATCGCTTTAGTCTGGGAGGCAGAGGTTGCAGTGATCTGACATCTCACCACGGTATTCCACCTTGGGCAACAGAAGAAGACCCTGTTTAAAACAAAAACAAACAAAAAAACAGGCCAGGTGCGGTGGCTCACACCTGTAATCCTAGCACTTTGGGAGGCCGAGGTGAGTGGATCACCTGAGGTCAGGAGTTCAAGACCAGCCTGGCCAACATGGTGAAACCCCATCTCCACTAAAAATACAAAAATTAGCCGGGCGTGGTGGCAGGTGCCTATAATCTCAGCTACTCAGGAGGCTGAGGCAGGAGTATTGCTGGAACCCAGGAGGCAGAGGTTTCAGTGAGCCGAGATTGCACCATTGCACTCCAGCCTGGGCAACAACAGCAAGACTCTGTCTCAAAACAAAAAAACAAAAACCAAAAAACCGTAGTGAGACCCAGTCTCTTTAAGAAAAAAAATAAAAAAGAAAAATCCTAACCAAGAATTTCATATCCTGCCAAACTAAGCTACATAAGCAAAGAAGAAATAAAATCTTTCCCAGACAAGCAACTGCTAAAAGAATTTGTTATCACCAGACTGGCCCTACAAGAGAGTCTTGAGAGTTCTAAACATGGAAATGAAAGAATAGTGACACCTGCTACCACAAAAATACACATAAGCACATAGCCCACAGACCCTGTAAAGCAACTACACAATCCAAACTACAGAGCAACCAGCTAATGACACCATGATAGGAATAAAGCCTCATGTCTCAATATTAACCTTGAATGTAAACAACCTAAACACCCCACCTAAAAGACTTGGAGTGGCAAATTGGATTAAAAACAAGACCCAGCCTTCTGCTGTCTTCAAGAGACCTCTCTCACATGTAACAGGACTCATAGGTTCAAAGTAAAGGGATAGGGAAAAAAAATCTATCACACAAATAAAAAAAAAAAGAGTGGGGCAGGGGGTCACTATTCTTGCATCAGATAAAAGAGACTTTAAACCAGCCACAGTAAAAAAGGACAAAAAGGTCATTACACGATGATAAATGGTTCAATTCAACAAGAAGACTTAACTATCCTAAATATATATGCACCCAACATTGGAGCACCTAGATTCATAAACCAAGTACTTCTAGAGCTAGGAAAAGGCTTAGACAGCCACACAACAATGGTAGGAGATTTTGACACCCCACTGACAGCATGAGACAGATTATAGAGGCAGAAAACTAACAAAGAAATTCTGTACTTAAAATTCAACACTTGACCAATTGGACACCCCATTGACAGCATTAGACGGATTATAGAGGCAGAAAACTAACGAAGAAATTCTGTACTTAAAATTCAACACTTGACCAATTGGACCTAATAGGCATCTACATAATTCTCTACGCAACAACCACAGAATATATATTCTCATCTGCCCCCAGAATATACTCTTAAGATTGATCACATGGGCCTGGTGCCGTGGCTCACACCTGTAATCCCAGCACTTTGGGAGGCTGAGGCCGGCAGATTGCCTGAGCTCAGGAGTTTGCAACCAGCCTGGGCAACACGGTGAAACCCCGTCTCTACTAAAATACAAAAATTAGCTGAGTGTGGCAGCATGCGCCTATAGTCCCAGCTACTCGGGAGCCTGAGGCAGGAGAACTGACTTGAAGCCGGGAGGCAGAGGTTGCAGTGAGCCAAGATCATGCCACTGCACCCCAGCCTGGGGAACAGAGCAGGACTCTGTCACAAAAAAAAAAAAAAAAAAAAAAAAAATTGATCATGTGTTTGGCCATAAAGCAATGTGAGACTTTATGCTCGACTTTATTAAAGTCTCAATAAATTCGGCAGGGTGTGGTGGCTTACGCCGATAATCCCAGCACTTTGGGAAGCCAAGGCGGGCGGATCACGAGGTCAGGAGATCGAGACCATCCTGGCTAACACGGTGAAACCCCGTCTCTACTAAAAATACAAAAAATTAGCCGGGTGTGTGGTGGCAGTCGCCTGTAGTCTCAGCTACTTGGGAGGCTGAGGCAGGAGAATGGCGTGAACCTGGGAGGCGGAGCTTGCAGTGAGCCGAGATCGCGCCACTGCACTCCAGCCTGGGCAACAGAGCGAGACTCTGTCTCAAAAAAAAAAAAAAAAAAAGACTCAATAAATTCAAAAAAGTCGAAATCATACCAAGCATGTTCTTGGGTCACAGTGGAATAAAAGTAGAAATCAGTACCAGGAAGAACTCTCAAAACCACACAATTGGCCAGGCACAGTGGCTCATGCCTGTAACCCCAGCACTTTGGGAGGCCAAAGTGGGAGGATCATTTGAACTCAGGAGTTCAAGACCATTCTGGGCAACATAGCGAGACCTCATCGCTAAATAAAAGAAAAAAGAAAAAAAAAAAACCCCACACAATTACATAGAAACTAAACAACTTGCTCCTGAATGACTTTTGGATAAACAAATTAAGGCAGGAATCAAAAATTATTTGAAACAAATGAAAACAGATACAACATACTAAATCTCTGGGGTACAGCAAAGGTATTGTTAGGAAAGTTTATAGCACTGAACACCTACATCGAGAAGACAGATTTCAAATTAACAATTTGAGATTTCACCTGAAGGAACTAGAAAAATAAGAACAAGCTAATCCCAAAACTAGCTGAAGAAAAGAAATAACTAAAATCAGAGCAGAACTAAATGAAATTCAGACTCAAAAACAATACAAAGGATCAATGAAATAAAAAGCTGGTTCTTTGAAAAGATAGATAAGGCCAGTCGCAGTGGCTCATGCCTGTAATCCTGGAACTTTGGGAGGCCGAGGTGGGCGGATCACAAGGTCAGGAGTTCAAGACCAGCCTGACCAACATGGAGAAACCCCGTCTCTACTAAAAATACAAAAATTAGTCGAATGTGGTGGCGCATGCTTGTAATCCCAGCTACTCAGGAGGCTGAGGCAGGAGAATTGCGTGAACCCAGGAGGCAGAGGCTGCAGTGAGCCAAGATCGCACCTCTGCACTCCAGCCTGGGTGACAGAGCGAGACTCCGTCTCAAAAAAAAAGATAAGATTGATGGACTGCTAGTTAGATTAACAGAAAAGAGAAGATCCAA
The DNA here is from genome assembly GCF_029289425.2 of Pan paniscus. NCBI lineage: Eukaryota > Metazoa > Chordata > Mammalia > Primates > Hominidae > Pan > Pan paniscus. Next base: position 48,380,593 of record NC_073262.2, read on the forward strand.
ATAAGCAGAATCAGAAATGACAAAGGTGACATCACAGCTGATCCCTAGAAATACAAAAGATTCTCAGAGACTTAAAAATACCTCTGTGCACACAAACTAGTAAATCTAGAGGAAATAGATAAATTCCTGGAAACATACAACTTCCCAAGATTGAATCAGAAATTAATTGAAACCCTGAACAGATCAATAAGGAGAAATTGAATCAGTAATTTAAAAAAAAATATGGCCCCAGGCATGGTGGCTCACACCTCTAATCCCAGCACTTTGGGAGGCTGAGGCAGGTGGATCACCTGGGGTCAGGAGTTCCAGACCAGCCTGACCAACATGGTGAAACCTCGTCTCTACTAAAAATACAAAACTAGCTGGGCTTGGTGGTGTGTGCCTGTAATTCCATCCACGTGGAAGGCTGAGGCAGGAGAATTGCTTAAACCCTGGAGGTGGAGGTTGCAGTGAGCTGAGATCGTGCCACTGCACTCCAGCCTGGGTGACAGAGTGAGACTCTGCCTCCAAAAAAAAAAAAAAAATCTACCAACTAAAAAAGTCCTGGACCAGATGTATTCAGTTCTACTGAAACTATTCAAAAAAATTGAGGAGGAGAGACTTCTCCCTAACTCATACTACGAAACCACTATCATCCTGATACCAAAATCTGGCAAAGACACGATGAAAAAACTACAGGCTAGTATTCCTGATGAACACAGACGCAAAAATCTGTAACAAAATGAGGACGAAGCAAATCCAGCGGCATATCAAAAAGTTAATTCACCACAATCAAATAGGCTTTACTTCTGGGATGCAAAGTTGGTTCAACATGTGGAAATCAATAAATATGATTCACCACATAATTAAAAATGAAAAGCATATAATTATCCTAATAGACACAGAAAAAGGTTTTTTGTTTTTTTGAGGCAGAGTCTTGCTCTTGTTGCCCAGGCTGGAGTGCAATGGTGCAATCTTGGCTCACTGCAACCTGTGCTTCCCAGATTCAAACTATTCTCCTGCCTCAGCCTCCCAAGTAGCTGGGACTACAGGCACGCACCACCATGCCCAGCTAATTTTTTTGTATTTTTAGTAGAGACTGGGTTTCACCATGTTGGCAGTGCTGGTCTTGAAGGCCTGACCTCAGGTGATCCACCCACCTTGGCCTCCCAAAGTGCTGGGATTATAGGTGTGAGCCACTGCGCCCAGCCCAGAAAGAGCTTTTGATAAAATTCAACATTCCTTCATGATAAAAACCCTCAACAAATGGCATCGAAGGAACATATCTCACAATAATAAAAGCCATCTATGATAAACTCACAGCCAACATCATACTAAGCAAGCAAAAGCTGGAAGCATTCCCTTTAAGAACTGGAACAAGACAGCCGGGCACGGTGGCTCTTGCCTGTAATCCCAGCACTTTGGGAGGCCGAGGTGGGCGGATCACAACAAGGTCAGGAGATCTAGGTCATTCTGGCTAACATGGTGAAACCCCATCCCTACTAAAAATACAAAAAATTAGCCGGGCGTGGTGGCAGGCACCTGTAGTCCCAGCTACTTGGGAGGCTGAAGCAGGAGAATGGCATGAACCTGGGAGGCAGAGCTTGCAGTGAGCTGAGATCATGCCACTGCACTCCAGCCTGGGCGACAGAGCGAGACTCCGTCCCCCAGAAAAAAAAAAAAAAAAAGAACGGGAACAAGACAAAGAGCCCACCCTCACCACACCTATTCCACATAGTACTGAAAGTTCTACCCAGACCAGTCTAGCAAGATAAAGAAATAAAAGGCATCCAGATAGGAAAAAAGGAAGTTAAATTATCTGTCTTCCCTAATGATGTGATTCTATACCTAGAAAACCCTAAAGACTCCACCAAAAGGCTCCTAGACCTGATAGGCAACTTGAGTAAAGTTTCAGAATTCAAAATCGATGTACAAAAATCAGTAGCATTTCTATACACCAGTAACATTCAAGCTGAGAGCCAAATCAAGAACACAATCCAATTTATAATAGCTGTAAAAACAAAAGACAAAACCTAGGAATAACTACAGAACACTCCTGAAATAAATCATAGGTGACAGAAAGAAACAAATGGAAAAACATTCTGTGCCTGAGGATTGGAAGAAGCAATATCATTAAAATTGCCAAACTGCCCAAAACAATCTACAGATTCAACACTATTCTATCAAATTGCCAACATCATTTTTCACAGAATTAGAAAAAAACTTATAAAATTCATCTGGAACCACAAAAGCACCTGAATAGCCAAAGCAATCCTAAGCAAAAGGAACAAAGCCAAAGGCCTCACAGTATCCAACTTCAAACTATGCTACAGGGCTTACAGTAACCAAAACAGCATGGTACTGGTACAGAACAGGCACATAGACCAATGGAGCAGAATAGAGAGCTCAGAAATAATGCCATGTACCTGCAGCCAACTGATGTTCAACAAAATTGGCAAAAATATGCAGTGGGGAAAGTACTCCCTATTCAATAAATGGTGCTGGGGAAACTGGCTAACTGTATGCAGAAGGATGAAACCAGACCTCTGCCTATCACCACATACAAAAATCAACTCATAATGGATTAAAGATGTAAATGTAAGACCTCAAACTATAAGGATCCTCGAAGAAAACCTAGGAAATACAATATTCACAAAGTTGTGCAACTATCACCACAATTCATGTTTAGAATATTCTCATCCGCTCCCAAAAGAAACCCTCATCCATGCACAGCCGCTCCTAATTTCCTCTTGTTCCCAACCCCCAGCTCTAGGCAGCCCCTAATCTACTTTGATGTCTGTAGGCCTTTTCTGGACATTTCATGTAAATGCAATCAGACCACTTGGGGCCTTCTGTGACTGGTTTCTTTTCACTTAGCATAATGTTTTGTTTGTTTGTTTTTTGGAGATGGAATCTCGCTCTATCGCCCAGGCTGGAGTACAGTGGGGCGATCTTGGCTCACTGCAACCGCTGCCTCGCAGGTTCAAGGGATTCTCCTGCCTCAGCCTCCCGCGTAGCTGGAATTACAGGCATGAGCCACCACGCCTGGCCAATTTTTCTATTTTTAGTAGAGATGGAATTTCACCATGTTGGCCAGGCTGGTCTCAAACTCCTGACCTTGAGTGATCCACGCCCACCTCAGCCTCCCAAAGGGCTGGGATTACAGGACTGGGTCACCACACCCGGCAGCATAATGTTTTCAAAAAGATTATCCATATTGTAGCATCTGTCAGTACTTCATTCTTTTTTATTGCTAAATAATATTCGATTCCATGGACATACCACATTTTATTTATCCACACATCTGTTGATGGACATTTGGGCTGTTTCCACTTTTTGGCTCTTAGAAGAATTCTGCTATGAAATTCATGTACAAATTTTTGTGTGGATATAGTTTCATTTCTCTTGGATTTATGCCTGGAAGTGGAATTGCCAGGTCATGTGGTTATAACAGTGTGTTTAACATTTTGATGAACTGCCAGACTGTTTTCCAAAGCAGCCGCATCATTTACATTCTCAGCAGCAATGCATGCGGGTTCTAGTTTTTCCACATCCTTGACAACAGTGGCAGTTATCTGCTTTTTTGATTGTAGCCATCCTCGGAGAGGGGCGTGAGGTGATAATCTCGTTGTGCTTTTGAGTTGCATTTCCCTGGTGATTAATGGTGTGGAGCATCATTTCATGTGCTTACTGGCTATTTTTATATTGTTTTTGGAGAAGTAATCTGTTCATATTCTTCTCTCATTTATAATTAATTTGTCTTGTTGTTGAGTTTCAATAGTTCTTTATATAACCTAGATACAAATCCCTTATCAGATACATGCTTTCCACATTTTTTTATTCTGAGGATTGTTTTTTCACTTGATGGTGTCCTTGGAAGCACAAAAGACTTCCAAATTTTGATGCAATCCCATGCCAAGTTCAGGTGGTAACCCCGAGTGCAGGGCTTTTCCACTTCAGTGCTTGCTTTTGAGCCTGGGACCCTTAGCTCTTGGCATTCTAATGGCTAATGTTGTCTTCTTTATTGCCGTTTCTCATTTTTTCCTGCAGGGATGGTTGCAGAAGAGTACAATGCCTTTTTCTACTCACTGGTATCCCAGGACACACAGGAAATGGCTTACTCAACCAAGCGGCAGAGATTCTTGGTAGATCAAGGTTATAGCTTCAAGGTACATATCCATTTGGCTTCTGGTTAGACTAGGACCAAGGCCTTCTTGATACCCTGGCCTCCAGGAGAAGCGAGGGCCACTGTCAGCAGGCAGGCACCAAGCATTAGGAGATTAGAGGCCTTGCCTCAAACTCCCTTTATCTCTGCATGAATCTCTGAGGGCAGCTGTTGGTGGAAAGTGTGCCGTCCTGGCAGGACTGAGGTGCCATGGCACTATGACCAGCACTGTGTGAATCTGAGCCCCGCAGGGCTGCTTTCTCAGGGATGCCTCTCCAGGTAGCTAGGAGAGCTCTTCCTTTCATCAGCTGGTAAGCTCCAGGCCTTAGTTTGCCTCAGTTTGCCTCCCAGACATCAGAGCTATCCTGTACTACAAATCAGGTATTTTAATAATTGGGAAATTCTAAAGCTTTGGCTAACTTTCACTGGCTGAGGCATTTGCTTTCTTTCCTGTTACACAAATATTACGTTTATGTCAGTATTTGGTGTCCAGAGGGCTTTATATTTTGGGGATAGATGGAGGGTTCTAGAAGTAGGGGAATTAAATTCCCCCTATGGTCCACTAAAAGGACATCCCTAGAACATTAGACTCCCAGGTTCTTGATTGCAAAAGACTGCAATCCAGGCTGCCTTTTGAGATACGTTTTTAATGTGTCTCTTTATGCATTGGTGAGAGTTCCCATTATTGGCCTTAGGAGGACAGGGTTGTCTGACCTCCCCTCTTTTAGCTAGAGGCAGTGACACTTCAGACCTCTCATGCTGGCCTAGAGGACAAGATGCTTGGGTTTTGAGCCCAGTTTTTTGGAGGATTTGCATCATGACCTTTTTATCCATCCATGAAAATCCCTGCTGGTAATAGCATTCCTACCTCCTGATTCCTGCTGAGCTGTGAGGGTAAGAGGAGCACCAGGTCAGAAAGAGCAATTCTTTGAAAGGTGACCTCGACAAAAAGGCACAATGCCATGCCGTAGTAGTTTGTGTTGGTTGGAGCTGTGTCTTCGGTGCTGCCTGTTGAGGAGCAGTGGTTGGAGTTCCCAGAGTCATGACGTGGAGTGGCTGGGCCTGGGCAGATGTGCACATCGTCTGTACTCTGGATCCCTGGCCCAGAAGGACTCAGATCCTTACTTCTAGGAATTTTCATTTAATGAACATTATGAGAATTGGAGGGAAGGAGAATTCCCTTTACAGAATCAACCCAAGTTTTCTGCAGGGATAGGGAGCCCTTGTAGTAAGTTATCCCCATAGAAATGAAAACCCAGTCTCCACCATGCTGTTCTTACTCTCTCAGAGAAGCTCTATAAATAATCTTCCTGATATCCTATCATTTTCATTTTCACGTGCTCATTCCTGCTGGAAGCCCCAGTTGCGGAGCACAGCAGATGCCAGGGACCTTCACAAAGGGCCACAGCCTGTGCCTTCCAGTCACTTGTCCCTTCCTTTGCTCCAAGATGTGAAGGCTACCCGAAGGAGCCTTTTAAAATCACTAAGATTCTTCCTGTTGATCTTCCATACATGATCATTTAGATGCTGTGTGCTGGGGGCAGATTTCTCTGAAATTCCTGCATCCCTCTGGTCTTGAGATCATTAGTCAAGCTCCCTGTTAAAGGCGGCTCCTGATGCTGGTCTCTGGAATGCTAGGGAGGAGCTCTCCATTGTTGGCCACCAGGGTGGCTGGGCCTAGGGAGGGAAGTGACCAAAGCAGGTGGACCCAGGAGAAGGCAGAGGAGGGCTGGGGAGAGAGAGCAGAAAGGGGCATGTCTGCTGGCTTGGGCTTTGCAGGTGATCACGAAACTCGCTGGCATGGAGGAGGAAGACTTGGCGTTTTCGACAAAAGAAGAGCAACAGCAGCTCTTACAGAAAGTCCTGGCAGCCACTGACCTGGATGCCGAGGAGGAGGTGGTGGCTGGGGAATTTGGCTCCAGATCCAGCCAGGTGAGTAAATGGGTGAGGAGGTTCCAGGTGTGTGCTGGACCTCCAGGTGTGAGTAAATGGGTGTGTGCTCTCACAGGGCAGCGTTTGTAGACACAGACACAGACATGTAGTCCTGCCTGGATGGGCCCATGGGATTTTTTTGGAAATGTTGGAAAACACGGAAGAGATGAATAGAAACAGTCCTTGTTGCCCTTTTGGTGTGTGCCCCTTGTACTGTTGCACACAGCTGAGCTCACAGTGGTTGTGACTGGTCTCCTGCTTTGCTCACATGAGTATTTGTTAAATCTTGATGTTGAAGCCCAGGATGGCAAGCAGGTGACCCCAGCTCACCTTGGTGGCGACTGGAGGGAGCATGATGGGCTGGGGGTACGTAGTTCGCACACACAGGGCTGCCATCCCTGGCTGTGGCCACACAGTTCTCCTCTGGTTTCTCCTCAGTGATAAAGCTGAGCCCTCTAGCCCCTAAGACTGCTCTGAGGATCAACTCTTGTGGTAGCTTCGATACTTAACTTTGAAAAATGTAGAGTTCTGTGAAAATACTCAACCTTTCATTTATTCTACAAATATGCCTGCTCTAGGCCAAGTAAATATATGGTCTAATTAGTGAGAGCATCATTATGGAGAATTAGCAGGCCTGTCCAAGGGGAGAAGTGCACTTCAGTCAGGTGCGTTTGAAATTCAGTTGCCATTAGAGCCGGAAGGTGAGCAACTGCTGGGCCAAGGCAAGAAGGAAACAGCTGTCCCTGGGAAGGGGCTGCCCTCCCTCCAGCCTAAGGCTTTCCTCCCCCGACCCAGGGGGCACTGTCCATGGGAACCCAGGAGAGTGCTCTCATTGCCCTCACTGGTTTTAAGGAGGTGCCTGGTTCATTCTCCTCACAGGATAGCAATGTCAGCACTGATGTGGTTATCCCCATTTTACAGATGAGGTCATTGAGGTGCAGACATTAATTACTTGCCTCAGGGTTACTCAGGGACAGGAGGAGCCAAGAGTCAAGCCCAGGGCTTTCTGTCCTTCCACTTGATTCAAAGCCTTATGGTGGTGTCTCAGGAGATTTTAAGGGACTTTTGCCCTAACTGTTAAAAAATTCTGTTCAGGCCAGGCATGGTGGCTCATGTCTGTAATCCCAGCACTTTGGGAGGCCTAGGCGGGAGGATCAGTTGAGTCCAGGAGTTTGAGACCAGCATGGTCAACATATCGAGACCCTGTTTCTCTCTTAAAAAAAAAAAAAGTTTGTTCAGAAGTTGTTATTAAGTGAGGTAGTGCGGCATTATGGTTAAGAACAGTCTGAAGCCAGGCTACCTGGGTGTTCAAATCCCATCTCCTTAAGAGCTATGTGATCTTGGACAGGTTAGTTCATCTCTCTGTGTCTCAGTTTCCTCTTCTTTCAGGTGTGGATTATAGTAGTTTTGAGGATTAGAGGAGATAATGCATGTAAAATGCTTAGAACAATGCCTGAGACAGTAAGCGATCTGTAAACATTATTAAAAATGATGTATTAAATTTATGTAAGTCTTATAAAATTTGCTGTGATTATAAATATTATAAAAGGAGTATCTTTTCTTCTGGAGACTAACATGGGCTGGTCCCCCCCTTCCCGGCAGGCATCTCGGCGCTTTGGCACCATGAGTTCTATGTCTGGGGCCGACGACACTGTGTACATGGAGTACCACTCATCACGGAGCAAGGCGCCCAGCAAACATGTACACCCGCTCTTCAAGCGCTTTAGGAAATGATGCTTAGGCGGGGTACTTCGTTCAAGACCGGCGCTTGGCACCCTTGTCGGAAAGGGATTTTCAGCATAACATTTTCCTTCCACCTCTTTGACCTTCCCTCCAGCGTTGGCCAAATTGTGCTGAGGAAGATGCATCAAGGGCTTGGCTGTGCCTTCATAGGTCATCTAGGGTTTTATAAAGGAGGAGGAGACAATATTTTTTCAAACTTTTTGGGGAGTGGGGTCATTTCTGTATATAAAAAATGTTAATATTTAAGGTGTATTTATGTTACTGTTCTGAATAAACAGAATGGACCATTGAACCAGTCTTCATTGTACAAGTGTTTTTATGCTTCGTCCTGGGCATGGGTTATGTCTGGATGACCAACCTCCATCAAGGCCCTACTTTGTAGCAAGCACAGATGAGTAAGATGGAGCCCATCCCCAGGGAGCTACCAGGGAGATGTACCCTGAGATAGAAGAAACGTTGGCAGGAAAGGCCTGGGGAACGGGGAGGGTGATCCAGCCAGAGGGAAGAGCCTGGGTAGTTGACTGTGGTCCCTGCTCACAGCTTAGCCTGGTGGATTGAGACTGGGGCTTCAACCGCACAGCTTCCTGCTGTTCTGGTGGTCACAGCTGTTCCTACAGCCTCGTCCGAGGTAGACACCCACGTCATGAAGGCCTTCCAGGTTGGCTCCTGGTGCCTCATCTTCTCTGAGAGAGTGACCTCTTGTTTCTCCCTCAAAGTACGTTTTTAGAAATTGCTGAGAGGCTAGATGCCTCTTCTAATAGCAGTTTAGTGCCCTTGGGTGTTTTAATTGCTACTTCCTTTATTTTTAATGGCTTTGGGCTTTTCTTTTATGTTCCTGGTATGAAAGCAAAGGTGTTGAGGAAAAGACAGGCCAGGCAGGATTGCTTCTTGAAAGGTAGGCACACATAAGGCATATTCGCCTTGCAGAAGGACTTGTGATTCTGAGGAGGAAGCCCACTCTGCCTGTAACAGGAAACAGCGCTCACACTTGGGGAGTGTTGAAACCCTGGCTACATAAGGCTTCCAAGTGGAGTCCCTCCCCATCCCCACAGCTCGGCAGCAGCTTCCTGTCCTCAGCTCTAGCACAGGTGGGCTACTCTCTGTGATGCAGCCACAGACTGAGGAGAAGAAAGTATTAGGTTGGTGCAAAGGTAACTGCAGCTTTTGCCATTACTTTTTTTTTTTTTGAGACAGTTTCACTCTTTGTCCAGGCTGGAGTGCAGTGGTGCGAACTTGGCTCACTGCAACCTCCACCTCCCGGGTTCAAGCGATTCTCCTGCTTCAGCTTCCCAAGCAGCTGGGACCACAGGTGCCTGCCACCACGCCCAGCTAACTTTTTGTATTTTTAGTAGAGATGGGGTTTCACCATATTGGCCAGGCTGGTCTCAAACTCCTGACCTTGTGATCCGCCCGCCTCGGCCTCCCAAAATGCTGGGATTACAGGCGTGAGCCACCGCACCTGGCCACCATTACTTTTACTGGCAAAAACCACAATTACCTTTGCACCAACCTAATACCTCTTTTATCAGGGGGCTTTGAAGCAAGAGCCACCTGCCCCACATTCCGCCTCTCTGAGCTGACCTTTTGGTGACAAACACACTCTCATAGTCTGGTCAGTAGCTGGTGCTGCCAGGCATCTAGCCACTATCAGTGCAAACCCCAGGAACCAGCAACAGGGCCCTCGCTAGGAGTAGGGGGCCGAGCAGCCCTGTCTGAGATGCGTGCTTGAGCCCACAGACTCGCCTGTCATGTAACCCTGATGGGTCGGCACTCAAATGTTCAAACTTGACTGTAACTCTTTTCAGTCTACCTCCTGTCTTGCCTTTACACTTGAGATCCTCAAACAATACTGAGCATTTCCTGTATTTTCACATTTCTGGCCCCTGTTTTCTTGTCTACTGACAATGTTGAATTTTACCTGAGCCCTGTGATCCTAGGAAATAGATACATTTAAAGGAATCCCTTGTCCTTGGTGTTCTGGAAAGTGGCTTACTGCAGAGAACCATCCTTCCTGGTATGACTCATGAATGCTCCCCTTGAAGACCCCAGTCGAGGCCAGACACAGGCCTTTCAAATTCCCATTCTTTGCCTCATAAATTAGCTAAACTGCTTGTCCCCAGTGATCAATGGGAACAAAATGCTTGTGAACCAGACTTTGGTTTACAAACTTTGGCTCACCCTCCCCTCCACCCCTCGAGAGAATAGACTGGACTCAGGGTAAGTCACTGATTGGATCTACTGTCCCACCATGCTACTCCCCTTCATCCCACTTCCTGTCTTTTACTTGCTTCCCCTCCCTATAAAAGAAAACCCCTTTTGCCTAACCCTGAGACAAACAGATCTTATGTTCAGTGCATTCTCCCTGCTGCAATAGTACACCCCTCCCCACCACTTTGCAACAATCCTTTCAAATAAAGTCTCCCTTTACTAAGTCCAGATTTTTTCTTCTTATTTTTCTTAACATTGTCTATTCTGTGAACTTGAGTTCCAGATTTTTTATTTGACATCATGTAACAAGTTTTTATCTGAATTTCCAAATGTCTGTTGGTAGTATATAAAAATATAATTCATTTTTATATATCAGTTTTTATATATCATTCCTCAGTCATGCTAAACTCAGTTCTAGGAAATTTTTCTGTAGATTTCTAGAATAAGTAGACTAAAATCAATGAAGATATAGAAGACTTGAACAATACTATTAACCAACTTGACCTAATTGACATTTACAGAATTCTCTACTGAGTAACAGCAGTATAAGCATTATTTTCAAATACACAGATAACTTGCCAAGACAGAATCAATTTCAGGCCCTACAAGTCCATTGGAAAGTACACTGGTAAGTATTTAAGCCATACAAGCTGTAATCTGTGCCCACAGTGTGATTAAGTTAAAAATCAATAGAAAAAGAGTCTGGAAAACCCTCAAATATTTGGAAAACGTGGTGGTTAATTTTAGGTGTCAGCTGAGTTAAGGGATGACAGGTCACTGGTTAAGCATTTTTGGGTGTGTCTGTGGGCATGTTTCCAGGAACGAGGAGCATTTGAAGCTGTAGACTCAGATCCACCCCCACCAACGTGGGTGGGCCTCATATACCCATCAAGGGACCAGACAGAACAAAAGGATGGAGGAAGGGTGAATACAAATTGCAGAATACAATATTGATACATTAAAAAAAAATCAATTGGCCGGGCGCAGTGGCTCACACCTGTAATCCCAGCACTTTGGGAGGCCGAGGCAGGTAGATCACCTAAGGTCAGGAGTTTGAGACTAGCCCGGCCAACATGGTGAAACCTCATCTCTACTAAAAATACAAAAAAAAATTAGCCGGGTGTGATGGTAGGCGCCTGTAATCCCAGCTACTCAGGAGGCTAATGTGGAAGAATCTCTTGAACCCAGGAGGCGGAGGTTGCAGTGAGTTGAGATCACACCACTACACTCCAGCCTGGGCTACAAGAGCAAAATTCTGTCTCAAAAAAAAAGAAAAAAATCAATGATCTTTTTATATACTTAGAGACAAACATTTGGAAGTTGAAACAAGAATACTATTTACAATAGCATAAAAATATGCAATGCTTAGGGATTATCTTATGAAATATGTAAATTCTGCCTGTATTAGCCTATTAATTTAATCTTTTTTTTTTTTTTAAACAGGATCTCACTCTGTCACCCAGGTGAGTTCAGTGGCACAATCAAAGCTCACTTCAGCCTTGGCCTCCTGGGCTCAAGCGATCCTCCTGCCTCAGCACCCCAGTCCGACCCAGTAGCTGGGACTACAGGCACATGCCATCATGCCCGGCTAATATTTTTTTTTTTTTAATTTTTTGTAGAGACAAGGTCTCACTATGTTGCGCAGCCTGGTCTTGAACTCCTGGGCTCAAGTGATCCTCCTGCCTTGGTTTCCCAAAGTGCTGGGATTACAAACGTGAGCCACGGCACCTGGCCGGTTTAACCTATTTTAAATCGAATTCTTAACCAGATTTTTCATGGAAACGTACAAACTAATGGTAAAATAAATGTCAAAGAATAAAGAAACAAAAATATCAAAGAGAATTTATAAGAACAGTGCAGTAGGCACAGGAACAGAAAAATATACCAGTGGAATGGAATACAGAGCCTAGAAAAATATTACTGAGAACTTGATCTGTGATAGAAGTAGCATTATATAAGTGTGTATACACACACCTACATATCCTCCTACATCTATATCCATTCCAACAGTATCTTTCTATCTATCTATCCCCATGAGTTCACACTGAAATCTCTACACAGGGTTTATTTGTTTATTTATTTTCAGATGGAGTTTCGCTCTTGTTGCCCAGGCTGGAGTGCAATGGCGCAATCTCGGCTCACTGCAACCTCCGCCTCCCAGGTTCAAGTGATTCTCCTGCCTCAGCCTCCTGAGTAGCTGGGATTACAGGTGCCCACCACCATGACCAGCTAATTTTTTGTATTTTTAGTAGAGATGGGGTTTCACCATGTTGGCCAGGCTGGTCTCGAACTCCCGACCTTAAGCGATCCGCCCACCTTGTCCTCCTAAAGTGCTGGGATTACAGGCGTGAGCCACCGCATCCAGCCCACAAGGTTTATTTTATCATCTATTTTATGTTCACAACTTCATTCTTTGACAATGAGAAAACTGGCTCCCATTTTACACAATATATTAAATATTTTCTTATTTGCTCCCTTATAGGATGTACGAAAGTCATTTCAGACCTGTTAGTTTATGCCTCTGTGAAAATTAGATTTTAATTTTAATTCGAGTTCTAATTAGATGACTCTAATTTTCATTTAACTCTAATTTTAATTAGAGTTAATTTTGTGTTAGGGATGTTTGGATTTGTAACCTGAGGGCATAGAGACTTAATCTTGTGTTGCTTGTGTTTTTTCCCCAACCATCCTTCAGTGTGGTTATGTTGTTCATTTGATGAGCAGTTTCGTTCATTTGATGAGCAGTTTCATTCATTTGGGGCTTTTTGTATCAAACTTTAGTTTGTATAAGATTGTCCTTATCGTTGTTGATTTCTTATTTATTTATTTATTTGAGACGGAGTCTCTATCTCTCGCCAGGCTGGAGTGCAGCGGCGTGATCTCGGCTCACCGCAACCTCTGACTCCCAAGTTCAAGCGATTCTCCTGCCTCAGCCTCCCGAGTAGCTGGGATTACAGGCACGCGCCACCATTCAAAAATGCCCTAGCATTCTGTGATGCAATATTGTGTGACTGAAAGAAACAGTATAGAAATTGGAAGACTGGATCTTAGTTTGTGGCGGGCTGTACCTTACTATATGACCTTGGGGAATTCACCCAAACTGCTTTTGCCTCCATTTCCTGTTTGATTTCTCCATTATATTAGGTCAGAGCACAAGGAAGATCTGAAGAACATATTTAAATTCCAAAATGAAATCCGAACATCTCTCTGAGAAAACCTTCTTTTTTTTTTTTTTTTTTTTTTTGAGACGGAGTCTCGCTCTGCCACCCAGGCTGGAGTGCAGTGGCACAAGCTCAGCTCACTGCAACCTCTGCCTCCCGGGTTCAAGTGATTCTCCTGCCTCAGCCTCCCGAGTAGCTGGGACTACAGGTGTGTGCCACCACACCCAGCTATTTTTTGTATTTTTAGTAGAGACGGGGTTTCACCATGTTGGCCAGGCTTGCCTCTAACTCCTGACCTCAAGTGATCCTCCCGCCTCGGCCTCCCGAAGTGCTGGGATTACAGGTGCGAGCCACCATACCTGGCCGATTTTATTTATTTTTCTCTTTTAAGCATGTAAAACACTAACATGATTCCAAAGTCTAGACTGCACAAAAAGTTATAGTTAGGAAAGTGCCTTTCTCTTATCGCTGTTTCCTTTGTGTTTTTCATCCGTTTCTTGACATTCCTTGTAGGTATCTAATTTCAGTTTCTGGTTTATCTTGCCTGTGTTTCTTTTTTGCTGAAATGAGCAGACACATACGTATTTTCTTATTTTTCCTTCTTATTTTTTCTTCTTTCTTACACAGTAGATATTATACTGTAGATAATCCTTTGCACTTTGTCTTTCTTTAATAAATTCTGGAAATTGTATCAATTCATTGAGGTCTTCCTCATTCTTTACAACCTCATAGTAGCCCATTGTGCAAATGTACCATAGTTCATTTAAGCACTGTTAGATGTGTGGCATTTAAGTTGTTTAAATTATTCTGCAATTGCAAACAATGCTTCAATAATAAACCTGTGCAAATGGGTTTTCTTATAGTTGGAAGTATATCTTCAGGGTGAATTCCTGGAAGTGGGATTGCTGATTCAAAGGTAAATGCAGGGACAAGCACAGTAGCTCATGCCTATAATCCCAGCATTTTTGGGAGGCCGAGGCAGGAGGATCACTTGAGGTCAGGAGTTCGAAACGAGTCTGGCCAACATGGTGAAACCCCGTCTCTACTAAAAATACAAAACTTAGCCAGGCACATGCCTGTAGTCCCAGCTACTTGGGAGGCTGAGGCAGGAGAATCCCTTGAGCCCAGGAGGCAGAGGTTGCAGCGAGCCAAGATCTTGCCACTGCACTCCATCCTGGACAACAGAGTGAGACTCCATCTTAAAACAAAACAAAACAAACAAACAAAAACGGCAGGCCAGATGCGGTGGCTCATGCTTGTAATCCCAGCACTTGGGAGGCCCAGGCGGGTGGATTATCTGAGGTCAGGAGTTTGAGACCAGCCTGGCTGACTTGGTGAAACCCTGTCTCTACTAAAAATACAAAAAATTAGCCAGGTGTGGTGGTCGGCGCCTGTAATCCCAGCTACTTGGGAGGCTGAGGCAGGCGAATCACTTGAACCTGGGAGGCAGAGGTTGCAGTGAGCCGAGATCATGCCACTGCACTCCAGCCTGGGCAACAAGAACAAAACTCTGTCTCAAAACAAAAAACAAAACATAACAAAAATGGTAAATGCGTATGTAGTTTTTTTTTTCTTGGTGTAGAACATTTATTTATTTTTCCCATGAATCAAAGTTTAGTTCAGTGGGAAATAATTTTAATCAAAGAATTGTACATTTTCTTCCCACATATCCTGCTTTGTATTAGGAAACTATATTGTGATCCATTTCACTATAAGTAAAATATTGCAAAATATTTACAGGAAAGTATTAAAAATAACTGAAACACAAAAGGCAAGATGAGATAAACTGGTTTTTCAGAAATCTCTACTCCAGTGCCCATAGCACACAAGAAGAGAGTCAAAACAAATAAGTAACTAAGATTCCCTGATCACAAATTTCCAAAGAACTGGAGAAGGGAAAGAAACAGGGTGAAAATGGTGGTGTGAAAGGGAATGGATGTTAGCAGCACTGCTTCAATAACTGATCTATTCTGAATGAAATACCCTCTTTTCTGTGCAGTAAATTCTGAACAAGGCTATATTTTAGGATATTCCTTGAACTGAAATTAGAAAACACCCTGACAACGGAAGCGGTTCTTCCTTCTAAGTTTAATAAGAGCCTCTTTCTCCATGGGCCACTGTTGTGAACAAAAGCCTGTTCGGGCATCAAAAGCTGTCACAGCAGCCCTTCCATCTCTTTCATGAAAGCCTCATAGACATCATCCTTACTTTGTACTGAGACAGGAACAGAAGGACCAGATTTGGGTGCTGCTTTGGCAAGAGGCACAGCAGAATCATCCTCTGATTTTCTTTTCTTTTCTTTTTTTTTTTTTTGAGACAAAGTCTCGCTCTGTCACCCAGGCTGGAGTGCAGTGGTGCGATCTCAGCTCACTGCAACCTCCACCTTCTGGGTTCAAGCCATTCTCCTGCCTCAGCCTACTGAGTAGCTGGGACTATAGGTGTACATGCCTGGCTAATTTTTGTATTTTTAGTAGAGATGGGGGGTTTCGCCATGTTGGCTAGGCTGGTCTCAAAGTCCTGACCTCAGGTGATCTCCCCACCTTGGCCTCCTAAAGTGCTGGGATTACAGGCGTGAGCCACAGTGCCCAGCCCCTCTGACTTTCTTTGGAGAGCAGCAGTAGCCCCTTTATTCTCCTGATGTACTGTGAGTGCAGTGGGCAAAAATCGAGTAATCTCTGCCTTGGGATTAGTGATCTGTGGCTTGGCACTGATGGTTGCTGTGGCTTTCTTCTCAATGGTGGCTGCACTCATATCATCTGCCTTGGGCCGCTGAATCAAGTTGGGCGGTGCATTGAAAACCCCAGGGTTCGGCCAGGGAGCTGGTAGGAAAAGCCCAGCGGGGGCAGGTCCAAGTGGAGGTACCAATGGTGGGCGCATCATGCCAGGATGAGGTGGAGGAACACCCAGAGGTGCAGGGGGAGGTGTTTTCGGTGGGGGTCCCCTAGGAGGGGGACCAGGAGGCAGACCTGGAGGTGGACCTGGGGGAGGGCCAGGTCAGGCTGGTGTTGGTCCTGGAGGTAAAAAGTCGGGGTAAAGGCCCTCGGAATCCTGGCATTCCAGGTGATCTCAGGAATGGAGGAGCTCCTGGAGGTGGGCCAAGAGGCCATAATGGTGGAGCAGGTGGTGGTCCAAGAGATGGTGGTCCTGGGATGGGACGTGCTTGTATCTGAGAAAGAGGAACATGTGTGTGGCATTTAAGATGTATAAATTATTCTGCAATTGCAAACAATGCTTCAATAATAAACCTTGTGCAAATGGATTTTCTTACTGTTGGAAGTGTATCTTCAGGGTGAATTCCTAGAAGAGGGATTGCTGATTCAAAGGTAAATGCAGGAACAGGCGCAGTGGCTCATGCCTATAATCCCAGCACTTTGGGAGGCCGAGGCAGGAGGATCACTTGAGGTCAAGAGTTCGAAACCAGCCTGGCCAACATGGTGAAACCCTGTCTCTACTAAAAATACAAAAATTAGCTGGGTGGCAGACGCCTGTCTGTGAAGAAGCGATGGATGTGTCATCAGAATGAGACTCTTCTTTATGCTGTTTTTGTGATTGTTTTTCTGCTTCAGAGTCATCAGAATCATCTTCATCATCGTCCTCTGAAAATTCCTCTACTTCTGGTCTCTCCTCAGGGACTTCTTGACCTGCCATGGAAGCATCATGGCTTGAAGAGGACTTAACCCCTTCATGTTCTTCTTTTTCTTCCTTGATTTTCCAGGCATCTCTGCAAACCGTACACTCAGACCTGAGTTGTTTTCTTCATTGCTGTCTCTCTCACCATCATCACGGTACACAATTCATCCCCCCACTTTCTCCATCTGATCTGTTGGTGTCACCATCATCAGGATTGTTACCATGCTTATGTTGGTCCTTGTCCTCAGAAGGGCCATCATCTTCACTGGCGCTAGAAACATCATCACCATGACCTTGCCGGGCAAGTTCAGGATTATATAACATGTCTTCTTCATCTCGCCCATGAAGGGGAAGATCTAGGGCAAAACCCACTTTACGGCCATACATGTGCAAGACTTCAGGAGGAGGTGGGCCGGGGAAGAGCCAGGAGATTTTCTGCCAGGGGGCAAACGTGGAACATTATGCCCAAGAAGAGGAAGGATAGAAACTGCCCGAGTTGGAGGTCCATAGGCTGAGGTTTTCCTAAGGATGGAGAGTGGCTGGGACCAGGAAGTGGAATGTCCTGGATCAAAATGTTGGAAGGAGCACGCGGCACATCTGGCAAAAGAATGCTCTCCACTTCCGCTTGCTGAGCATTCTCGACAGCATCAAAACATTGCCTAAGTTGAGCCCTCTTCTGTTCATACTCTACTTCTAGTTTTTCAAGTCCTTGTAAATATCTGGATTTTCTTTTTCATAGTCATAGAATATGTTCAAAGGTTTCACGCAGTTTTTTACGCTTGTTTTTCAGTACTTTCTCATTTAATTGTGGCTGTTGCAGTGGGTTAAACTCCATTTCATCCAGTTTCTCCATGTCCCGGGTAATCTGTTTGGGATCCTTCATTTTTAAAAACGCAGCTCTGGCCGGGCGCAGTGGCTCACGCCTGTAATCCCAGCACTTTGGGAGGCCGAGGCAGGTAGATCACCTGAGGTCAGCAGTTCGAGACCAGCCTGGCCAACATGGTGAAACCTCATCTCTACTAAAAATACAAAAATTAGCCAGGTGTGGTGGCACGCGCCTGTAATCCCAGCTACTTGGGAGGCTGAGGCAGGAGAATCGCTGGAGATGGAGGTTGCAGTGAGCCGAGATCGCGCCACTGCGCTCCAGCCTGGGCGACAAGAGCAAAACTCCACCTCAAAAATACCAAAACCAAACCAAAACAACAACAACAACAAACACTGCAGCTCGAACCGTCATGCGCTGTTTTTTGTTCTTTAATTCTCTCTTCTGGGATTCCTTTCGGACTTGGTCTGTGGGGTTCAGAAATTTTCCACTGTTGGTGGATGATGTAGATCTCCGTCCCATGTTGAAAATTTGTGTGGTTTACTTGTTCATTTAAAAAAAAAAAAAGAAAGAGAAAAGAAAAGGGAGAAAGAAAAACACTTCTGCTGTGCTCCCAGGACTGTGAGAAGTGGGGAGGCGGCGATTCCCGGCCTCTTTCACTTTGTAAGGGCCTCTGGGTCAACCCCTCAGCCACTGCCATCGTGAAACCTTGCGCCCCTCCCGCATATGTAGTTTTGTGAAATGCTGCCACATTACCCTTTACAGGGTTGTACTTATTCACATGTCCCCTAGCCATGCATGAGAGGCTTGTCTATCCACTGCGTTACCATCAGAGCGTATTGTTATATTTTTTAAATGTTGAAGATATAGGCTTGGTGCAGTGGCTCACACCTACAGTCCTAGCACTGTACAGCTAAGGCGAGTGGGTCACTTCAGCCCAGGAATTCCAGACCAGCCTGGGCAACATAGTTAAACCTCATCTCTACAAAAATACAAAAAGTTAGCAGGGCGTTGTGGCACGAACCATGACCGCACTGCTGCACTCTGGCCTGGGTGACAAAGTGAGCCTCTGTCTTAAAAAACAAAATAAAAGAAAATATTATAGGTGAGAAATGGTATTTTAGTGTAGTTTTAATTGACATCTCTCTTATGAATTAGGTTGAAAAATCTTTCATATATGTGTGTGTGTGTGTGTGTGTACGTGTGTATGTGTGTACGTGTGTATGTATGTGTGTGTGTGTGTGTGTGTGTCTGTGTATAAATTCCCCATTCTTATCTTTTGCCATTTTTTTCTATCGGGTTAAAAAAAATCTAAGCTGAGTGCAGTGGCACATGCCTATAGTCTCAGCTACTTGGGAGATGGGAGGATTGCTTGGGCCAGGAGTTTGAGGCTGCAATGCTCAAAGATGGTGAGATAGCACCTATGAATGGCCATTGCACTCCAGCCTGGGCAACATAGTGAGACCCTCATCTCTAAAAATGAAAAACAAAATATAAGTAAATAAACATTTTAAAAAATAAACCTTTATTCATTTATTTATTTATTTTGAGAGAGGGTCTCACTCTGTCACCAAGGCTGGAGTGCAGTGGCACTATCACAACTCACTGCGGCCTCCACCTCCCGGGCTCAGACGATCCTCCCACCTCAGCCTCCCACGTAGCTTGAACGGCAGATGTGCGCCACCATGCCTGGCTAATTATTTTTATTCTTTTGTAGAGACAAGTTCTTATCTTGTTTCCCAGGCTGATCTCAAACTCCTGGGCTCAAGAGATCCATCTGCCTCAGCCTCCCAGAGTGCTGAGTACTACAGGTGTGAGCCACAGCACCCAGCCTCTCCACTGGCTTTCGGGGTAATATATGTTGTAAATATTTTCTCCCAGTGTGTTGGCTGTCTTTTTACTTTGCTTATGGTGATATTTGCCATGCCAAAAACCCTCATTTTTTGTTTTAATTTAATCAGTTTTATCAATGTTTTTAGTGCATTTAGTGAATCTGGATTTTGAGTCATAATTAGAATGTCTTTCCCTACATGCAAGTTAAAGAGAAATTCACCTCGTTTTCTCCTAATACTTGTAGGGATGTATTTTCCATTTAGATTCCTGATCATTTGGAGTTTATTTTTCAATAGGTGTGATGAGGTGTAGCTCAGTTTCATCTTTTCCCCCAAATGGCAAACCAATTGTCCCAGCATCATTTATTTAAAAGTGCATTTTTGCCCTAGTGATTTCAGTTGCTACTCTTATCGTACACTAAAGTTCCATATGTATTTAAAATTATTTCTGTTTTTTCTGTGACAGACTTGACAAACTATAATAGACTTGCTTACCTATTCAAGTGCTGGTACTACATTGTTGTAATTATAGAGGTTTTATAGTATGTTTCAATGTTTGATTGGGCTAGTCACCTTCATAGCTTTTCCTTTTTAGTGATTTCCTGGCTATTCCTAAATTACATGTTTATTTTTCCATATGAAGTTTAACATCAACTTATCTAGTTCCATTTTTTCAAAAAGCTTGCTGGCATTTTTTATTGGGATTACATTAAATTTATAAGTTAACTTAGGGAGACCTGACATTTTTATTATGTGTAGTCATTCAAAGAACAATAAATGTCTTTCAATTTGTTCAAGTACACTTTTATGTTTTTAAAATTTTCCTCGTGGATTTTGTACATTTCCTATTAGTACTTATTCCTAAATACTTTATCTTCTTTTTTGCCATATAAATGGCATTTTCCATGCCATTATATACTCTAACTGGTTATCATTGTGTATATGAAGGCTATCAAGTTCTATAAGATAATTTTACAGCTTGCTACCTTATCGAATTGTTAGTTTTATTGATTTTCTAGGGTTTTGTATGTACACTCGTATCATCTGCTAGATATAGTTCTACTTTTTCAAATCTCATGCATCTTATTGATTCTTCTTGTCTAATTGCATTGGGCTTATATCTCTATAATGTTGATTAGTAGTGGAGATGGTGGGCAAATTCATCTTGTTCTCGATCTTAGTGGAAAGTTTCTGGGGCTTCCCCATTAAAGAGTTGGTGGCTTTTTCACTAAAAGTGTATGTGTTGGGGTGGGAGTGTGTGTGTATGAAAGTGCACATATGTGTATTTACATGTTAATAAAGGATAGGTCAAGGGTGGTGGCTCATGCCTGTAATACCAGCACTTTGGGAGGTCATGGTGGGAAGATCACTTGACGCCAGAAGTTTAAGAGTAGCCTGGGCAACATAGCGAGACCCTGTCTCTACAAAAACATTAAAAAATTAGCTGATTGTGGTGGCCTGTGCCTGTAGTCCCATCTACTCGAGAGGTCTAAGTGGGAGGATTGCTTAAAACCCAGGATTTGGAGATTTCAATGAGCTATGCTGACACCACTGCACTCCAGCCTGGGCAACAGAGTGAGACCCTGTCTCTAAAAATACTCTGAATAATATAACTTATTTTCTTGAGGGTTTTTTTTTTCTTGAGACAGTATCACTCTGTCACCCAGGCTGGAGTGCAGTGGTACCATCTTGGCTCACTGCAACCTCTGCCTCCCAGGTTCAAGCTATTCTCCTGCCTCAGCCTCCAGAGTAGCTGGGACCACAGGTGCACTCCACCACACCTGACTGATTTTTATATTTTTAGTAGAGATGGGGTTTCGCCATGTTGGCCAGGCTGGTTTTGAACTCCTGACCTCAAGTGATCCACCGCCTTGGCCTCCCAAAGTGCTGGGATTACAGGCACGAGCCACCACTTCTGGCCATTTCTTGAGTTTTAAAATTTTCTTTTTTATTTTCTTGAGACAAATTCTCACTCTGTCACCCATGCTAGAGTGAGTGGCACAGTCATGGCTCACTGCAGCCTCCACCTCCTGAGTAGCTGGGACTATAGGTTCACACCTTCTGTAGTCCTGGCTAATTTTTTTTTTTTTTTTTTTTTTAAGTAGAGGAGAGGGTGTGGCTCACACCTGTAACACCAGCATTTTGGGAGGCTGAGGCAGGCAGATCACTTGAGTACAGGAGGTCCAGATCAGCCTGGGCAGCACGGTGAAATCCTCTCTCTACTAAAAAAAACAAAAATTACACACTCTTGAGTTTCTTTAAACAGGAGTAGGTAAGGAATTTGAAAAGGCTTTTTAAAAGCATCTATGGAAATAAACATATGATTTTTCTCCTTAGATCTGTAAATACAGTGTGTTAGTTCACTTATTAATATTTAGCCAGTGTGTATTCAAGGAATAAATCCCACTTGGTTATGTTGTATCATTTTCATAGTGTGGTGGTGTATTCTGTTAAATAGGGTTTTATTTAGAACTTTTTCATGAATATTCATAAGTGATATTTGTAATTTTCTTTTTTTGCTGTTTTTATCAAGTTTAGTTGTTAATGCTATACTTATTTTCTAAAAACAGTTCAGGAATGTTCCTTCATTCCCAATGATCTGGAAAAACTTGTGAAGTACTGTGACTGCCTGGTCTTTGAAGATTTGGTAGAAAACCTTGTGAGACCATGAGGTTTTTTTGTTTGTTTGTTTTTGTTTTTGTTTTTGTTTTTTAATGTGGAAGTTCCTTGATAATTATCTCTGTTTCTTCGAAGTAAATTAGTCTGTTTAAACTGTTTGTCTCTAAATGGGGTCAATTTCAATACATTCTATTTCTCTTAAAGTTATCCACTTCATATAGATTGTCAGTATTTTCACAGAGGTCTGAAAAGTAGCCCCTTAGGTTTTTAAAAATACCTTCTGTTTCAATGGTTATTTCCCCATTTGGTATTTCTTATTTTGTGCATTTGTACTTTTTCTCTTTTTCTTGAGTAAATATAGGTCGTAATTTGTCTGTTTTATTTTCCCCCCAAATTACAGATTTTAATTGCATCTATTGTAATTGGATCTATTGTTTTAAAATTCTTTATCTCATTAATTTCTGCTTTCATTTTTTATTATTTTCTATCTCTAGCTTTTATAACTATTTTCCTTACTACTTTAGATTTAATTTGCTCTTCTTTTTTAGTTTCCTAAGGTGGAAACTTAGATTATTGATTTTAGGTCTTCATTCTGTTCTGATATGTACCCTCAATGCTATAAATTTCCTCTTAAGCACTGCTTTTGCTGCATCCCACAACTTTTGATAAACTTTATTTTCATTTTTGTTTAATTTGAAATATTTTAAAATTTATCTTGAGAATTCTTTGATCCATGAGTTATTT
This sequence comes from Pan paniscus, assembly GCF_029289425.2. NCBI lineage: Eukaryota > Metazoa > Chordata > Mammalia > Primates > Hominidae > Pan > Pan paniscus. Next base: position 48,403,429 of record NC_073262.2, read on the forward strand.
AGAAGTATGTTGTGGTAATCTTCAAATATTTAGGAGTTTTCTAGCTATTTTTCTGTTATTGATTCCTAGTTTCATTCTGTTGTCATCAGATAGCATACTGCTCATAGTTTGAATGTGTCCCCCAAATTTTATGTGTTGGAGACTTCATCCCTAGTGTAGCACTATTGAAAGGTGGGGCCTTTAAGAGGTCATTGGATCATGAGGGCTCTGCCCTTACACATGGATTAATCCATTCATGGGTTAATGGATTAATGGGTTATCATTGGAGTGGAACTGGTGGCTTTATCAGATGGGAGAGACCTGATTTAGTATGTTAGCATGCTTAGCCCCCTTGCTATATGATACCCTGCACTGTCTTGGGACTCTGCAGAGTCCCCACTAGCGAGAAGACTCTCACCAGATGCATTCCCTTGATCTTGGCCTTCTCAGCTTCCATAACTGTAAGAAATAACTTTCCAGTCAGAAGTTTGCTGCAGGGGTGGAGCCCTCATGGAGAACCTCTGCTAGGGCAGTGTGGAAGGGAAACGTGGGGTCAGAGCCCCCACAGAGTCCCCATTGGGGCACTGCCTAGTGGAACTGTGAGAAGAGGGCCACCATAGTCCAGACCCCAGAATGGTAGATCTACTGACAGCTTGCACTCTGTGTTTCGAAAAGCTGCAGACACTCAACACCAGCCCTTGAAGGCAGCTGGGAGGGAGGCTGTACCCTGCAAAATCACGGGGACAGAGTTGCCCAAGAAGATGGGAGCCCCCCACTTGCATCAGCATGACCTGGATGTGAAACTTGGAGTCAAAGAAGATCATTTTGCAACTTTAAGGTTTAGTGACAGCCCTGTTGGATTTCAGACTTGCATGGGGCCTGTGGCTCCTATGTATTGGCCAATTTCTCCCATTCGGAAGAGTTGTATTTACCCATTTCCTGTATCCCCATTGTATCTAGGAAGCAACTAACTTGCTTTCCATTTAGGCTCAGAAGCGGAAGGGACTTGTCTTGTCTCAGATGAGACTCAGATGTCTCAGAAGGGACTTGGACTTTTGGGTTAATGCTGGAATGAGCTAAGACTTTAGGGGACAATTGGACAAGCATGACTGTGTTTTGAAATGTGAGGACATGAGATTTGGCAAGAGCCAGGGACAGACTGATATGGTTTGGCTGTGTCCCCACCCAAATCTCATCTTGAACTCTAGTTCCCATAACCCCATGTGTCATGGGAGGGACCCAGTGGGAGGTAACTGAATCATGGGGAAGTTACCTCCATGCTGTTCCTGTGATAGTGAGTGAGTTCTCCTGAGAGCTGATGATTTTATAAGGGACTTCCCCCACTTCGCTCTGCACTTCTCCTTCCTGCTGCCACGTGAAGAAGGATGGGTTTGCTTTCCCTTCTGCCATGATTGTAAGTTTCCCGAGGCCTCCCCAGCCCTGCAGAACTATGAGTCAATTAAGCCTCTTTCCTTCATAAATAAACCAGTTCTGGGTATGTCCTATAGCAGCAGGAGAACAGACTAATATAATTTGTTACTATCTTCTATTTGTTGGCCTTGTTCTTTGTTTCTTTTTGTTGTTGTTGTTCCACTCTTTTTCTGACTTCTCTCTCTCTCTCTCTGTGTTGTTTGTGTGTGTGTGCATGTGTGGCTTTTAAATTTTTTGTAGAGATGGGGTCTCACTTTGTTGAGTGAGCCCAGGTTGGTCTCAAGCTCTTGACCTCAAGTGATCCTCCTGCCTTGTTCTCCCAAAGTGCTGGGATTACAGGTGTGTGCTACCACCTCCAGCTCCTTCTCTGGTTTTAATTGAGCACTTATATAATTCCATTTTCTCTCCTCTCTTAGCATATAAATTATCCTTTCCTTTTTGAGACAGAGTCTCACTCTATCATCTAGGCTGGAGTGGCACAATCTTGGTTCACTACAACCTCTCCTTCCTGGGCTCAAGCAATTCTCCTGCCTCAGCCTCCCGAGTAGCTGCGATTACAGGCGCTGCACCACGCCTGGCTAATTTTTGCATTTTTAGTAGAGACAGGTTACACCATGTTGGTCAGGCTGGTCTCGAACTCCTGACCTCAAGTGATCTGCCTACCTTGGCCTCCCAAAGTGCTAGGATTGCAAGCTTAAGTCACCACACCTGGCCAAATTATGTTTTTTTGTTTGCCTTTTTAGTGGCTGCCCTTGAGATTGCAATAAACATTTACAATGAATCCAAGTCTTCTTTCAAATAATACTCTACCCCTTCACAGGTAGTGCAAGTACCTAACCACTGAGTATTCATAATTCTTCTCTTTCATATCTTATAACATTGCTGTCATTTTCACTTATCCATAAGCTACAATCATTGGATACTTTGTAGCTTTTTGTTTTGAACAAACTGTTATATCAGTTGAGAATAAGAAAAATAAGAGATTTTACTTTATCTTCATGAGTTCCTTCTGTAATACTCATTATTTATGTAGATCTGAGTTTCTGATTGTATTAGTCCATTTTCATACTGCTATAAAGAAGTGCCCAACACTGGGTAATTTATAAAGGAAAGAGGTTTAATTGACTCACAATTCAGCATGGCTGGGGAGGCATCAGGAAACTGATAATCATGGCAGAAGGCAAAGGGGGAAGCAAGGCACCTTCTTCACAAGGCGTCCGGAAGTAGAAGTGCCAAGCAAAGGGGGAAGAACTCTATAAAACCATCAGATCTCGTGAGAACTCACTCGCTATCATCAGAACAACATGGGGGAAATAGCCCCTATGATTCAATTATCTCCATCCGGTCTTTCCCTTGACATGTAGGGATTATGGGGATTACAATTCACGATGAGATTTGAGTAGGGGGACACAAAGCCTAATCATATCATTTCACCCCTGGCCCCTCCCAAATCTCATGTCCCTTTCATATTTCAAAACCAATCATGCCTTCCAAACAGTCCTCCAAAGTCTTTGTTCATTCTAGGATTAACCCAAAAGTCCAAGTTCAAAGTCTCATCTGAGACAAGGGAAGTCCCTTCCGCTTATGAGCCTGTAAAGTCAAAAGCAAATTAGGTACTTCCTAGACACAATGGGGGTACAGACATTGGGTAAATACACCCATTTCAAATAGGAGACATTGGCCAAAACAAAAGGATGACAGGCCCCATGCAGGCCTGAAATCCAGCAGGACAGTCAAACCTTAAAGCTCTGAAATGACCTCCTTTGACTCCATGTCTCACATCCAGATCATGCTGATGAAACAGGCCTCCTCTCAGCTGCTTTCATGGGCTGGCATGGAGTGTCTGTGGCTTTTCTGGGTACATGGTGCAAGCAGTCAGTGGACCTACCATCCTGGGGTCTGGAGGGCAGTGGCCCTGTTCTCACAGCTCCACTAGGCAGTGCCCCAGTGGGGACTCTGTCAGGGCTCTGACCCTATATTTCCCTTTTGCACTGCCCTAGCAGAGGTTCTCTATGAAGGCCTTGCCCCTGCAGCAAACTTCTGCCTGGTCATCCAGGCATTTCCATACATCCTCTAAAATCTAGGTGGAGGCTCCCAAACCTCAATTTTGTTTTTGTTTTTGAGACAGAGTCTCACTCTGTTGCCCAGGCTGGAGTGCAGTGGTGCAATCTTGGCTCACTGCAACCTCCACTTCCCAGGTTCAAGTGATTCTCCCATCTCAGCCTCCCAAGTAGCTGGGACTACAGGCACACACCACCATACCCAGCTAATTTTTGTATTTTTAGTAGAGACGGGGTTTCACTATGTTTGCCAGGCTGGTCTCGAACTTTTGACCTTATGTGATCCATCCCCCTTGGCCTCCCAAAGTGCTGGGATTACAGGCATGAGCCACTGTGCCTGGCCCCAAACCTCAATTCTTGACTTCTGTGCACCTGCAGGCCTAACAACATATGTAAGCCACCAAGGCCTGGGGCTTGCATCCTGTGAAGCCATGGCCTGAGCTGTGCCTTGGCCCTTTTTAGCCACAGCTGGGATGCAGGGCACCAACTCCCAGGACTGCATAAAGCAACAAGACCCTGGGCCCAGCCCATGAAGCCATTTTTTCCTTCTAGGCCTCTAGGCCTGTGATGGGAGGAGCTGCTGTGAACACCTCTGACATGTCCTGGAGGCATTTTCCCCATTGTCTTGGTGATTAACATTTGGCTCCTTGTCACTTATGCATACTTCTGAAGCCGGTTTGAATTTCTCCTCAGAAAATGGGTTTTTCTTTTCTATTGCATCATCAGGCTGCAAATTATCCAAACGTTTATGCTCTGCTTCTCTTTCAAACATGAAGTTCCAATTCCAAACCATCTCCTTGGGAATGCATAAAATCAAACACATTTAACAGCACCCAGGTCACCTCTTGAATACTTTGCTGCTTAGAAATTTCTTCCATTGGATACCTTAAATCATCTCTCTCAAGTTCAAAATTCCACAGATCTCCAGGCCAGGGGCAAAATGCCACCAGTCTCTTTGCTAAAGCATAGCAAGAGTCACCTTTATTCTAGTTCCCAACAAGTTCCTCATCTCCATCTGAGACCACCTCAGGCTGGACTTCATTGTCCATATCACTATCAGCATTTTGGTCAAAGCTATTTAATAAATCTCTAGGAAGTTTTAAAGTTTCCCACATCCTTCTGTCATCTTCTGAGCCCTCTTAACTGTTCCAACCTCTGCCTGTTACCCAGTTCCAAATTTGCTTCCACATTTTCGATATCTTTATAGCAGCACCCCACTTCTGGTAACAATTTACTGTATTAGTCCGTTTTTATACTGCTATAAAGAACTGCCTAAGACTGGGTAATTTATAAAGGAAAGAGGTTTAATTGACTCACAGTTCAGCACGATTGGGGAGGCTTCAGGAAACTTACAATCATGGCAGAAGGCAAAGGGGAAGCAAGGTGCCTTCTTCACAAGGAGGTAGAAAGGAGAAGTGCCGAGCAAATGGGGAAGAGCCCCTTATAAAATTATCAGCTCATGAGAATTCACTATCATGAGAATAGCATGGGGGAAACTGCCCCCATGATTCATTTATTTCCACCTGGTCTCTCCCTTGACATGAGGAGATAATGGGGCTTACAATTCGAGATGAGATTTGGGTGGGGATACAAAGTCTAACCATATCACTGGTGTATACTATTTTCTTTCTTTCTGAGGAATTTCAACATTTCTTGCAAGGTATATCAATTGTGACAAGTTTTCTCAATTTTGTTTGTCTGTGAAAGTATTTCTCCTTTACTTTTCAAGGATAATATTTCTGGGTATAGAATTCTGGTGGTGGTGGTTGTTGTTTCTGTCAACACTTAAAATATTTTGCTCCAAGCTCTTCTTACTTGCATGGCCTATGAAGAGAACTCTGATTAATTATTATACTTGCTCCTCATAGGTACAGTGATTTTTCCCTTTGACTTAATTCAAAATTGTCTCTTTGTCTTTGATTTTCTGTGGTTTGAATATGCTATATCTAGGTGTAAATTTTTTTGGTATTTATCCTCTTTGATTTCCTGAGCTTCTGAATCTGGGGTTTGGTGTCTGTCATTCATTTTGGAAAATTCTCAGTCATTATTACTTCAAATATTTTTTCTGTTCCTTTTTTTTTTCTTGTTTTGATATTCATTATGCATATGTCACACCATTTAAAATTGTCCCACAGTTTTTGGATGTTTTGTTCTGCTTTTTAAAATTATTTTTTCTCTTACCATTTAGTTTTAGAAGGTTCTATTGACATATCTTCAAGCTCAGTGATTCTTTCTTTGGCTGTGTCCAGTCTATTTTATTTTTATTTTTTATTTTTTTTGAGATGGAATCCTGCTCTGTCACCCAGGCTAGAGTGCAATAGTGTGATCTCGGCTCACTGCAACCTCCGCCTCCCAGGTTCAAGTGATTCTCCTGCCTCAGCCTCCTGAGTAGCTGGGATTACAGGCATGTGCCACCATGTCCAGCTTATGTTTGTATTTTTAGTAGAGGCAGGGTTTCACTATGTTGGCCAGGCTGGTCTCAAACTCCTGACCTCAGGTGATCTGGCCACCACAGCCTCCCAAGGTGCTGGGATTACAGGCATGAGCCACTGCGCCCGGTCATGTGTCCAGTCTATTTAAAAGCCCATCAAAGGCATTATTTCCATGACAGTGTTCTTTATTTCCAGCATTTCTTTCCTTTTGATTCTTCCTTATTGTTTCCATCACTATGCTTGCAGTATCCATCTCTTATTGCATATGGTTCATTTTTTTCTATTAGAGCTCTTAGCATATTAATTATAGTGCTTTTAAATTCGCAGTCTGATAATCCCAACATCTTTGCCACATCTGAATCTTGTTTTGATGCTTACCTTGTTTCTTTAAAACATTTTTTGTCTTATAGGATGCCTTGTAATTTTTTGTTGGAAGCCAGACATTAGGTACTGAGAAAAAGAACCTAGGCAAATAGGCCTTTGGTATGATGCTTTATGTGTATTTGACAAAGAGGTAAGCTGTTTTGATTATTTGATGTACCTGTATGTTTCAGAGATATTAAAAGTTCCTCTAATGTTAGTTTTGTCTCCTCTGTTGCACAGAAGCCCTGTTGATGTGCTGGTAAGATGTGGGGGCAGAACAAACCTTCTCTAGTTCTTTGATTAAATCTCAGTCTTTTAATGAGCCTGTGTTCCTGTGCTGTGACCTTCACAAGTACTTCTCAGTGTCTCCCCCTTTGTTGGGACAGGATAGCTAGAAGGGAGTAGACTAGGATATTTCCCTTTCCCCAGGACAATTAGCGTTAGTAAAACCTCAGTTAAGCTCTGGTAAACTCATTTCTCTTGAGGGCAGGCCTTATTAACAATAGAATCCCCTGGCTTATTTCACCCTCCCCACTGACAGAAATACCACGGGATTTTTCTCTTCACCTTGATGACCTGGTAAGCCTTCTGGAAGTAAAACTCAGAAAAGTGTTGGGGCCCCCCTAAGAGTGGGCTCCCTGGAGTTTTTAACTCTCAAGCAGTCCAAACAGAGCCTCTAGCAATTCAGCAACTGCAGTTTAAGTTTTCCTACCCTGGTACTGGTTCCCATAAAGGTTTCTGCTCTTGAGCTTCCACTCAAGTAGTGAATCAAGTCATGATTCTCTGTATCTGCCGTCTGTCTCTCCAATTTATAAGACAGTAATTTACCCTATGACCTCAATTATCTGCAGGATCTAAGAAGAGCGGTTGATTTTCAGCTTGTCAAACTTCTTTCTTGTTGTTAGGGTGGGAATGACGACTCCCAAACTTTTTACACGCCAGACTGAAAACTGGAAGTCTGGTTGTCTTTCTTTCTTTCTTTCTTCTCCTTCCTTCCTTCCTTCCTTCCTCTCTTTCTCCTTCCTTTCTTCCTTCCTTCCTCCCTCCCTCCTTTCTTTCTTTCTTTCTTTCCTTCTTTCTTTTTCTTTCTTTCTTTTTTCTTTTTTCTCTCTCTCTCTCGGAGTCTTGCACTGTCGCCCCGGCTGGAGTGTCATGGCACAATCTCAGCTCACTGCAACCTCTGCCTCCAGGGTTCAAGTGATTCTCCTGCCTCAGCCTCCTGAGTAGTTGGGATTACAGGCACCTGCCACCATGCCCTGCTAATTTTTTTTTTTTTTTAGTGGAGACAAGGTTTCACTATGTTGGCTAGTTTGGTCTCGAACTCCTGACCTCGTGATCCGCCAGCCTTGGCCTCCCAAAGTGCTGGGATTGCAGGCATGAAGCACTGTACCTGGCCCAGAAGCACAAAAGTTTTAAATTGTAGTGAGCTCCAACTTACCTACTTTTTCTTTTCTTTCTTTCCTTTTTTTTTTTTTTTTTTTGAGACAGAGTCTTGCTCTGTCATCCAGGCTGGAGTGCAGTGGTGCGATCTCAGCTCACTGCAACATCTGCCTCCTGGGTTCAAGCAATTCTTGTGCCTCAGCCTCTCAAGTAGCTGGGATTGCAGGCACCTGCCACCACGCCCGGCTAATTTTTGTATTTTTAGTAGAGATGGTGTTTCGCCATGTTGGCCAGACTGGTCTTGAACTCCTGACCTCAAGTGATCCACTCGCCTTGGCCTCCCAAATTGTTGGGATGACAGGCGTGAGCCACTGCACCTACCTAGCCTTTCTTTTCTTGTACTTGCATTAAGTGTCTTACCTAAGAAACCATTATGTAATCCAAGGTCACAAACATTTACTCTTACATTTTCTTCTAAGGATTTTATAGTTTTGTCTCTTACATTTAGGCCTTTGGTCTATTTTGAGTTAATTTTTATATACGGTATGAGGTAGAAGCCCAGCTTCATTCTTTTGCATGTGGATATCCAGTCATCCCAGTACCATTTGTTGAAAAGACTATTCTTTCTCCATTTAACTGTGTTGGCATCTTTGTCAAAAATGAAATTGGGCCAGGTGTGGTGGCTTACACCTGTAATCTCAGCACTTTGGGAGGCCAAGACGGGAGGATCGCTTGAGGCTAGGAGTTTGAGACCAGCCTGGTCAACATAGCAAGACCTCATCTCTAAAAAGTAAGTAAGTAAATAAGTAAATAAATAAATAAAAGAAATTGACCATAAAAGAAATTGATCATAGATCTATGGGGTTATTTCTGGACTCTCAATTCTATTCCTCTGATGTAGATGTCTATCTGCATGCCAGTACCACGTCATCTGGAGTATTGTAGGTATGACGCAAGTTTTAGTAAGTTTTGAAATGAGGATGTATGAGTCCTTCAACTTTGTTCTTCCTTTTTTTTTGTTTTGAGACGGAGTCTCACACTGTTGCCCAGGCTAGAGTGCAGTGGCGCGATCTCGGCTCAAGGGCTCACTGCAAGTTCCGCCTCCTGGGTTCACGCCATTTTCTTGCCCCAGCCTCCCAAGTAGCTGGGACTACAGGCGCCCGCCAACACACCCGGCTAATTTTTTGTATTTTCTTTTTTAGTAGAGACGGAGTCTCACTGTGTTAGCCAGGATGGTCTCGATCTCCTGACCTCGTGATCCGCCTGCCTCGGCCTCCCAAAGTGTTGGGATTACAGGCGTGAGCCACCGCGCCCGGCCTTGTTCTTCCTTTTCAAGAATGTTTTTGGCTATTCTGGGTCCCTCGCATTGCCATACATATTTTATAATCAAATTGCCAATTACTGCAAAAAGGGCAGCTGGAATTTTGATGGGGATTACATTGTAAGAGTACATCAACTTGAGGAGCATTAGTAAGATTAGCAAGATTAGGTCTCCCAATTCATGTACTAAATGAGATGTCTTTCCATTAATGTAGGTCTTAAATATTTCTTTCAGCAATGTTTCATGGCTTTCAAAGTCTAAGTCTTGTACTTCTTTTGTTAAATTTATTCTTAAGTTAAGTGTTTTTTTTTTTTGATGCTATTGTAAGTGAAGTTATTTTCTTCATTTCATTTCCAGATTGTTCGTTGCTAGTGTGTAGAGATACAACCAGCATTGTTTATTGACCATGTGTCCTGCAGCTTTGCTGAACTTGTTTATTAGCTCTAATAGCATTTTATGTGTGTTTGCAGGTGGTTCTTACAATTTTATACATACAAGATTATGTTGTTTGCAAAACTGAAGTTTTACTTCTTCCTTTTCAACACTAATTTCTTTTATTTCTTTTGCTCATGTAATTGCCCTGACTAGGATCCCAGTACAATGTTGCATAGACATGGCAACAGCAGAGGTGCCTGTCTTGCACCTGGCCTTGGGGGAAGCCTTCAGTCCTTCATCATGAACTATGACTTTATGGGTCTATGAGTGCCCTCTACCAGCATTCAATTGTTACCATCTCCATGGTCCACGCAAGGAGACGGCGGCTCAGAGAGGTTGACTAAGATGTCCAGCCAAATAGCTGGTAATTGAGAAACTCAGGGTTTGAATCTATTCTGTGATTTTCAAAGGCTCTTGGTGCTTTCCCCCTCTGCCTGGAAGTGGCCAGCAATAAGAGAGCCCAGGAAGAAATGGGGAACAGTGAGGGCTCAGTGCTGAAATAGCAGAGCTTCTCCATACTACAGGTGACGTTGGAAGTCATCCATCCCAATAACATGCTCACCTCCCACCAGGACTCCTGCTCCAAGACAGTGGTTGGCCTACCTGTAGCCCAACTCTCTGCTCTTTTGTCAGCAGCATTTGCTGGATGCTGGCAGCATTTGGAGCCATTTGAGGCACGTTCTTGTCTGTGTTTCTGCCTCTTCCATGGAGTGTGGGGTTGTCCCAGGTAGGAGTACTTGCTAGGAAAGTGATGTGTTGGATGTAAACAAATGATCTTTTACTCCTTCCAGTTTCTTATCTGGATTTTTTTTTTTTTAAAGATCTCCACAGTCAATCTTTATTAATGATGAGACGTTCTACTGCCTCACAAGTTTCTCATCTTAAAGAAGGTTTTTGGCCAGGTGCGGTGGCTCATGCCTGTAATCCCACCACTTTGGGAGGCCGAGGCAGGCAGATCACGAGGTCAAGAGTTTGAGACCAGCCTGGCCAACATGGTGAAACCCCGTCTCTACTAAAAATACAAAAATTAGCCAGGTGTGGTGGCACATGCCTGTAGTCCCAGCTACTCGGGAGGCTGAGGCAGGAGAATTGCTTGAACCTGGGAGGCGGAGGTTGCAGTGAGCTGAGCTTGTGCCACTGCACTCCAGCCTGGGTGGCAGAGAAAGACTCCTTCTCAAAAAAAAAAAAAAAAAAAAAAAAGAGAAGGTTTTCTCAGGAGAGATGTTTGGATTTAATTTTGGAATTTAGATATATTCTTCAGATCTTCCTCATGCTCTGAATAATGGAGAAATCAAATAGGAAATGGAGGCAAAAGCAGTTTGGGTGAATTCCCCAAGGTCATATAGTAAGGTACAATCCTGCCACAAACTAAGATCCAGTCTTCCAATCCCTACACTACTGTTTCTTTCACACACAATATTGCATCACAGAATGCTAGGGCATCTTCGAAGAGAGCATTTATTCCCCATACATTGTCCCCAGTGCTCTGTTATGAAAGCTTAGCTGTGAGCACACAGTGTTTGCTAAATGTCTGGGCTTGGAGCCCGAGACGTGGGTTTGAACTTTAACTGTACTGCTTATTGACTGAGGGCCATGGTCAGGCTAGAGAGCCTGTGTGTCATTTTCTCCAGCTATAAAATATAAAATAAAAATAGGAACATTTGCCTCATAGGACTTTTATGAGAATTAATTGACAAACTGTAGTGTTTTGTATAATGCCTGGTATATCGTAAATGCACAATAAATGATAGTTGTTATTATAACACTTTTCCTTTCACAGTTCAAAGGAGGCCAGTTGAGTTGTTAGTGGATCTGGCTCACCCTGTTGGTGGCTTACCTTCAGCTGTGCACATTTCAGCACCTAACTCCTGACTTCAGGGCCTAGCCTGAGGCTGAGAAGACTTTCACGGATGGTGGAAACCTACGTAGCTTTTCCCACTGGTCTAACAAAGATGTCGGGCTGCCATAGAGTTAGGCTGATTTTATGGAGAGATATTGATTCTCATGTCTAGGTGGGGGACTGTGGATCTTTACAAAGATTATAGGTAAGAGAAAAACAATGCAATGGTAGACATCAAAAGCCTGAGCTGCAGAAGGTGACTGAATAGAGAGTAAACCAGAATATTTTCTCCTCCTCCAATTTCCTGCAGGCACAGCTGTTCTCGGAGCTCCCCACACTGCAAGCCCAGGGGCTCCCAGTCAGCCGCTGGGCTCCTCCGGAAGCCTGTCCCTGGGCACATGGGAAGGGAAAGGGTACTATCTTAGTCTGTTTGTGCTGCTATAACAGGACACCACAGACTGAGTCATTTTTTAAGGAACAGAAATTTGTATTCTCACAGTTCTGGAGGTTGGGAAGTCCAAGATTAAGGCACCAGCATCAGATGAGGGCCTTCTTTCTGTGTCCTCACAGGGCGGAAGGCAGAAAGAGTGAATCCACTTCCACAAATTCTTTTTCAAACTTTATTTTTATTTTTAGAGATGGGGTCTTGCTCTGTTGCCCAGGCTGAAGTGCAATGGCACAATCATGGTTCACTGTAGCCTCAAACTCCTGGGCTGAAGCAATCCTCCTGCCACAGCCTCCTGAGTAGCTGGGACTACAGGCATGTGCCACCATGCTGGGCTAATGTTTTTTTTATGAGGTCTCACTGTGTTGCCCAGGATGGTCTAGAGTTCCTGGGCAACACAGTGAATACCCTAGAATACCCTTCTGCTCTGGCCTGCCAAAATGTTGGAATTACTGGCGTGAGCCACTTCACCTGGCCTACAAACCCATTTTTATAGCAGCATTCATTCATTCATGAGGCTGAAGCCTCATTATCTAAACACCTCCCATTAAGCCCCACCTCCCAATACTGCTGCACTGGGGATTAAGTTTCCAATGCATGAATTTGGAGGGAAATATTCAGACCATAGCAGTCAGGGCAGAACCCTGGCTCCCATACCCAGCACAATTGTCATCCCTGGGTACCCCACATTCTTGCCTAGACATCAGTTGGCCTGGTTCACTCTCTGCCCTGGAAGGTGGGGAGGGCTCAGGTCAGGAGTTAGCCTGAAAACCAAAGGTGGTGCAGCCTGGAGCGTGTGGGAGGACAGGCCCCTGTCCATTCTAAAGCTGAGTGCACTACAGCCTCATGCTACAGGGTGCTCAAAGCCCAGATATGCCACAGACAGATCTAAGTTTGAAGCCAAATAAAACCAGCTTTCAGTGCCCAGCTGTGTGACTTGGGCAAATAACTGCACCTCTCTGAGTATCAGTGTTCTCATCTAAAGAAGAGTGGACTGTGTACTGTTAATGGGAGGCCTGATGGCATATGGTAGTGGGTGATCAGCAAATGCTACCTTCTCTTAGTCACTTAGCCTCTCTGGCCTCAATTTCCATATCTGTGCAATGGGGATCCCAGTCCTGTACCTACAAAGCCCTCAAGGTTTAATGCAGAAAAACACAGACACCAATCTCAAAGATGTCACAAAGCAGGATGGCGTGGCAGAAGACAGATGCAAAGTGATTTGGAAAGAGACGGCATGTTCTGTGCTGTGAGGTGGCCAGAAGGAGCTTCCCTGAAGGAGTGGAACTTGACGTGTCCCGGTAATGGGAGTAATTAAACAGGCAGAGAAGACACCAGACATTAATTGAGTAATGAGGAACGGTGCAGCAGGGCTTGGCAGCAGGAATGCACATACCCTGTTCTAGAATCAGTCTTCCAGGGGTCTCTCGCTTTACCAGGAAGCCATGAAGCCTCTTGTGGGCTCAATGCTGACACATCAGTTGACTAAGATGAGATCAAAGCATGATGAAATCAGCCCTAAATGGGGCAGGAAAGCATTGAGGGAATAAAAATGTACCGTGAGTCCAGCTTTCTCATTCCTAGGTATTTTATTCATGCAAAAACCTGTACGTGAATGCTTAGAGTGACTTTATTCATCATTGCCAAGACTGGAAATAATCCAAATGTGCTGAGTTGATCAGAATGATCCACAAACGAGAGTACATTCCTATAATGGAATACTACTCAGCAATGAAAAGGGACAAAAACCTGATAAATGAAATAACATGGTAAATCCCAAATGCATTATGCTAAGAGACAGAAGCCTGATTCAGGAGGTTATCTCCTGGATGATTCCATGCATAAGATACTTTGGGAAAGGCAAAACTGTAGGGGCCTAGCTGGGGTTGACTACAAAAGAGTATGATTTTTTTTTTGAGATGGACTCTCGCTCTGTCGCCCAGGTTGGAGTGCAGTGGCGCGATCTTGGCTCACCGCAACCTCTGCCTCCCGGGGTCAAGCGGTTCTCTTGCCTCAGCCTCCCAAGTAGCTGGGACCACAGGCACCTGCCACCACGCCTGGCTAATTTTTTTGTATTTTTAGTAGAGACATGGTTTCACCGCGTTAGCCAGGATGGTCTCGATCTCCTGACCTCGTGATCCGCCCGCTTTGGACTCCTAAAGTGCTGGGATTACAGGTGTGAGCCACTGCGCCCGGCCTGAAAAACATTTTTGAGGTAATGGAACTGTTCTATATCTTGACTGTAGTGGTGGATACACAACTGTATATGTTTTTCACAACTCAACTCATAAAACTGTACACCAAAAAGAGTGAACTTCAAATTATACCACTGGACAAAGGACATGGGAACTGGTGTCTGGGTAGGCAAGTTCACATTCTAGTCAACTTACCTTGGTATCCACCACATACGAGGAATTCAGCAATCACAGATCACAACAAATCGATTCCAGTCTCATCAAATTCTGGGGTGTTGAAATACATCAATAAGATATTTTCAAACCTAAGTTTGATTTATATCAGAACATGTAAGGGGAGAGGAAAGAGTGTGGGACTAGGAGTTGGAAAAACTAGAGTCATCGTGGCTGCCTGCCTACTGTATGACTTGGAGCAAGTCGCTTGAATAATCTCTAGTAATTAGTCTCTGACTTGCCTTGTCAAAGGGTTGTTGAGAGGGTCGCATGAAAAGAATGTATGTTAAAATAATGTACGTTGTAAATTATAAGTATTGCACACAAATCAGGTATTGGTATTGTCATTGATCATGTGTTTTCAAATAGGGAATATAAGTATCAGAATTTAAATGACATATCCAAGAAAAGAATCCCAAGATGAAACCCCATCCTACAGCATCTCAAGTTAAAGAGTTGACACTCTCAAGACAAAACTAAAATCAAGCCTTGAATGAATTATTTTAGGTAATTTAGAAGCCATAATTATAAGAAGACTACAAATTACTTAATCTATAAAAGCCTCCGTGCTCTATTTGTTACAAGGGAATTCATTTTTTTTACAAAAGTATGTTGCTCCATGAAGTGCCTGTGTCCTCTGTGCACACCTTGTGTGAAGCATCAAGGTCCACTGGAGTAGGCGGGGCTGACCAGTGGGAGCTCCTCAGGACAGGGGCCAGGGCACAGCTCCTGCTGCTCTGGGCTGCACCTGCAAGATAACAGAAGGAGGCACTAGACCTTGGCAAAGTCTGCACCACAGCTGCTGTGGTCTGAATGTTTGTGTCCCCCAAATTTAATTGGTTAAAATCCTAACTCCCAAGATGATGGTATGAGGAGGTGGGTCCTTTAGGAGGTGATTAGGTCATGAGGGTGGTGCCCTTATGAGTGGGATTAGTGCCCTTATTAAAAAGGCCCCAGAAAGCTCACTTGCCCTCCCCCCACATGAGGACACAGCGAGAAGACAGCCCCAAAATTAATTGGTTAAAATCCTAACTCCCAAGATGATGGTATGAGGAGGTGGGTCCTTTAGGAGGTGATTAGGTCATGAGGGTGGTGCCCTTATGAGTGGGATTAGTGCCCTTATTAAAAAGGCCCCAGAAAGCTCGCTTGCCCTCCCACCACATGAGGACACAGCGAGAAGACAGCCCCAAAATTAATTGGTTAAAATCCTAACTCCCAAGATGATGGTATGAGGAGGTGGGTCCTTTAGGAGGTGATTAGGTCATGAGGATGGTGCCCTTATGAGTGGGATTAGTGCCCTTATTAAAAAGGCCCCAGAAAGCTCGCTTGCCCTCCCACCACATGAGGACACAGCGAGAAGACAGCTGTCTGCAGCCTGGAAGGGAGCACTCACCAGAACCTAACCATACTGGTCCCGATCTCAGATGCCCAGCCTCCAGACCTGGGAGAAATAGATGTCTGCTGTGTACAAGTTACCCAGTCTATATTACAATGGCTCAAACAGACTAAGAACAGTTTTTTTCAGTGGACAGTGAGATCATGAGTTAGTTTAACTCCTGGGAAGTAATTTGGCTAAAGTTAAAGTCATGCTTTACCATTGCAGAACAAGTTTCCATTCAGCAAAGTGTTTTGTGGTTTATTTCAATTGGTACTGGGGACTGGATTTCTTTACTTTGGTGACTCAAACAGAAATTTACTCTTAAACGTGTTTGAGTGTCGCTAGGTTCCCGCTCTGCATTGGCTTGGGGGAATCCAGCCATGAGTCAGACACCGCCCCAGCCCTCAAGATGTTTACGGCTCTCCGCTCTGGCTGGAAACATGTTAATGTAAACAAGGAAGCCTGGGAAAGAGTTAAAAGGTGACAGATCTGTCACAGACAAGAGCCTGGGCTGGGCTTGCCAGGCACCCTGCCAACGTCTACAGGGAGGAAACAGGCTGGAAAAGGGCAATTTAGTGAGGCTGTCCCAGAACTGAATCCGAATCTGCAAGATTGAGGACCACACCCTGAGCCATCTAGATAAATGCCACTTTGGAGAGAGAGAGAGAGATTGAGAGAGAGAAAGAATGAATGTGCTGATTCACAAAACTGAAAGTTACAGAGGGGGTGGTAGATCTCCTCTAGGTACAGCTGGATGGCAGGCATCTCCTATGAGGGTGTCAGGGATTTCTTGATTAGGTGGTCTCTGGACAGACGGCTGCCTGCAGTCGCAAGCTTCTGGGGGCCTTCAGATTGCAATCCCCAAACAAGAGCACGTCTGCACTGATTGCTCTAGCAGAAGTCCCATGGAGGACTCTGCTCCCAACAATGCTCCCAACCCCTGGATCAGGGGCCACGGGCAGCCAGCCCCATCCAAACCCCTGGGACTGACTAGCATTGCTAGGGAATGTGGGAGGAAGGCTTTCCAAATAAAGGTGAGCGAGCGAACCTCCTGTCTTCCCCTGCGGCCTTTGCTGAGGCACACCTTCCTTTCAGAATTCACCAGTGTCTCCTTCTCGGTTATCTGTCCCATCACCACTTTCAGAATTCACCAGTGTCTCCTTCTCGGTTATCTGTCCCATCACCAGTATCTCAGAAACAGTGAGTGCCGTGCAGCACCGCCCCTACTCAGCGCCTACTAGAAATTCTCATCACTTTCCTGCAAAGCAGGTGTAGTGAAAGGCATAAAAACCCTGGAAACAGATTTGGGTTCAAGTATTAACTTTGCTCCTAACTTAACTCTTTTGGGAACATCTCTTTAACTTGTTTCTTCATCTGTGAAGGAGGATAATGTGCCCATGTCATAGAATAGCTGCGAGGACCAAATGGATTCACAGGTGCCCAGGATAGTGCCTGATGCTCAACAGATGATTAAAACGTAAGCCAATATTTCGTAAAGCCGGTCAATGACAACAATAGTTTTTCATCATGGAAAGTTAGAGATTTTTGGCAGTGAAGAAACTGCTGCTAAGTCTTTGCTGGCTGACAAATCCCACTGGAAAATGCCCACATTCTTTGTAGGAAGAAATGTTTATTTTCTGCCTCAGGTGACCAGGATTATCACGGCTTCAGTAGCAACACCCGATTCACAGAGAAGACGATCTGAGATCTCCCAGTTCTGTCTCCTGGTATAACTTTGTTTTGTTTTGTTTTCTCTCTGTTCTGCCTTTTTATTGATGACTCTGGGGAAGCAACAAGATCATACTACTAATTCTTTTTCCTTTTTACCCATTAATTCTTAAGTGGAAACCAGTCAGAGGCATGGAATTGGAGCACAGGAAGCTGGTGTGGGTGAGAGAATTTCATGCAGACCGCAGGGAAGCTTGGAAGATCATCCTTGCCCCACCGTGACCAGCAGGTCTGGGTTTCAGAATTCAGAGGCTTGCTTCCTAGAATGTCTTGTACAGCAGCTCCCTTTTCTGAGATCCAGTTTGACTAACCCTGTTCTCTTCCAGGAATATATACCCTGCATTACTCTCTGCTTACCTAACAGCCATGACATCTCTATTCCGAGTGCTAGAGATTTATCCGTGGTCATCTGGATTGGAGTTCTGGGAGGTGGTAAAGCCTGTCTCTCGGTTTTACTTCCACAGATGGTCATTTATTGTGTATAGAGTTTATTTACCTTTTAGAGGGCAACCCATTTTCCTATTTTGCTGTTGTCATTGGCTGTTGTTGGCTGTTGTTGGGAGAAGCTCATTTCTTCTCTATTACTGCCAACAAGCTGGTTTTCTTGAAGGAATACATCTGTACAAAATCTCCTGGTTTAAGGTCAGACAGGGACAGTGGTGCCCTCCTGTTGGAATCTCACTTCTGTTTTTCTTGCACGCTGGAAGGGAAAGGAACAAATAAATGGACAGTGTTTTCCTATTTTGGAAAAGTAGTTTTTCAGTTATTTTTTACTTATATTTAAGATTTCTTATAACATTTGATCCTTTATTCCCTCCACATTGAATCCCTCACAACTATGAGAATCATTTACTTGTATTTTTTTATTATTTTTATTTTTTATTATTACTTTTATTATTTTATTATAAAGGCAATATTTTTATAGAAAACTCAGAAACCAAAGTAACATTACATATGTATATTAGAGTAAAAGAAATTCTTCCAATCAGGATGACTTTTTCTATTTCTGGGTTCATATATGTTTTCCACTAATAATAATTACCTACAAAACAGTAGTAAGAAAGCAGCATACTGCTCTATTGCAGAGTTTCAGACCGATCACTTATACCAATGTACTAACACTCTAAAATAGCCTTTGGCTTAAAGGATTATAAATCCTTCTGCTATAAAGACACATGCACACATATATTTATTGCAGTACTATCTACAATAGCAAAGACTTGGAACCAATCCAAATGCCCATCAATAATAGACGTGGTGGATAAAGAAAATGTGACACTTATACACGATGCAATACTATGCAGCCATAAAAAAGAATGAGTTCATGTCCTTTGTAGGGACATGGATGACGCTGGAAACCATCATTCTCAGCAAACTAACATAGGAACAGAAAACCAAACACTACATATTCTCACTCATAAGTGGGAGTCGAACAATGAGAACACTTGGACACAGGGAGGGGAACATCACACACTGGGGCCTGTTGGGGGTTGTGGGGCAAACAGATGGAGAGCATTAGGACAAATACCTAATGCATGTGGGGCATAAAACCTAGATGATGGGTTGATGGGTGCAGCAAACCACCATGGCACATGTATACCTACGTAACAAACCTGCACGATCTGCACATGTATCCCACAACTTAAAGTATAATTAAAAAACAAAAAGCCTTTGGCTTAATATCATTAGAGCTTGAGGCAAATTTCAAGAACTAATATCTTTGTTTATTTATTTAATTATGGAAACTAGCTTCAGACATCAGCAGAGATGATATCCTAAGACGCAGGAGAGCGGGGGAGCTGCAGGGAGCTCCAGAGAAGCCTGTCTCCATGTGTGTTTAAATCTTTCTTCCCCCTGTCTTTCTCTGTATTCTTCCTTCTCCTCTTCCTTCCTTTCTTTACTGCAGTCTTTTCCTTAATTAGCCTTCATAGAGAACCAGCTGCCTTTAAAATCATTGTTTACCTATACTGAACAGTTTAATATATGATTATTTAACAACCATCAATCATTGTTTATCTATATTGAATAGTTTCATGTCCAGAATGGAATGAATTGACTTCTACATATGTGGTCCTTTAATGATTTCTTAAGGACCAGTATCGCTCTGCAAAACTTTAAAAGCCTCTCCTAGAGCAAGGCGATTGTGCCATTCTTCATCCTCTGCTGGCTAGCCGTGTTGCCACCCACTTCTGCCTGCTAAACGGCTCCTTTCCTCAATCCCTGCCTGAGTGCTACTTCCTTCAGGATGACTTTCTTTTGCACTGCTCCATCCTACCCTATAACTAGATGTGATCGCTTCTTGCCACAAATTCCAATCATATTCAGTCCAGTTTTGTGACACTTATAGTAATCTGGCTTGTATTTGTGTACCTGTTTTATTCTTCAAATAGCTTATGGCCTCCTAAAGGCAGGATCAAAGTCTTACTCTGAGTACTTTGCAGCTATCATGCCTTATAATTAAGAGTTGCAAGGGCCGAGTGCAGTGGCTCAAGCCTGTAATCCCAGCACTTTGGGAGGCCGAGGCAGGCGGATCACGAGGTCAGGAGATCGAGACCATCCTGGCTAACACAGTGAAACCCTGTCTCTACTAAAAATACAAAAGATTAGCCGGGCGTGGTGGCGGGTGCCTGTAGTCCCAGCTACTCGGGAGGCTGAGGCAGGAGAATGGTGTGAACCTGGGAGGTGGAGCTTGCAGTGAGCCAAGATTGCTCCACTGCACTCCTGCCAGGGCGACAGAGCCAGACTCCGCCTCAATAAATAAATAAATAAGAGTTGCTGAGTACTTATTAATCAAATTCTTTTCTTTTTTTACAGACAGGGTCTTGCTCTGTTGCCCAGGCTGGAGCACAGTGGCTTGATAATGGCTCACTGAAGTCTTGACTTTCTGGGCTCAAGCAATCCTCCTGCCTCAGCCTCCTGAGTAGCTGGGACTATAGGCACACACCACCACACCCAGCTAATTTTTTTATTTTTATTTTTTGTAGTATCCAGGTCTTGCTATGTTGCCCAGGCTGGTCTTGAACTCCTGGGCTGAAGCAATCCTCCTGCTGTGGCCTCCAAAATTGTTGGGATTACAGGCGTGAGCCACCGCACCTGGTGTTATTAATCAAATTCTGTAAGGTGAGTAACTATAGCCTTCTTTGCGTCACTTACGTGATACTTCAATTATTCAAATGCAGTGTAGATTTTACAGAGTTGTAAAGGTATAAACTACTCATTAAAAATAAAATATTTAGCTGAGCCGGTGGCCTGCACCTGTAATGCCAGTTACTCAGGGGGAGGATCGCTTGAGCCCAGGAGTTCAAGGGCAGCCTGGGCAACATAGTGAGACCCAGTGTCTAAAAAATAAAATAAAATATTTTTATCTTGGCATGGTGGCATGTGCCCGTACTCCCAGCTCCTTGGGAGGCTGAGGTTGGAGATGGCTTGAGCCCAGAAGTTGGAAGGTGTAGTGCCCAGTGATAGTGCCTGTGTATAGCCACTGCACTCCAGCCTGGGCAACACTGCCAGACCCCTCTCTGCTCTTTTTTTTTTTTTTTTTGACGGAGTCTCGCTCTGTCACCCAGGCTGGAGTGCAGTGGCAAGATCTCGGCTCACTGCAAGCTCCACCTCCCGGGTTCACGCCATTCTCCTGCCTCAGCCTTCCGAGTAGCTGGGACTACAGGCGCCCACCACCACGCCAGGCTAATTTTTTTGTATTTTTAGTAGAGATGGGGTTTCACCGTGTTAGCCAGGATGGTCTCCATCTCCTGACCTCGTGATTTGCCTGCCTCGGCCTCCCAAAGTGCTGGGATTACAGGCGTGAGCCACCGCGCCCGGCCTGCTCTTTTTTGTTGTTGTTGTTGAGACGGAGTCTTGCTGTCACCCAGGCTGGAGTGCAATGGCGAGATCAGCTCACTGCAACCTCCACTTCCTGGGTTCAAACGATTCTCCTGCCTTAGCCTCCCGAGTAGCTGGGATTACAGGCGCGTGCCACCACGCCTGGCTAATTTTTTATATTTTTAGTAGAGATGGGGTTTCACCATGTTGGCCAGGCTGGTCTCAAACTCCTGAACTCAAGTAATCCGTCCACCTCGGCCTCTCAAAGTTCTGGGACTACAGGCCTGAACCTCCCTCTCTGCTCTTAAAAAATAAATGCTGGCCGGGCGCGGCAGCATTTTTTTTTTTTTTCAAGATTACAGCGTCAGTAATCCCAGCTACTCGGGAGGCTGAGGTAAGAGAATCGCTAGGACCCTGGGGGCGGAGGTTGCTGAGCCGAAATCGCGCCATTACACTCCAGCTTTGGTGACAGAGCGAGACTCTGTCTCAAAAAAAAAAAAAAAAAAAATGCTTAGTAACAATACGCTGTAAACTGAAAAAAATCTTATTTTTTACGTTTAGATGCATGAGTACCAACTGTATGAAATCTTCAAATAATGTAACTCAGCGAGCAGTTTAACTACTGACTAGGAAAAAGTTCCCTTCCTTGAAACCACATGGCACACCTCTGGCCTTTCCCGTGCTCCATCCCTCCCTGTGCGGCCACTTCTTTGTGCAGCCAAGCACTGGGCTCTGAGTCTAGGTTGGCGGACTCCTCTCCTCACCTCGGCATGGAGGTGGCTTCTCTTCTCCAAGCCTTGTGCAACAGGACCCGTCCTTGTGAGGGACCAGATAAACGCCCCATGCTCAAAGTCGCTCACCCTTACCTAGTCCTCACTGCTTCCAATGGTGTGCGGAATAAAAGCGATGAGCCCGAGGAAAGCCATCGTAAACGACTGTGATTGTCTTTAAGAAAGCTTGTGGCAAGATAATAATGTGGTCATTTTACAAGAGTAGGAACTACGTGCAAAATCGTCTCACTTTTTCCCCCCCCTTTGAAAGTTGAGTTACAATAATTTAAGTTGAAACCATAAAGAACTGCTTCTAAAATGCAAAAAAGACCAAAGATTTCTTTAGTATACCTTCAGTAGTCATTTCGAAGGACGGTAATAATTTACAAAATCCCCGTAGACTTTTCTTTTTTTGGCCATGGTTGGAAGTGGGGTTGACCTTAAAACTTGGTGGTTTCAAGGAACGCTTAAGTGTGAATTAATATGATGTGAAGAAATAATAATAGCCTCATTCTCTTGCAGTCTAATCACAGCCTTTTCCCCAGCCCCAGGGGAGGGAGCCTTTAATAAGGGTCTGTGTAAACTGATGCCCCGGCGGCAGGAGTACGGAGAAGCACTGCTCTGACAAGTTAAGACGGAGGAAACAGCAACCCAAAGAGCAGCCCCCGAAACAAAGTTGCTCAGACAAACAAGCCGATGCAGACGAGCGCCATGGCCCTGCTGGCGCGGATCCTGAGAGCCGGGCTGCGGCCGGCGCGCGAGCGGGGTGGGCTCCTGGGCGGCGGGGCCCCGCGGCGGCCCCAACCCGCGGGCGCACGGCTCCCGGCGGGGGCGCGGGCCGAGGACAAAGGCGCCGGGCGGCCGGGGTCGCCGCCGGGCGGGGGCCGAGCCGAGGGTCCCCGGAGCCTCGCCGCCATGCCGGGGCCGAGGACCCTCGCCAACCTGGCGGAGTTCTTCTGCAGGGACGGCTTCAGCCGCATCCACGAGATCCAGGTAGCGCGCGCCGCGCCGGGAGGGAGCCAGCCCGGGCTGCTGCCCAGAAGGCTGACGGCGCGGGCGGGAGGGCGTCGGGGAGGGGCGCGGGGTTGGGGAGTCCCAGGGAGGGGCGGCGGGCAGGGATCCCCGGGCACTGGGCGCCGCGGTGGGTTGGGGGAGCTGGACTGGGGTTGTCCGGTTAAGGTTCGCAGGAAGGGGCGCTGGGGAGAGGACGCCGGAAAGGCGATCCGGGGTGGAGGAGGCAGGAACCGGGAGCGGGGCGGGGGCGTTGGGGAGGGGTCTTCGGGAAGCGGACCCCGGAGAGGGGCAGCAGGCAGAGGGAGCTGAGGAACGGGGCCAGAAAGGAACGGCTGGGAAGAGGCGGGGGAAATGGGTGTCTCGGGAGGTGGCGGCCGGGAGGGGTCCCCTGGAGGGGCCCCAGCCGGGACCCCTGGGGAGGAGGTGGCGGAGAGGGGAGTCAGGGATGGAGTTTCGGAGAGTGGTAGCCCGAGAGAGGCGGCGGGCAGGGTCTCCAGGGACTGGTCCCGGGGAGGGACCCAGGCAGGGATTGCCTGGTTGGGGAACCTGGGGAGGGGGCGCCGCGAAGGGAAACCAGGAATGGGACTGCGGGGAGGGCACCAGGGCTGAGGTCACGGAGGAGGAGACTTGGGGAGGGGCAGCGGGCGCCTGGTGGACGCCGCCGGGGCCTGGGAGTGGAGAGCTGGCGGGACCCGCGGAGTTGGGGCTGAGGGGGCTGCTGCCTGGGGCCGGCCCGAGGGGAGCGCTAGGTTCCCTAGCTCCTCTAGGCTCTGCGGAGCTCGGTGTCCTTAGGTGGCCGAGACCGTGTGTATTCATTTCTAGTCCTTTTTGTATTTTGTAATGGCGGGGGAAGAGGGGACAGAGGCTCGGAGGCTCGGGGTGCCGTAGACTCTAAGCCGGAGTTGGGGGCGACACCTGGAGTTCGCGCCGGGACTGGAGGCAGGGACGTGGGAGGAACCCAGGGGTCCCAGCCACCCGCTAGGGCGTTGGGGCCGGCGAATTCCGCACGCTTCCCACTTGGAGCCTGAGTGCTGTCCTTCCCACGCCCACCTCCGTTGCGCCCTTCGTGGCAGGGGCACTGCACCCGAGCCGCGGCGGCGCCCTGCGATGCCTTCGCCCATCGTCCGCCTCCCCGGGTGCCCGGCCCAGCACGCACTGTTATTTCTGGGATGGGGGCTTTTGGTGTCTTCCGAGAACGCCCCCTTCTCCTCCCACCCAGGCCTGTCCTTCTGCCCAGAGTTCCGGTCTTTCGAGACCCTTCTCCATCGAAGCCTCTTCTAACTACCCACCTGGGCTTCAGTCATTCATTCGTTCCATCAGCCATTCAGTCAATGAACGTGACGGAGAAGCCCCAAACCTCATTAATGGAAAAACGGGCGTGCGAGGAGCAATTTTAATTCGGCCGGGAATTAAAATTTAATTTAATTTTAATGCCAGGAAGTCCCAACCGTCCCTCCTCAAGTCCGCCACGCCAACCCTATACAGTTCCAAACCGCCACCCCCACCCCAATGCTTAGAGGGCTCAAAAATGATTTTCTTTGTAGAATCTGATAAGATATCAGGATGGCAACTTTCAAATACAGTAAAAAGTGTTTTGTTATTTGCTGTTGATGGGTTCAATACAGCCTGCTTTCTGAAGTGTAATTTAATTTTTCTTTTATCCGCCCCTACTGCCATCTGCTTTTATCCTCATACCTCACCCAGAGTTTGTTCCATGGGCACAGGTTTCTTTGAGACGGACCGTGTTAAAGCCTGTATCCAGTCAGGATGTGTGGCAGTTCAGATGGGTATTTTCCATTCACCCGCCCCTGCCGCCAGCCCTCACCCTGAGCTCAGCCCCTCCTGCCCGCTGCTCAGACAGCTTCCTTCACCACACCCAGGGCCCTGGGGCACGGAGCAGAGAGTCACAACTGACTCACTTGGTGCCTTCTCACCAAGCGCACACAGGACCTGGAGAGTAAAGGAAATAAAGGAAAAAGTTCTTTCCCTTTACTCTCCAGGTGGCACTACCCCAACCCTCAAATGTGGTACTTGTGGGGACTCTCACCTTCCTGCAGCCCCTCTGAGGACTCCCAATTTCGAACACATGGTTCTAGAAAAACCCTCTCTTCCCGCTCTCCAGGTTGCTCATTGTTCTGTGACCCATCACATCCAGTTCACTTGCGTTCCCCTTGCAATCACAGAATGTTAGCTAAACAAGGGCTCTTAGTGTTCACCTACATAGCTCACCTCTCATTTTACAGATGGAAAGAGTTGGGTGGTTACCTAAGCGACTTGCCTAAGGTCAGGCAGCTGGTGATTGGCAGAGTAGAAATCATAATTTGGGTCACTAGATGCTATTTAGGGTGTGGTAGAGCAGCAGGATGGCCGATACAGGAGTGATGTCCTCCAATGCTGGCCCTCTGCAGCCACCTGTGGAGCCTTGGGCTAGTCACTCATTCTCTCTGCACCTCAGTTTTCTCATCCGTAAAGGAGATTAGCAATCTTCATTCCTCTCATGGGTTATGATAAGGTCAAATGAGCTTAGTGTTATGAAACTGTAATAATAACAAATAATAACAATCAGTATTTCTAGAACTCTTTTCATGTGCCAGGCACAGTTTCAAGTCTTACGTGAAACTTATTTCTCCATTTTTTGGGTGAGGAAACTGAGGCATAGTGGGACCTAACTTCCAAAGGTTATTCAGCTAGTAAACTGTGAGCCCAGATTCAAACTCCAGAGTCTGTGCTCTTAACATCCAAGCAAACTCTAAGTACTGTGCCTGACTGTATAGTTCCATGGCCCACCACCAGAAAGTGATGAAAACTATCTGTATCATTCCTACCTCCAGTTCCCTTGTGCTGATTGTACCCAATTCAGTAGCTGGATTGGCTTGAGGAGTGGCCCATTTCCCAGTAGTTCTTGTTACCAGTCATTCCTTCAGTGGGCCCCTTTAGAGACCTGAACTCTTTGGGGGCCACTTATTTGTTAGGCAGAAGTGACCCCTTGGAGATGGACTCATTCCAGGTTAGTCTGAGTGTCTTCATTTTCAGGTCTCCAGAAGGAGTGAGTATAAGAGTAGAGAAATGACAGTGCTCCTGGCCCACTGTTTCTGAGATTGAGAGCTGGAGTGGTAAGAAACCTGGGCAGATACCAAAGAGAGTCTTAGTAACTTTCCCCTGCCCAGCCCTGTCTGTGTCATGCTGAGCCATGTTAGAGGCCCATCACTTTTGTGTTTTAATTGAATAATTTAGTCTATTTACATTTATTGTGATTTCTTTTTATGCAGGGAGTAACAGCTTTCTTAAGATATAATTAACGTATCATATAATTCATCCATTTGAAGTATACAACAATCACCGCAGTCAACTTGTAGAACATTTTCATGACCTCAAAAAGAAATCCCATATCCATCAGCTATCACCCCCAACTCTCCTATTCCCCCTGCTTTAAGCAACCACCAAGCTACTTTCTGTATCTATAGATTAGCCTATTCTGGACATGTCATATAAGTGGAATCATGTAATATGTGGTCTTTTATGGGTGGTTTCTTTCACTTTAAACATTTCAGTATAATGTTTTTAAGGTTCACCCATGTTGTAGCATGTATCAGTACCTCATTCTTTTTATGGACAAATAATATTGCAGCGTATGACTATACCACATTTTGCTTATCCATTCATCAGTTCATAGACATTTGGATTGTTTCCACCTTTTAGCCGTAATGAATAATGCTGCTGTGAATTTTTGTGTGTAAGGTTTTGTGTAGACATGTGTTTTCATTTCTCTTGGATATGTATCTAGGAGTGGAACTGTTGGGTCAAATAGTAATTCTATATTTAACCTTTTGAAGAACTGCCAGACTGTTTTCCAGAGTATCTGCACCATTTTACATCCCCACCATTATCATAAGAGGGTTCTGATTTTTCTACATCCCGGTCAACATTTGTTATTACTTGTCCTTTTGATTATGGCCATTCTAGTGGGTGCGAAGTGCTATCTCTCCCTGATGACTGATGATGTTGAGCATATTTTCATGTGCTTATTTACCATTTGTATATCTTCTTTGGAGAAATATCCATTGAAATCCTTTGCCCAGTTTCTAATTGGGTTCTTTTCTCTCTTTTTCCTTCCTCCCTCTCTCCCTCTCTCTCTCCCTCCCTCCCTTCCTCTACTGATTTGTAAGTTTCTATATATTCTGGGTACAAGTCCCTTATCAGATATGTGCTTTGCAAATATTTTCTCCATCCGAAGGTTGTTTTTGCTTTCTATTTTTACATTTTATTTTTATTTTTTAATGAGACAGGGTCTTGCTATGTTGCCTAGGCTGGGCTCAAGCAATCCACCTGCCTTGGCCTCCCAGAGTGCTAGGATTACATGCCTGAGCCATTATGGCCGGCCTTGTTTTCACTTTCTTAATAGTGTTCTTTGAAGCATAAAAGTTTTAAATTTTGATGAAGTCCTATTATCGATTTTTTTCTTTTGTTACTTGCACTTTAG
This sequence comes from Pan paniscus, assembly GCF_029289425.2. Taxonomy (NCBI): domain Eukaryota; kingdom Metazoa; phylum Chordata; class Mammalia; order Primates; family Hominidae; genus Pan; species Pan paniscus. Next base: position 48,430,712 of record NC_073262.2, read on the forward strand.
GGATCATATCTTAAGACATTATGCCAAACCCAGGGTCATGAAGATTTACCCTTATGTTTTCTTCTAAGAGTTTATAGTTTTAGTATTTACATTTAGAGCTTTGATCCATTTTGAGATAATTTTTTTATATAGTGTGAGAAAAAGGTAAAAATTGATTCTTTGCTTGTGGCTATCCAGTTGTCCCTGTGCCATTTGTTTAAGAGAGTATTAAATCCTTTTCCTATTGAAAGATCTTGGAACTCTTGATGAAAATCAGTTGACCATAGATGTTTGAGTCTTAAATCTAAGCCAATGATTATGCCATTACTGCACTGTCTTGGTTACTGTAGCTTTGTACTAAGTCTTTTTTTTTTTTTTTTTTTTGAGATGGAGTCTCGCTCTGTCGCCCAGGCAGGAGTGCGGTGGCGCGATCTCAGCTCACTGCAAGCTCCGCCTCCCGGGTTCACGCCATTCTCCTGCCTCAGCCTCCCGAGTAGCTGGGACTACAGGCACCCGCCACCATGCCGGGCTAATTTTTTGTATTTTTAGTAGAGACGGGGTTTTATCGTGTTAGCCAGGATGGTCTAGATCTCCTGACCTCGTGATCTGCCCACCTCGGCCTCCCAGAGTGCTGGGATTACAGGCATGAGCCACCGCGCCCGGCCTGTACTAAGTCTTTTTTTTTAAATTTCCTCTAAAAAAAAAAAACACCAAAACAAAAACAAAAACAAAAAACGGATACATGTGCAGAACATGCAGGTTTGTTACATAGGTATACGTGCACCATGGTGGTTTGCTGCACCTATTGACCCATCTAAGTTTCCTCCCCTCAACCCCCACCCCAGCAGGCCCTGGTGTGTGTTATTCCCCTATCTGTGTTCATGTGTTCTCAATATTCAACTCCCACTTATGAATAAGAACATGCAGTATTTGGTTTTCTGTTCCTGTGTTAGTTTGCTGAGGATGATTGCTTCCAGCTTCATCCATGCCCCTGCAAAGGACATGATCTCATTCCTTTTTATGACTACATAGCATTCCATGGTGTATATGTGCCACACTTTCTTTATCCAGTCTATCATTAATGGGCATTTGGGTTGGTTCCATGTCCTTGCTACTGTAAATAGCGCTGCTGTAAAAATATGTGTGCATGTGTTTTTATAGTAGAATGACTTATATTCCTTTGGGTATATACCCAGTAATGGGATTGCTGGGTCAAATGGTATTTCTGGTTCTAGATCCTTGGGGAATCACCATACTGTCTTCCACAATCGTTGAACTAACTTACATTCCCACCAACAGTGTAAAAGTGTTTCAGTTTCTCCACAGCCTTGCCAGCATCTATTCCTGACTTTTTAATAATCACCATTCTGACTGGTGTGAGATGGTATCTCATTGTGGTTTTGATTTGCATTTCTCTGATGATCAGTGATGTATACATTATACATTGAGCTTTTTTGCATGTTTGTTGTCTACATAAATGTCTTCTTTTGAGAGGTGTCTGTTCGTATTCTTTGCCCACTTTTTGATGGGGCCATTTGTTTTTTTCTTGTAAATTTGTTCAATTTCCTTGTAAATTCCAGCTATTAGACCTTTGTCAGATGGGTAGATTGCAAAAACTTTCTCCCATTCTGTAGGTTGCCTGTTCACTCCGATGATAGTTTCTTTTGCTGTGCAGGAACTCTTTAATTTGATTCTAGTTGTCAATTTTGGCTTTTGTTGCAATTGCTTTTGGTGTCTTCGTCAGGAAATCTTTGCAGATGCCTATATTCTGAATGGTATTGCCTAGGTTTTCTTCTAGGGTTTTTATGGCTTTGGGTTTTACATGTAAGTCTTTAATTCATCTTGAGTTAATTTTTGTATAAGGTGTAAGGAAGGGGTCCAGTTTCAGTTTTATGCATATGGCTAGCCAGTTTCCCCAGCACCATATACTGAATAGGAGTTCCTTTCCCCATTGCTTGTTTTTGTCAGGTTTGTCAAAGAGCAGATTGTTGTAGATGTGTGGTGCTATTTCTGAGGTCTCTGTTTTGCTCCATTGGTCTATATGTCTGTTTTGGTACCAGTACCATGCTGTTTTGGTTACTGTAGCCTTGTAGTATAGTTTGAAGTCAGGTATCATGATGCTTCCAGCTTTGTTCTTTTTGCTTAGGATTGTTTTGGCTATATGGGGTCTTCAATTCCATATGAAATTTAAGTTTTTTTTTCTAATTCTGTGAAGAATGTCAATGGTGGTTTGATGGGAATAGCATTGAATCTATAAATTACTTTGGGCAGTATGGCCATTTTCATGATATTGATTCTTCCTATCCATGAGGATGGAATGTTTTTCCATTTGTTTGTGTCCTCTCTTATTTTCTTGAGCAGTGGTTTGTAGTTCTCCCTGAAGAGGTCCTTCACATTCCTTGGTAGCTGTATTCCTAGATATTTTATTCTCTTTGTAGTGATTATGAATGGGAGTTCATTCATGATTTGGCTCTCTGCTTGCCTGTTGTTGGTGTAAAGGAATGCTTGCGATTTTTGCACATTGATTTTATATCCTGAGACTTTGCTGAAGTTGCTTATCAGTTCAAGAAGTTTTTGGGCTGAGATGATGGGGTTTTCTAAATATAAAATCATCTTAACTGCAAACAGAGATAACTTGACTTCCTCTCTTCCTATTCGAATATGCTTTATTTCTTTCTCTTGTTTGATTGCCCTGGCCAGAACTTCCAATACTATGTTGAATAGGAGTGGTAAGAAAGGGCATCCTTGTCTTGTACCAGTTTTCAAAGGGAATGCTTCCAGTTTTTGTCCATTCAATATGATATTGGCTGTGGGTTTATCATAAATAGCTCTTATTATTTTGAGATATGTTCCATCAGTACCTAGTTTATTGAGAGTTTTTAATGTGAAGGGATTTTGAATTTTATCAAAGGTGTTTTCTGCATCAATTGAGATAATTATGTAGTTTTTGTCCTTGGTTCTGTTTATGTGATGGATTACGTTTATTGATTTGTGCATGTTAAACCAGCCTTGCATCCCAGGGATGAAGCTGATTGATCGTGGTGGATAAGTTTTTTGATGTGTTGCTGGATTCGGTTTGCCAGTATTTTATTAAGGACTTTTGCATCAATGTTCATCAGGGATATTGGCCTGAAGTTTTCTTTTTTACTCTGTCTCTTCCTGGTTTTGGTATCAGTATGATTCTGGCTTCATAAAATGAGTTAGGGGGGAGTCCCTCCTTCTCAATTGTTTGGAATAGTTTCAGAAGGAATGGTACCAGCTCCTCTTTGTATTTCTGGTAGAATTCAGCTGTGAATCCATCTAGTCCTGGGCTTTTTTTGGTTGGTAGACTATTAATTACTGCCTCAATTTCAGAGCCTGTTATTGGTCTATTCAGGGGTTAAATTTCTTCCTGGTTTAGTCTTGGTAGGGTGTATGCATCCAGGAATTTATCCATTTCTTCTAGATTTTCTAGTTTATTTGCATAGAGGTGTTTATAGTATTCTCTGATGGTAGTTTGTGTTTCTGTGGGGTCAGTGGTGATATCCCCTTTATCATTTTTTATTGTGTCTATTTGATTCTCTCTCCTTCTTTATTAGTCTAGCTAGCAGTCTATTTTGTTAATTTTTTCCAAAAACCAGTTCCTGGATTCATTGATTTTTTTGGAGAGTTTTTCGTGTCTCTATCTCCTTCAATTTTTCTCTGATCTTAGTTATTTCTTGTCTTCTGCTAGCTTTTGGATTAGTTTGCTCTCGCCTCTTTAGCTCTTTTAATTGTGATGTTAGGCTGTCAATTTTAGGTCTTTCTAGCTTTTTGATTTGGGCATTTAGTGCTATAAATTTCCCTCTTAACACTGCTTTAGCTGTGTCCCAGAGATTCTGGTACGTTGTCTCTTTGTTCTCGTTGGTTTCAAAGAACTTCTTGATTTCTGCTTTAATTTCATTATTTACCCAGGAGTCATTTAGGAGCAGGTTGTTCAATTTCCATGAAATTGTGTGCTTTTGAGTGAGTTTCTTAATCCTGAGATCTAATTTCATTGCACTGTGGTCAGAGAGACTGTTTGTTATGATTTCAGTTCTTTTGCACTTGCTGAGGAGTATATGTGGTCAATTTCAATTGACAAATAAGTGCCATGTACACTGAGAAGAATGTATATTCTGTTGATTTGGGGTAGAGAGTTCTGTAGACATCTACTAGGTCCACTTGATCCAGAGCTGAGTTCAAGTACTGAGTATCCTTGTTAATTTTCTGTCTTGCTGATCTGTCTAATATTGACAGTGGGGTGTTAAAGTCTCCCAATATTATTGTGTGGGAGTCTAAGTCTCTTTGTAGGTCTCTAAGAACTTGTTTTATGAATCTGGCTGCTTCTGTATTGGGTGCATATATATTCAGAATAGTCAGCTCTTCTTGTTGAATTGTTCCTTTTACTATTATGTAATGCCCTTCTTTGTCTTTTTTGATCTTTGTTGGTTTAAAGTCTGTTTTGTCTGAGACTAGGATTGCAACCTCTGCTTTTTTTTTTTCCGCTTCCCACTTGCTTTGTAAATTTTCCTCCATCCCTTTATTTTGAGCCTCTGTGTGTCTTTGCCTTTAAGATAGGCCTCCTGAATACAGCACGCTGATGGGTCTTGACTCCTTATCCAATTTGCCAGTCTGTGTCTTTTAACTGGGGGATTTGCCCATTTACATTTAGGGTTATTATTGTTATGTGTGAATTTGATCCTGTCATCATGATGCTATTTGCTTATTTTGCACACTAGTTGATGCAGTTTCTTCGTAGTGTCATTGGTCTTTATATTTTGGTGTGTTTTTGCAGTGGCTGGTACTGGTTTTTCCTTTACTTATTTGGTGCTTCTTTTAGGAGCTCTTGCATGGCAGACCCAGTGGTAACAAAATCCCTCAGCATTTGCTTTTCTGGAAAGGATTTTATTTCTCCTTTGCTTATGAAGCTTAGTTTGGCTGGATATGAAAGTCGGGGTTGAAAATTCTTTAACTATGTTGAATATTGGCCCCCAATCTCTTCTGGCATATAGAGTTTCTGCTGAGAGATCCACTGTTAGTCTGATGGGCTTCCCTTTGTAGGTGACCTGGCCTTTCTCTGTGGCTGCTCTTAACAGTTTTTCCTTCATTTCAACCTTGAAGAATCTGATGACTATGTGTCTTGGGGTTGATCTTAATATGGAGTATTTTAATGGTGTTCTGTGTATTTTCTGAATTTGCATGTTGGCCTGTCTTGCTAGGTTGAGGAAGTTCTCCTGGATAATATCATGAAGTGTGTTTTCCAGCTTGTTTCCATTCTCCCCGTCTCCGTCTGGTGCTCCAGTCGATTGTAGGTTTGCTGTTTTTATGAAGTCCCATATTTCTTGGAGGCTTTGTTTATTCCTTTTCATTCTTTTTTCTCTATTCTTGTCTGCATGTCTTATTTCAGTAAGGTGGTCTTCAAATTCTGATATCCTTTCTTCCACTTGGTCGATTTGGCTGTTGATACCTGTGTATGCTTCACGAAGTTCTCACACTGTGTTTTTCAGCTCCATCTGGTCATTTATGTTCCTCTCTAAACTGGTTATTCTAGTTAGCAATTCCTCTAACCTTTTATCAAGGTTCTTAGCTTCTTTGCATTGTGTTAGAACATGCTCCTTTAGGTCATCGTGGTTTTTTATTACCCATCTTCTGAAGCTTACTTCTGTCAATTCGTCCATCTGATCCTCCATCCAGTTCTGTGCTCTTGATGGAGAGACATTGTGATTATTTGGAGGAGAAGAGGCACTCAGGCCTTTTGGTTTTCAGCATTTTTTTGTTGATTATTTCTCATCTCTGTGAGTTTGTCTAGTTTCAGTCTTGAGGCTGCTGACCCTTGGATGGGGTTTTTGTGGGGGCCTTTTTTTGCTGTTGTTATCAATGCTGTTGTTGTCGCTTTCTGTTTGTTTTTCTTTCAATAGTCAGTCCCTCTTCTGTAGGGCTGCTGCAGTTTGCTGGGGGTTCACTTCAGGCCCTATTCTTCTGATTCGCTCCTGTGCCTGGAGATGTCACTCAAGGAGGCTGAAGTGCAGCAATGATGGGTGCCTCCTCCTTCTTCTGGGACCTCTGACCTCACGGGGCATCAACCTGATGCCAGTAGGATTGCTTCTGTATAGGGTATCTGACAACCCCTATTGGAGGGTCTCACCCAGTTGGGTGGCATGGGGAGCAAGACCCTTTTAATAAAGCACTTTGTCCCTTGGTGGGGAGGGTGTGTTTTGCTTGGGGGAAACCCACTAGTCTGGATTGCCTGGATTCCTCAGAACTACCAGGAGAAGAGGATAAATCTGCTGGTCCGCAGAGACTGTGGCCACCTCTTCCCCAAGGGCTCAGGCCCAGGGAGATCAGGGTTCTGTTTCTGAGCCTCTGGCTGGAATTGTTGGAGATCCTGCTGGGAATCCCCAGCCACTGAGGAAGGATGGATCAGGGTTAGACCTGAAGAGGCACTCTGGCTGCCAACTGCCACAGCTGGTGTGTTGAGCTGTGGGGATAACTCTTGGGACCAAGCCATCCAGCCTCCCTGGCTCCAGCAGGGGAAAAGTGCAGCATGGAGCTATAGAAATGGGTGCCACCCTTCCCCAACCCAGGGAGCTTAGCCTGTTGGCAGTTGTGAGTCCCAGTGCTGGCTGCTGCCCCTCCCCCAAGGAGCTCAAATTGCTTAGACAGCAGGCAGCTGCAGCTGGTGCTGGTCGCCCCTCCCCTCAGGAGTTCAGTAGGCTTAAGCAGATTCCAGCTGAGAGGCTGTAGGAATCTGTGCATACCAGGGTTGGGACGCTTGGCTCTGGTGGCATGGGTTCGAGAGTGGGATCTTCTGATCTGTAGGTTGCACAGTTCTGTGGAAAAAGCACAGTTTCCCCAGCTGGGTAGCCCGCTCACTCACCACCTCCCTTGGCTGGGGGGAGTGGGTTCCCTTCCCCGTGTGGCTCCCAGGTGGGCCACTGCACTACACTGTTCTTCCTTCTCTCCGTGGGTTATGCCAGCCTTCTAGTCAATTTTGATGAGAGAACCTGGATACCCTGGCTGCCAGTGAAGGATTCACATGCTTATTATGGTTTTTTTGTTGGGAGCCTCTGAGCGCCACTGCTTCTAGTTGGCCATCTTGGCCCCTCTCCCATACTAAGTCTTGAAACAGGAAAATGGGGGTCCACCAGCTTTGTTCTTTTTTCAAGATTGCTTAGGCTATTCTGGGTCTCTTGCATTTTCATATGAATTTTAGGATCAGCTTATCAGTTTCCACAAAGAAGCCCACTGGAATTATGATAGGGATTGTGCTGAATCTATTTATACACTTTGAGGTGTATTTCTATCTCAACAATATTAAGTCTTCCAATCCATGAACATGGGATATCTTGCCATTTATTTCATGTCTTGCCATTTATTTCAGGCTTCTTTAAACAATGTTTTGTAGATTTCTTTAAACAATGTTTTGTAGATTTCTTTAGACAATGTTTTATAGTTTTCAGAGTATAGGTTTTACACTTCTCCTGTTAAATTTATTTCTAAGAATATTATTATTTTTTGTGTGTGACAGAGTCTTGCTCTGTCACCCAGGCCCGAGTGTGGTGGTACAATCTTCACTCACTGCAACCTCCACCTCCCGAGCTCACGTGATCCTCCCACCTCAGCCTCCTGAGTAGCTGGGACTACAGGCTCACACTGCCACGCCGCGCTAATTTTTGTATATATATGTATTTTTTGAGATAGAATTTCACTCTTGTTGCCCAGGGTGGAGTGCAATGGTGCAGTCTTGTGGCTCACTGCAACCTCTGCCTCCTGGGTTCAAGCGATTCTACTGCCTCAGCCTCCGAGTAGCTGGGATTACAGGTGCACACCACCATGCCTGGATAATTTTTGTGTTTTTAGTAGAAATGGGGTTTCACCATGTTGGCTAGGCTGTTCTCAAACTCTTGACCTCAGGTCATCCCCTCGCCTTGGCCTCCCAAAGTGCAGAGAGTACAGGCATGAGCCTTTGCACCCAGCCATGTATTTTTTTTAGAGACAGAATTTTGCCACGTTGCCCAACCTTATCTCGAACTCCTGTGCTCCAGCGATCCACCCACCTAAGCCTCCCAAAAGTGCTGGGATTACAGACAGGCATGAGCCACTGCAGCTGGTCAAGTATTGTATTCTTTTTGATGTATTGTAAATTGAATTGTTTTTTAAATTTCATTTTGGATTGTTCACTGCTAGTGTATAGAAATACAATTGATTTTTGTATATTGATTTTGTGTCCTATGGAACTTGTTTATTAGTTCTAATAGTTTTTTAGTGGGTTCCGTTGGATTTTCTGTATGTGAGATCATGTCATCTGCCAATAGAGATAGCCTGACTTCTTCGTTTCCAATCCAGATGTCTTTTCCTTCATTTTCTTGCTGGGAGTCAGTTTTAGAGGCTCGTTACAGACTGTCCACAGAGGGCTTGCTCTGCAGACTTGGCTTGGTACTGCTTAGGTAGAGCTGTTGGGCCCATGGAAAGGGGCTGGCAGACAGGGCTCTGTTTGCTCTGGACATTTGTCTCTTATAATGACATTTCTCTCTTGTTGCTTCACACAGCTAAGGTAGTTTTAAAAACATATCCCTAAAGAATAAGAAAACTTCCATGATCATGCCTGTAATCCCAGCACTTTGGGAGGCTGAGGCAGGAGGATCACTTGAGGCCAAGAGTTCGAGACCAGCCTGGCAACATTGAGAGACCCCTGTTTCTACAAAAAATTAAAAATTAGCTGGGAGTGGAGGTGTGCACCTGCAGTCCTAGCTACTTGGGAGGCTGAGGTGGGAGGATTGCCTGGGCCCAGGAGTTGGAGGCTGCGGTGAGCTATGTTTATGCCACTGCACTCCAGCCTGGGCAACAGAGCAAGACCCTGTCTCTAAAAAACAAACAAACAAACAAACAAACAACAAAAAAGAGATGGTTATGTGAAAACATGTTTATCTCAGCAATATGTAAATTACTGCTCTGATTCAGTGCTGTATTAGATAGCACTTCCCTCTGCCCCAATTTTCTGCTCCTCTAGCACACAGGATGTTTATGTTAAAGGTATATCATATCTATGTATTTTTTCCTTTTTTGATTTCTCCATGGTATTGCAGCAGAAGCACACACGGGAGTATGGAAAAATCTTCAAGTCTCACTTTGGTCCTCAGTTTGTAGTATCTATTGCAGACCGCGATATGGTGGCTCAGGTGCTCCGGGCGGAGGGCGCTGCGCCCCAGAGAGCCAACATGGAGTCCTGGCGGGAGTACCGAGACTTGCGGGGGAGAGCCACCGGGCTCATCTCGGCGTGAGTATGTGGGCCCGGGCTGAGCCACGGGCTGGAGGGGGAGCTCAGGGGGAGGCCCCCTCCTCCAAAGCTGGGTTCCTAAAAGCCAGCTCTTAAAAAAGCACAGAACCCCCCCATGGAATGATATCAGACAGTCTCCTTGTGCGATCTCCCAGACATAAGAGCCCTGCTGGGCTTTCTGGCTCCTCCTCCGTGCAGAGTTGTCCCGTCAGGAGCCAGGAGGGGCGACGCTGGCTCGGTGGTGGGCAGAGCGCTTCGGAAGCAGGGCTTTGTGGCTTTGGGAGTCCATTCAGTGATAACCGAGGCAGACAAAACTCACAGCGCCCTTGTCTGTGCACAGGGAAAGGAGGTGGTCACTATTTCAGGAAAATCCCTTTGACGAGGGGCTAAGAACCTCCAGCCTTGGTCGCCACGTGGTGATTTTCCTGTCTCATAGCAGACTGTGTTTATTCATTTTGAACCAGCGTCACCAACACCTCTGTGCCTTCCAAGAGATCGTGGCCCGCGGCCAGGCAGGGAGGCCCAGGGCGCCTGCAGATGCCCCGGTCCAAATCCCCATGGGGTGGGACTTCTGTTTGCAGCTCTTTTGATATCTATGTCCTTATACATAAATTGGGGAGAAATACAGCCACCAATTTCTCAAGTAAGATAAATAAGAATCGTGACCAGATGTCACCAGGGTCCCTCAATTTCCGTCCTGGGGGAAATAATTAAACAGCTCCTCCTGGATGTTCAGGCCTAGAGGGGCCGGAATGCTGAGGCAGAATCTCTCTGCCCTGTTAGCTGCAGGCTCAGGAGCCTGTGTGGGTGCCTGGACCCCTCTTCGGCTGAGATGGAGTGAGGCGGTGCTGGTGACTTCAGCACAGTGGACAGCAAAGGGAAGGGCAGTGCCTAGGCCCAGGCGCCGGGCTGGCTTAGCTTGGGTCCCCCAAAGTCCATCTGGAGGCAAGGCTTTGAGTGCAGGTGGTCTCCTTGGGAACGGGAAGTGGAGCAGGGTTGGGCGGGAAGCCGTGCGGAGGCGTGGAGGTGTGGTTGACGCTCGTGGGCACTTGAGGCTCAGTCCTGCCACGACCCTCTGAGAAACTGCAGAACACTCCTCAGACCTCCAAGGGGTTCCCTCAGTGTCCTGCCTTCACTGGGAGCGGTGTGCTGGGCCTGCTACCTGGGTGCTCTCCGAGTGCAGCCAGGAGCCCCAAGGCCCCACACCCTGGTAACAAGCTGCAGTCACTCTTTCTTTCCCACACCCTGCTAACAAGCTGTAGTCTTGTTTGTTTGTTTGTTTGTTTCTTTCTTTTTCTTTCCTTCTTTCTTTTTCTTTCTTTTTTTCTTTTTCTTTCTTTCTCTTTCTTTCTCTCCTTTCTTTCTCTCTCTCTTTCCTTTCTTTCTCTCTCTCTTTTCTTTCTCTCTCTCTCTCTCTTTCCTTCCTCCCTCCCCCCTCCCTCCCTCCCTCCTTCCTTCCTTCCTTCCTTTTCTCTCTCTCTCTCTCTTTCTTTTTTTTTTTTTGAGATGGAGTTTCGCTCTGTCGCCTAGGCTGGAGTGCAATGGCGTGATCTTGGCTCACCATGACCTCTGCCTCCCGGGTTCAAGTGATTCTCCTGCCTCAGCCTCCTGAGTAGCTGGAATTACAGGTGCCCACCACCACACCCGGCTAAATTTTTGTATTTTTGGTAGAGATGGGGTTTCACCATGTTGGCCAGGCTGGTCTTGAATTCCTGACTTCAGGTGATCCACCCATCTTGGCCTCCTAAAGTGCTGGGATTACAGGCATGAGCCACCATGCCTGGCCCTCTTTTTCTTTTTTAATATCAGTACTTACTTCATTTATATATACATATGTATGCATATATATATATATTTTTTTCTTTTGCTAATTAGCAATCTCATTTCTTTATTACAATATTATTTCAAGATTTTTTAAAGGAAGTCGTATTACTTTTACTAAACATTATTACTTACCACTGGTAGTTTTTTCCTTAAAGTTTGCTTCAAAGGCAAGAGTGTAAGAAGCTCTAACAGGCTCCAGGGCTGCAGTTATTAACTCCTCTCTCCCCAGCAAAAAGTCTTTCCTGTCTTAATTCTACTTTGTTGGGCAGCTCTTGTTGATTCTTTATGGCTGAAATTTTTTCTAGAGGTTCCTTGAATTCTTTCCCAGAATGTCAGTGTAAGTAAGATGATTTGAAACTCACTTGATTCTTCTAGGGAGGGTGAACAGTGGCTCAAGATGAGAAGCGTATTGAGACAAAGAATTCTGAAACCGAAAGATGTGGCCATTTATTCTGGAGAAGTCAACCAAGTTATTGCTGACTTAATTAAAAGAATCTACCTCCTCAGGAGCCAGGCAGAAGATGGAGAAACCGTGACCAATGTCAATGATCTTTTCTTCAAATATTCAATGGAAGGTGAGGTGGAATCAGCAGGTGGGAAGGAGGGAAGAATGGACACTTGCCCCAAACCTGCAGATGTCATCTTGGATCATTCCCTGGGTCCCAGGCAGTGTGCTAAGTCTGGGACATACATGCATGTCACCTCCACGGTGCTAACGTGAACCTGGTGTGAACCACCGTTGACCAATGAGGAAACTGAGACTTTTTTTTTTTTTTCTGAGATGAAGTCTTGCTCTGTCACCCAGGCTGGAGTGCTATGATGTGGTCTTGGCTCACTGCAACCTCTGCCTCCCAGGTTCAAGCGATTCTCCTGCCTCAGCCTCCCGAGTAGCTGGGATTACAGGCACCTGTCACCATTCCCGGCTAATTTTTTGTATTTTTAGTAGAGACAGTGTTTCACCATGTTGGCAAGGCTGGTCTCGAACTCCTGACCTCGTGATTCGCCCGCCTTGGCCTCCCAAAGTGCTGGGATTACAGGCATGAGCCACTGCACCTGGCTGAAACTGGACTTAAAAAAGAACTTGCCCAATGCCACACCCCCATCCCTCTTTTTAGAGGCAGAAAGTTAGTTTCAAATTCAGGTCTTTTAAACTCAAGAAGCCATGTTCCTAATTACTAATTTACATGTTCAAAAAAAAAACATTTTGTTTGAGCATAATTTTTAAAAAGGAGTGAAGTTGAGAGGGCATCTACTTCAAACTCATTCTAGCTTTTAGTCATATTGAATGAGTGGTACATTCCTGTTCAAATAGCAATACCAAAAAGGCTTCAGTGAAGGTCTCCCTCTTTCCTGAATGCAGCAAAGGTCACTAGTCTCTCATGTATATGTCAAGAGATGTTTTATGCACATACAGAAAAACGCATGTGAATATTCTTTTTATTTTTAAACAATAAAGGGTAGTACACCAAACATACTGTTCTGCACCGTGCTTTCTCTTTACTTAAGAATGCATCTTGGGGCTGGGTGCGGTGGTTCACGCCTGTAATCCCAGCACTTTGGGAGGCCGAGGCGGGTGGATCACCTGAGGTCAGGAGTTTGAGACCAGTCTGGCCAACATGGTGAAACCCTGTCTCTACTAAAAATACAACAATTAACTGGGCCATGGTGGCGGGCACCTGTAATCCCAGCGACTTGGGAGGCTGAGGCAGGAGAATCGCTTGAACCAGAGAGGCGGAGGTTGCAGTGAGCCAAGACCACACAATTGTACTCCAGCATGGGTGACAAGAGTGAAACTCCATCTCAAAAAAAAAAAAGCATGTTGGTCTAACATGGTGATGTTTGTGTAAAAAAAAAAAAAATAGAATGCATCTTGGAGGACTTTCTATCAGCTTTCTCATCTTTTTTAAAAAAAGCTTACCTTCAAGTTTCACTCAAGTTAGCTTTGCAGAGTTCTGATGTTAATTTTCTCTAAAATTAGTAACAAAATCATCCCAGAAGTGATTGGTAAATACAGTTCACAGCTCTGCCCGACACGGATTCATCCAGGCCACTTCTGCTGAGCCTTTAGCTCTCCAGGCCTGGGCTCTGCGTTTTGGCCAGGAGGAGTCACTTTTCAATTCCTCAAGTTGGGCAAGTGGCTGGAAGGCGATCCCCAGTGGCCAGGTGGGGCAGGGAGAGGCCCTGTGGGGTTTGCCGACTCCTTCCTGAGAGGAGGGTGTGGGGGGAGAGCAGCGACACGCTCGGTGATTGTCCCTTCCCCAGGGCTCATCATTTCAGACCTGTGCTCCAGATCTGTCCCAGGGTCCTCCTCTGCAGCCTTAGCCAAGCTACTTAAACTCTCAGAGTCTTCGAATTTCCTCCAGAGAGTGGGCTTCTTCATCTGTGCCTCCAAGGGCTGTGGGGCTCCTTAGGTGAAGCAGCAACAGCACCACCTGTCAGCCCTAAATGCCAGCACCCTGCAGTTCAGGACGCAGAGAAATCCTCGGAGGGACGATGCCTCATTCGTGAAAGGCACCTGGACCACGTTTGAAAGTTGCATTTATGGCCCAACATTGCCTGTTGGTATGGTAAATAATCTAGAAGAGGGTTTTCAAATTCTCTTTCCTGTCTAGGAGTGGCCACCATCCTTTATGAGAGTCGTTTGGGCTGCCTGGAAAACAGCATCCCACAGCTGACTGTGGAATACATCGAGGCCCTGGAGCTCATGTTTAGCATGTTCAAGACCTCCATGTATGCAGGCGCCATCCCCAGATGGCTTCGCCCCTTCATCCCAAAGCCCTGGCGGGAATTCTGCAGGTCCTGGGATGGACTCTTCAAATTCAGTAAGAGAAGAATTGAGAGCACCTTTTGCAGAAGCAGGTTGACCTGCCGTGTTGTGTGTCTAACTCTCATCCAGACAATGGGTGACCATAGCAGAGGATGCCTAGATGTAGTCACGTGTTAGTTTTTGGACCCATAACTTTTGGATTTTTTTTTTTTTTTTGAGACGGAGTCTGGCTCTGTCGCCCATGCTGGAGTGCAGTGGTGTGATCTCAGCTCACTGCAACCTCTGCCTCCTAGGTTCAAGTGATTATCATGCCTCAGCCTCCTGAGTAGCTGCGATTACAGGCACCTGCCACCATGCCTGGCTAATTATTTTGTATTTTTAGTAGAGATGGGGTTTCACCATGTTGGCCAGGCTGGTCTTGAATTCCTGAACTCAGGTGATCACCCACCTTGACCTCCTAAAGTGCTGGGATTACAAGTGTGAGCCACCACGCCTGGCCATGGATTTGTTTTTCAAAGAAGCAAAAAGCATGTGGGTTGTGACTACAGGTAACATGATCAGTTTTTTCATTTTAAAATAATTTTTATTTTCACTAGCATGCTAGCAGGGACAGGTACAAGTAAATGTCCATGCAAGATGGTGTCTTTACTCCAAATAAATTGGTCAGTGCTTAAAATGTAGAGTTTCAGGTCCACGCACATTCATTTGAATGTTACAATTTTTGTTCAAATCCAAGGTGAGATTACAAAGAGATTTGTTTTCTTATGTGACTAAAATTTTTACTATAAAAGCATGTCCGAAAATAAAGAAATTATTTTCAAAATGCTTAGAACAATGTTCTAGAGCAATGCTAACACTGAATAAAGTGTTTCATGGTGTCTTTTCAAGATCAATATTTAGGCTGGGTGCAGTGGCTCACGCCTGTAATCCCAGCACTTTGGGAGGCCGAGGTGGGAGGATCACCTGAGGTCAGTAGTTAAAGACCAGCCTGGCCAACATGGCGAAACTGTGTCTCTACTAAAAATACAAAAATTAGCTGGGCGTGGTGGCGCATGCCTGTAATTCCAGCTACTTGGGAGGCTGAGGCAGGAGAATGGCTTGAACCCGGGAGGCGGAGGTTGCAGTGAGCCGAGATCCTGCCACTGCACTCCAGCCTGGGCCACAGAGCGAGCCTCTGTCTTAAGGAATCAACAACAACCACAACATTTATTTGAATATAGAAGTCCTGAAGTCTGTGCTGTATGGTAACATCCCAGATAATAATGTGTGGCCTTTTCCCCTCCACTCATTTTCTCTTCTGAAAGTGTGGTAGAAAAAAATAAAAGAGTTTGCATTTTGTTACTCATATAAATAATTTATTTGGCTATTGGATTAGTAAAGCAAACATCTGCAAATATCCTACAGCTTATTTTTAAAAAGGAAGATACGTTTAGCTTGTCTTTTAACTTTTCATTCATTTACATAAGCAAGTGTGTGAGTGAAACTCCCAGGTTGACATTAGATAAATTGGGTTTCCTTACCCTCTGTCACCTGCCACTGGTTTAGTTAAGCTACTGGGAGGACAGAGGGCTTTGAGACTGAAAAGATGATTCTCAACCCAAACTCCTTTCAAAAGAAATACTGTTTTCAAACAGGCCAAATTCATGTTGACAACAAGTTGAGGGACATACAGTACCAAATGGACCGAGGCCGGAGGGTGAGCGGGGGCCTTCTCACATACCTCTTCCTTAGCCAGGCGCTGACGCTGCAGGAGATCTACGCCAACGTGACTGAGATGCTGCTGGCCGGCGTCGACACGGTGAGTCTGGGGGTCCTGTTCTCAGCAAGCAACACACGATAAACCCTTCCTCATCACCTCATGGACGTTGTCTACTTTTTTGGAGGGGGAGGATGGAGTTTTACTCTATTGCCCAGGCTGGAGTGCAATGGCATGGTCTCGGCTCACTGCAACCTCTGCCTCTCAGGTTCAAGTGATTCTCCTGCCTCAGCCTCCAGAGTAGCTGGGATTACAGGCGCCCGCCACCACTTCCAACTAATTTTTTGTACTTTTAGTAGCAACGGGGGTTTCACCATGTTGGCCAGGCTGGTCTCGAACTCCCGGCCTCAGGGGATCCACCCGCCTTGGCCTCCCAAAGTGCTGGGATTACAGGCATGAGCCACTGCGACTGGCCGTTGTCTACTTTTAAGGCAGATTTGTTTAGCACACTGTTCATGTTTGTACTAGGCCTGCTGCACTGCTGAGGGGCTCCAGGAGGAGAAAACTCTGTGTATGCAGTCACGCCTCACTTAATGATGCAGATTTGTTCTGAGAAATGCGTTGTTGGGTGGTCCTGTCATTGTGTGAACATCTTAGAGTGTATTTACACAAACCTAGATGGTAGCCTACCACATACCTAGGCTGCATGGTAGAGCCTATTACTCCTAGGCTACACGACTGTACAGAATGTTACTGTACTGAATACTGTGGGCAGCTGGAACACAGTGGTAAGTATGTGTGTATCTAAACATACTTAAACATTGGCAAGCTACAGTACAAATGTGGCTTTATAATCTTATGGGATCACCATTGTATATTGGGTCCATCATTGACCAAAACATCACTATACGATGCATGATTGTATATTAAATGTAAGGTGCATAATGATTTCTGTGAAAAGCATAACCAAAATTCCATTAGCACACACACAAAATTATAATAAATGTTTAAAGTTTACAAATCATTCCTGATTTGTAAACATTTTGTCATTGTTTCATAATTTCATACATGAAGAGGGTACAGACATTAAAAACCTTATTAGTTATCATTTAAAATATTTCAGGCCATGGAATTTATTTATAAAGCCAAGAATTCATTTCATTCACTCCCCAATTTGTTCTATAAAGCCAACATAACTTCAAAACCAAAACCTGCTAAAGAGAGTGTAAAGAAAGTAAACTAAAGCAGTTTGGTTGATGAGTGCATGTGTGCGTGTGTGTGTGTGTGTGTGTGTGTGTGTGTGTGTGTGTGTGTATCAACAAATTCCCTGTGAATGGAGCCCAGTAGCATGGCAGATCAATGATACACTGGGACCAGGGAGGGTTCATATCAGAATGAGACAGAGCACTGCCCATTAACCTGGGGGGAACCCACAGGCTATCCGATGGGAAAGGAAGAGGCAGACCAGCATGTATACTGTGTCCTGTGAGTAAGATGCAGCGGCACCGCCCCCTCCCGGCTGTGTGCATCTGCACATCTGTCCGTGACTGTGCGAACACAGAGCAGCGCGTGGAGGGAACACACTAGATAGTTAGCATGGGTTTCTTGGCTGGCTGGGGGTGGCATGGTCCGGGGGGAATAAGGAGCCAAGTTCCTTTCAAAAGCACATGTGTAATATGATACAATTAATAGGATACGTGTGAAAATGATCGCCATGTAGGTACAGGTGAAAGCAGTTGTAAAATTTGCTAAAAGGAAGTGGCAAAACAGGGAGGAGCTAGGCTGATGCTTTCAGTGGGTGGAAGATAATGAAATTTCTGGCTGGAAACTGGGGAAGCTGCGGGCTGGGGTGCTGCTGGTGGTCGGGTGGAAAGAGAGAATTAAGATTGCGTGACGCTTCGCTGTTTCCAAAGCATTGCACGCACACCCTGCCTGTCTCACAGCTTCCTCTAAGGTAGGAGTCATTGACTTCATTAACAGGTGGGGAAACTAAACAACCAAGCCCATCATCTCAAAGCTTTTCCTTTGCACGGGTGCTTCCCGGCCTTGAATAAGGCACGCCCCGCACAGACCTACATCTTAAAGGGACAAAAAAGCCTCAAGGCTTTATTTTTATTGTAATATCACTTAAGCATGTAAAAGCGAAAAACAAAACAAAACAAAAACAAACCCACACAGCATAAACTCCTTATTCTTTTGGATTTTGTGCAACAATAAAACAAAAAGTATATGAACTAAATGCAAACTAAATGATGCAATCAATGGGAATTCTAATTAACTACCTGAATGTGATGGTGTGGATTCGCTCAAATTAAGACACCACTTGAAAGGTGAAGAAATCAATGAATGGCTTGGTCGCTGAGCTTGTGCCTCCTGCCCCCTGGTGGTAACTAAGAACATCACAATGAGGCGGCATTCAGAAGGAAGCTGTTCCTTTTAGCATCCTACAGTAGAAGCCAGGGGACAAATTCTTACAACTTCATACTGATTTTTAAAAATTAGTATGACTTTATTGCGGTATAACTTATGCATAGTCAACTCCATTTAAACTGCATAATGCGATACAGATTGTTGACAGATGGAATCATTTATGAAACGACTGCCACATTTTTCTAAACATTGATGAGAATGGAATTATGTGGCATGCTGTCTTTTCCATCTGGCTTCCTGCACTCAGAAGAATGGTTCAGCTTCATCCATGTGGTGGCATAGAACAGTAATTGATTCTTTTTTATTACTAAGTAGTATTCCATTGTATGGATATACCACATTTTTTCCATAAAAATGTGATCTAAATAGAAATTTTCTATTCTCTTGATAGGAAGCATCTAAGTAAACTTTTATAATTTATAAGACCTTGCACATTATATTATATAAACAAGAGGGCTGCCCTCTAAAACACGTGATATCTTCTACAAGAAAATGATATCAATATTGCCTGCTTAAATTAGTTTTTTTTTTTGGTGAAAGAGAAAGGCCTTTATACTGTGGCATTTCCTTGTTTACTAGAGAGTGAAATGTAGTCCCATAGATACTATTGATTTTAGCAAAAATCTTGGGACCTACGAGAATAAAACAATTATTTTCAATAAGTAGAAAGGTTTGAGAAGAGGTATAAAAAATGACATGGCTGACCGGGCGTGGTGGCTCACGCCTGTAATCCCAGCACTTTGGGAGACCCGAGGTGGGCAGATCACAAGGTCAGGAGTTCCAGACCATCCTGGCTAACACAGTGAAATCCTGTCTCTCCTAAAAATACAAAAAATTAGCCGGGCGTGGTGCCAAGCGCCTGTAGTCCCAGCTACTCGGGAGGCTGAGGCAGGAGAGTGGCATGAACCCGGGAGGCAGAGCTTGCAGTGAGCCGAGATCGCGTCACTGCACTCCAGCCTGGGCGACAGAGCGAGACTCCGTCTCAAAAAAAAAAAAAAAAGACACTGCTTTGCATAGACGAGTTATTGACTTGCTCTGTGTGGACCTTAATTGATGAAGGCAGGACACGATGGCTAACTAGTGATCTCCTGTGCACTCCAATCTCTAGATTAGGGCAGCCAGAGTGGGCCGGGCCCAGCATCCTGGGGATGCTGGGGGTCAGCCTGAGGCCCTTTCTGGCACACACCGAGCAAGCCCTGCAAAGAAGGTCACACAAAGTCCCAGCAGATCCTCCAGGCTCCACGGCATCCCTGACATATTGCTCTTCAGTGATTAAAAAAAGCTCCAGGATCATTTTTCCTGTGGCTCTTCATGACAGGAGCACATGAATCATAGAGTCGATGTCACTTGCCAAATACATTCAGTTATTTATTTATTTATTTGCCATGAATTAAGGAAACAGTCTTTCGTTTTTAGTAAGACATTAGGTGCTATATGGAATTGGATGAGTTTGACTTCGTGCTGTGTGTGTATTCCCAGGGGACTTCCTACCTGCCACCGCGTCTGTTTCAGTCCCTGGTGTTACTCACTGCCTGCCTGTGTCTGCCACTTTCTCTCCTTAGACGTCCTTCACCTTGTCCTGGACGGTGTACCTCCTGGCAAGGCACCCAGAAGTGCAGCAGACGGTGTACCGGGAGATTGTGAAGAATTTAGGGGAAAGGCATGTTCCAACTGCAGCTGATGTCCCCAAGGTCCCGCTGGTCAGAGCTCTCCTTAAGGAAACCCTGAGGTAAAAGGCTCACCAGAATCCGTCAACAAACTGTGTCCCTTACGTCCCTGGTTCTCTATCACAACAAGTCCTCCAAATGCCCCCCCCGGCTGACCTGTTCAGGATGAGGATGTTCGTGACTGTTATTTTTTCTCTGCTCTTGTCAGAATAGCAGAAAGACCATTCTGTTTTACGGGTCGACATAATCTTTGTTCTCTGTAAAGATCTTTGGGCCAGGCGCAGTGGCTCACGCCTGTAATCCCAGCACTTTGGGAGGCCAAGGCAGATTACCTGAGGTCAGGAGTTCAAGAGCAGCCTGGCCAACATGGTGAAACTGCGTCTCTACTAAAAATACAAAAATTAGCAGGGCGTGGTGGTAGGCACCTGTAGTCCCAGCTACTTGGGAGGCTGGGGCAAGAGAATCACTTGAAGTTAGGTGATGGAGCCAAGATTGCACCAGTGCACTCCAGCCTGGGCAACAGAGCGAGACTCTGTCTCAAAAAAAAAAAAAGGAAAAAGATCTTTGGAGCAGTCATTGAATATTGTCCCTGCTTTAGCCAATTGGCTTACTGGGGGTTTCCCAAAATGTTCCTGGGTCAATGGCCTTTGACTTTGTTCCTCTGAAGATAACACGAAACAAGATCGATTTGTTAGGAAAATAGTTTGGGCTGTTCAGCTGATTTGCAGACCTGGATACAAACCTCATGGTTCTTGAGTGAATGTCCTCATCTGGGTTGAGACGCCACCCAGTGAGGCTCAATTACTCCCAGACAGGGCTTTCCTGACAAACAGAAAAGCCGGAGGGATGTGGGTTGTCCTGGGTTGAGGGGATGGTTTGGGTAGGAGGTGGGATTAGGGACGGATGACATCCCTTCCCCCAAACACGGCATCCTCTGTGAGGAAATGCTGTGACAAAAAGCAAAGCTTGTTTTCTGCAGTATATACTAAAGAATTCTTTCAAAGCTGACTTGATAATGACCGTCAACCTATATAGCATGCTGTTGAACCTCAAAATTAAAAAAAAAAAAAAGCAGCTGGCTGTGGGGTTTATTGGTATTTGTCAATTAAAGTTTTATTCAGGGTTTTCTGAGATAATCTGATCGCTGAAGTATCTTTTCTCCAAATGCATTTCATGGGGCCTTAAGTCCTATGAACTATTCCTTGATAAAGTGGTCCCGTGGTCACATAAAATATTAGAAACTTGGAATTTTCCCTCCTGGGAACACAATGGCATGTGAAAGGCTTGGCTTTGTGTTTTGCAAATGTTTTGCTTTGGGAATCTTTTCCACATTCCTCAGAATACTCGCTGGTAAAGCAAGCCAGCAAAGAAGCAGCAAAGGTCCTTGCAAAATGTTTCAGTTGAAAATGTACCATGTGTTACTTTTTAAGAATTTTTAATGGAAATGGGAATATATCCAGGGTTCTGAATGTTCAATAAAATACTGTGAAAGTCACCACGCCATTCCCGTCCCCGCTGGCTCTTTTCCAGGCTGTTTCCAGTGCTGCCAGGGAACGGCCGGGTCACCCAGGAAGACCTGGTTATTGGCGGGTATCTGATTCCGAAAGGCGTGAGTTTGGGGCCATGGGGGTGGCCAGGCCTTGCGGGTCGGGGTTGAATTGGAATCTGCTTCTACCTTCAGGAAGTCTTTGTCCCTAAGCAGAGATCAATAGGTTTCCTTTTCTTTTGCATGTATTTTAAGATGAAGATGGGGTGTTGGGAGAAAGGAAGGGAATGGTGTGATCTCACTGCTCTGGAAATTTACTGCTCACCAGCAAGGCAGCCCATGCTCCTTGGCCTGCTCCCCAGGCCGTGTGGAAGTGGCCAGTCACCGCTGGGAGTCTCTGAAGGGCTCGACGGCCTTCTCAGTGGCTGCAGTGACATTTGGGGTGCAGTGTGGAGTGGGAAGGGAGGGAGCGGCTGCCATCCTGGGTGTGAGTGGACCCAGGCGGCCCCCAGGCGGGAGCACCCCGGGAGACTGTCCGGCTAGGGCTCTGGGCCCTGCCCTGCTCTTGAGTGATTCTGCTCCTTATCCCTTTTCTGTCATCCCTGATTTCCTCAGACCCAGCTGGCCCTTTGCCACTATGCCACATCGTACCAGGATGAGAACTTCCCTCGGGCCAAGGAGTTCCGGCCTGAGCGCTGGCTGCGGAAAGGAGACTTAGATAGAGTTGACAATTTTGGATCCATCCCCTTTGGTCATGGGGTTCGCAGCTGCATAGGGCGGAGAATTGCAGAACTGGAGATTCACCTCGTCGTGATCCAGGTAGGGCGTGGAGGCCAAACGTTGGCCTTTGGGTTCGGCCTCTTTCTACTGGGCACAACAGGATAAAGACTTCCAGGTTGAAAAGCAAAGACGGTTTTGGAAACTTAAGATCAAGAGCCGTCAGGCACTGTGGCTCACACCTGTGGTCCCAGCTACTCAGGAGGCTGAGGCGGGAGGCTCACTTGAACCCAGGAGTTCAAGGCTGCAGTGAGCCGTGATCACACCACGGCACTCCAGCCTGGGCGACAGAGTGAGATCCTATCCAAAAATAAGAGCTCTGCATGAAATCCTTTGAAAATGCCTCCCCATCTCCCGTGCCCACCCCATCCTCCAACCGTGGTAACCATCTTCAACCCCATGGCCTCCTGCCTTGCTTCACTCCTCCTTCACATCCATCATGTGGGTGGACGACAGGCCATGGCCTGAAGATTTGGATGGGGTGTGTGTCACTGGGGGTGCCAGGGGCCCAGAGCCCAGCTCTCCTGCCACCACACGGTGAGTTAGGAGAGAGGGGAGCGGGAGTCAAATGAGTGGTCTTCAAACGCTAGGGAGCATAAAGCCAGCAGGGAGCACCTTACAAGGCGGACTCCTAGCCCCGCCTGCAGAGTCACGGGTTTGATGGGTTAGGGGTGGGGTGTCCACTGCTGCTGCCGATGCCGATGGTGCGGTGCGTGGGCTACACTCTGAGAAACCCTGGAAGTCTAAGCGAGGCCCTGTGGGGATTGGGGACCCCGCCTCCACCTCTAGTGGCCGTGTCTGCAGTTAGAAGCTGGCCTCTCAGGCACCGTCAGCAGCAGGCTCCCCCCCCGGGAAAGGCACAGTGGTGCTCTTGCTGGTCTCCTTTGTTTAACTGACCCAACCATTTACACGGAGCAGTGGTTCTCAAGCTTCTTAGGTTGTGAAACATCAGGAAGCCCTGGGTGTTGTTAGAGAACACCTTACATGTGAAGATACATAATTCTGGGTTTGCACCGTATCTGGGTTCAGGCTATAGCAGGAACTAAATAACACCTGAAGGACATTTTATAAAAGTAAAGTCAATGGCGGAGAAAATTCCACCCATTAGCCTCTCCTGCAAGTTGGAGAAGACTGTTTCAGCGACGGGAAACCTTGGCCCGAGGTTTGGGAGCTCCATCGTTGCCTGAACATTTGGAGAATGTGGGGAGTGCCTGGTGACCTCATCTCCCCATTTTACCGATGAGGAAACCGAGGCTCAGAAAGCAACAGTCACTTGCCAAGTCCCACAGTGGCAGGTGCAGGGCAGGATCCAGGTGTCTTGACTTTTCCCCTACAAGTCATGCAGGTGCCCCCTCCAGGCTTACTGGGAGACCGGAGCCGGGCAGAAGGGAGAGTAAGGGACCAGGGAAGCCTGGTTGGCTGGGAGGAGGGGTAGAGGGATTCTGGATGGTCAGGCTCAGGGTGGGCACCAGAGCTGGAGAAAGTAAGGGTCTACTGCCCAGGGAGGAGGCAGAGAACGAGGTGTGGGGAGAACCCCCGCTGGCTCAGGGCTGGCTCTGGAGGCACAGGTGGCCCATGAGACTCTGCTGGGGTGGGGCTGGTGGGACCAAGTGGCCATCCCACCTTTGTGTGGATGTGGCCGCTGCCCCTGTCCCTGGGAGTATGTGAGTGGCAGCTCGATGTGTAGGGGGAGCTCAGGGCAAGCTGGCTTCACCCTCAGTTCTGCCACTTGCTGGCTCCGGGACCTTGGCAGGTTTCTCAGCCACCTGAGCTGAGCCTGTCACGTCATTTACAAAAGGGGCCAAATCCCTGCCTGATAGGTGTGTGAGGAGTAAAAACAGTCCACGCACAGAGTCTGTGCCCAAGAAGTGGAAGCTGTTCTCATCTTCTGAGCCCTGCACTAAGTCTGCTGTGGGGAGTGTTTTCAGGAAGGTCTCAGCTCCCTAAAATGCTGCTGTGCCTCCCGCAGCCACTGCACCCTCCCGGAGGGCATCGGTGAGTTGGGAGGGAGGCTTGTTGCCCCCAAGCTCTGGCTGCCTGAAGAACCGGGGTAGACACCTGAGCAAGAGGCCAGCGGTGAAATGGTATTTGGAGCTCGTGATGGGGTCTTGTTTGCTGCTGTCAACATATGAATATACCTGCTAAAGTTTTTGCTTAAAAAGTCCTCATTTCTACCTGGGCAAGTGTAGAAAGGGAGCATCACGGTTTTTATTTTATTTTATTATTATTTTTGAGTCTTGCTCTGTCGCCAGGCTAGAGTGCAGTGGCGCAATCGGCTCACTGCAACCTCCGCCTCCTGGGGTCATGCAATTCTCCTGCCTCAGCCTCTGGAGTAGCTGAGATTACAGGTGCCCATCACCACGCCCAGCTAATTTTTGTATTTTTAAGTAGAGATGGGGATTCATCATGTTGGCCAGGCTGGTCTCGAACTATTGACCTCAAGTGATCCACCTGCCTTGGCCTCCCAAAGTGCTGGGATTACAGGTGTGAGCCACTGTGCCTGGCCCATGATTTTTTTTTTTTTTTCAGAGTCTCGCCCTGTCACCCAGGCTGGAGTGCAGTGGCGCAATCTCGGGTTGCTGCAACTCTGTCTCCCGGGTTCAAGCGATTCTCCTGCCTCAGCCTCTGGAGTAGCTGGGATTACAGGCACCTGCCACCATGCCCAGCTAATTTTTTGTATCTTTAGTAGAGACGGGGTTTCACCATGTTGGCCAGGGTGGTCTCGAACTTCTGACCTCAAGTGATCCATCGCCTCGGCCTCCCAAAGTGCTGGGATTACAGGTGTGAGCCAGCACGCTTGGCCCATGATTTTTAATTGTTAAGAAAAAAGCCAGGCACTGTGGCTCACACCTGTAATCCCAGCACTTTGGGAGGCCAAGGCGGGCAGATCATGAGGTCAGGAGTTCGAGACCAGCCTGACCAACATGTGAAATCCCATCTCTACCAAAAATACAAAAATTAGCCAGGCCTGGTGGCGGGTGCCTATAATCACAGCTACTTGGGAGGCTGAGGCAGGAGAATTGCTTGAACCCAGGAGGCGGAGGTTGCAGTGAGCTGAGATCGTGCCACTGCACTCCAGCCTGGGCGACAGAGTAAGACTCTGTCTCAAAAAAAAAAAAAAAAAAGAAAAAAAAAGAGAAGGCACAAATAGTACCAGGAATGAGCAGGAAGGCACAACTGTATAGACAGGAGTTGATTTTTTTTTTAATCAAGAAAATACCTAAAACAGTTTTTTTGCCAATGAATTTGAAGACTTAGATAAAGCATACTGTTTACTAGAAAAAATATAAGTGATCCAAATTGACTCAAATGAAAGAGAACAGACCTAAGATATCGAATCAGTGAGAGCAGATCAAAGAAATGAGTCAGTGGTAAAAAGATTTACCCCTAAAATATCCTGAACCTAGACAGGGTTATTGGCAAGTTTTATCAAACCTTCAGGGAACAGGTAATCATCATCTTATATAAATAGAGAATAGAAAAAGGAAGTCTCATTTTGCGAGACTTGCATAACCTTGATATTCAAACCTGGAAAGGATGATATGGAAAATAAAAACTACAGGCTGGCCTGACTGATTAATAATTGAAGATGGAAAATATGCAAAATCAACAGTTGGCAGGCTGAATGTATAAAACGGAAAGGCATCTTCACATATCAGGTGTATTCAGGAATGCAAGGATGGTCTGCCTAGAGAAAATCTGTCAGTAGAATTCACCAAGATAAAAAGGAGGAAAATTACATGAGCATCCCAAAAGATAATTGATAAAATTCAACCCCAATTAATGAAGAAAGTCTCTTGGCACAGAAGCAACAGTGGAGCCTTTCTTTCTTTTTTTTTTTAATTTTACTTTAAGTTCTGGGATACATGTGCAGAACGCGTAGGTTTGTTACATAGGTATATATGTGCCATGGTGGTTTGCTGCACCCATCAACCCGTCCACTAGGTTTTAAGCCCCACATGCATTAGGTATTTGTCCTAATGCTTTCCCTCCTCTTCCCCCCATCCCCCTGACAGGCCCCTGTGTGTGATGTTCCCCTCCCTGTGTCCATGTGTTCTCATTGTTCAACTCCCAACAGTGGGGCCTTTCTTAACCAAATAAATGGCGTCTGCCCCAACAGTACAGGAACGTGCCTGAAGGCTACTGGGAAGGAAAGGGACAGCTTTCATGGTGTGATATTAATGTGTTCCCTTAAAATCAGGAAAAAGATATTTGATTGAACAGAAATGTTTGGAAGATCCACCCCAGCTCCCTGGGAGCTGGAAACTGGATGTAGGGGGGCGGGGGGGCAGTGTTTTTTGTCTTTTGTCTCCTGCATAGTTTTAATTTTTTCAACAAACAAACCACTCAGAAAAGAAAAAATACCGTGTGGCACGATGGCCTTGAAGTTAGGAGACCCACATGTCCACATGCGAGTCTTCCCTCTACCGCATGGGAATGAGCAGGCGTTTCTGAGAGGTCAGCACGAGGGGTCAGAGGTTAGGTGTTTAGGCTGAGCCACCCAGATGCCAGCAAATGATGTAGCTGCCTGAAGACATGCTGTTCAGCTCATTTCTTTAATAGTGACAAAGGCATGAGTTCCGCCTGCGTCCCCATTGCAAGCCTTGACCCTTGAGCCTTGGTGCCCTGTCTGACTCTTAATTATTTAAAAGAGATACCTTAAAGAGATAATCGCTTTAGGGTGATGGATACTTTGGTGTTCTTTCAAACTCACTGTGTAGGTACATTCCAGTTTTACCCTGGGAGGCAGGGCTGGTTCTGCTTTTGAACTATAGGAATGAGAAATGGAATCAAAGGTACCAACCAAGATCAACAATCTCATCATTCATTCCTTTTTCATTACTATTCACTATTACCAGCACAAGTGATTGTAAATTAGGCTCTGAGGAGAGCTCTACCTCTCCTTTCAATAGTGTTAGAGGCGGAGAGTGGTGGCTCATACCTATAATCCCAGCACTTGGGGAGGCGGAGGTGGGAGGATCGTTGGAGGTTAGGAGTTCAGGAGCAGCCTGGGCAACAAAGCGAGTCTTTGTTTCTATAAAAAAATTAAAAAGTTAGCCAGATGTGATGCATGCCTGTAGTCCCAGCTACTGAGGAGGCTGAGGTTGGAGGATCACTTGAGCCCAGGAGGTTGAGGCTGCAGAGAGCTGTAATCACGCCATGGGGCCCCAGCCTGGAGCCCCAGCCCATCCTGGGTGCAGCTTCTTTGCCTGGGAGACAAAGCTGGAGAGAGAGGAAGGGCAGGGCGGGGACAGCCTGGGCCCTAAGTAGGAGACTATGGTATTGCCAGCTCATCTGCCCCCTGCCCTTTCCAAATGGGCTGAAAGCAAGGTCCCTCCTCCCCCCAGGAGCCTGTCCGTGGACAGAAGTCTTTAGAGCAGGTTACCTGTATTCCTAAGCCCAGGGCTGACTTTGAACATCAAGCTCTAGCCGGCCGCCGGGGGAGATAATTGCTTTAGGTGTTCTTTCAAACTCACCGTGTAGGTACATTCCAATTTTACCCTGGGAGGCAGGGCTGATTCTGCTTTTGAACTGTAGAAATGAGAAATGGAATCAAAGTTACGAACCAAGAATATTTAAATTCAGGATAGTAGCACGGTGAAGTCTTTTGGAGGATTCAGCTCTCTCCGCCTCTGTTTCTGGCCGGGTCTGAAGTGTCTGCAGTTTCGGAACCAGCAGGAAACCCGGAATTTCACTTTGTTCCGCATTTCCCCCTGCTCTTTTGATGCCTTCTTCATCTAGACCTGCAATGGAAGCAAAAGAGTTAGAATTTGAAATGGCAAGTGAAACTTAAGTCATCTGAGCATCTGCCTGCATCTCTGTCCCACCGGCTGCCCAGCTGCTTAGTGGACATGCCTCGGCTCTGGTACGGGATCTAAAGTTCTGTTTCCAAACAGCGGGCTTCCCACTGACCCGGAGGTTCTGTAGCCTCCAAAAGCTGGATGTGGGTGCTCATTGCCTGCGCTCTCTGCAGCCCAGTGCCGCCACAGGAAGAGTAAAAGCATTCAGGGAGCACTGAGAATTTTCTGCTGTTCCAATTCTGACCCCTTCTCTCTCTTTCTCTTCTTAGTTGCTTCAACATTTTGAGATCAAAACATCTTCTCAGACCAAAGCTGTTCATGCAAAAACCCACGGGCTCCTGACGCCAGGGGGGCCCATCCACGTGCGATTTGTTAACAGAAAGTAAGCCTAGATTTTAAACCTGGGCTGATGTAGCAGACCAGCTCGCCGACACACAGTGGGTATTTGTGTGTCGCTGATCACCGTGGAGAAGGAAAGCGATGTCGCTAAAGGCTGTCTTGTTATAGACTGGCCTCCCAGGTCCTGGGACACTTGTAAATCTTTATGCAAAGTAATGTAAAAAGGTTGCTATTTTACTGGTGCATACCAGAAGTTGCCCTTTCTTTGGGGGAAACAGCTGTTTAAAAACCAGTGGCAGTGAATTTTTATGCTTCATACATTGTGCTAGACTCAATATTTAATGACTGGCAGTATCCTATGCATTTACTTGTACAGGGAAATGGTGGTTTACTTACAAATTCAGTTCTTCAATATATGTTCTCTAATACTGGCATCTGGGCTCAAATTGCCATCAACAGTAAGTTGAAGGCAATTTCAACTTACTGTTTCTAATTTGAAGAGGGAACATTAAGAATGCCTCTGTAATACTGTAATTATGGGAAGAAAGCACCAGAGGCAACATTTTATCCTGAGCACCAGATTTAGATCCTGTTAAAGGGCTCAAACTTAAAAGGGCTGGCCGGGTGCGGTGGCTCACGCCTGTAATCCCAGCACTTTGGGAGGTCAAGGTGGGAGGATTGCTTGAGCCAGAAGTTCGAGACCAGCCTGAGCAACATGGTGAAACCCTGTCTCTACCAAAAATACAAAAATTAGCCAGGCGTGGTGGTGCACACCTATGGTCCTAGTTACTCGGGAGACTGAGGCAGGAGGATCGTTTGAGCTCAGGAGGTTGGGTCTGCAGTGAGCTATCTATGATGGCACCACTGCACTTCAGCCTGGGCGACAGAGTGAGACCCTCTCTGAAAAATAAAATAAAATAAAATAAAATAAAATAAAATAAAATGGCTGTATTCTTACTTTTCTCTCCACAACGAGTGCTTAATTTTCTAGTCATAACGCCTAATGAAGTTGACTATTAGTTTTTATTTGGAAGAAATAAAAAAGAAAGCTCCTGGTGAAATCAAGAATAATCAGATTTTCTAACCAAATCTAAATACAGAGTAGAGCAGACGTATAAGAACTGGAAATATGACGACGTAAAATTTTGTTGCCTAAGTTGTGAGAAGTAATAAAACGGGCAGCATGGAAAACAATGTAACTTTAGAACATTTTTATTTCAAGGGAAAATAAATACATAAATAGAGATGCTACAGAGACAACAATATTTTTATCTTGATGGTGTTGTTTTAAATATCCACACAAGAACCCTCACCCAGCTGTGTGCCTGTGCCAGGCTCTCTGGGAAGCCGTGGCTCCGGGAGTGCTGGGTCCTGAGGAGTTCTGTTGCCTTTCCTGCTGCTCACCGGTTGCTAAGAGGAAACACCGTGATTTCCTGATGCTCTTGCCTTGTCATCATGCCTGAAACAGCTTATTCCCAATTCTGTAATTCCTTTTACATAATACTCCAAAAATTACTTTCTTACTAATATAGACCATACAGGTTTTTTTTCCATTTAGTAAGTCACTCTGCAAAATAACCCTTAAGTAAATAGACATAATATCCATCTCACATACCATTTTCGTTAAAGTATATAATAAAGTTGAAATCTCTGTGTGGTAGCAGAATAACTCTGGTATGAATGCTGTAAATGTACAGGTAAATGTGAAATTAGGTCATATTAACTGGCCAAGTGTTGGATTGATTACTTTGAGGTAGCAGTATATGTATGTTAAGTTTTATAAACTAGATGAAATTGCATTCTGTTTGAGACTGAAATTTAAAAATATTGAGAATAACTAAGCGTCTTGAAGTGACCTCTTATTCCCTGGGTATACATACAGTGTGACCCTCTCGTGAAGTGTGGCTCTGCCTGGGGATCAGCACAGGGTGAATAGCAAAGGGTGGGCTGGGGGTAGCACCTGTGCCCGCTGCTCAGTCTCACTGAACAGGAAGGGAAGCAGCCAGACACGGGGGCCTCCTGGTGTGATGTAGCAGGAAGTGCAGGGTGCCACCCAGGAAGCATCCACGCCAAAGAAATGGAGATTCAGCTGGACAAGTTTCTAGGTTCGCTACTGGTTTATAGGAAATATGTGGTATACAGGGAGATGTCAAAACTCCATGGGGGCTGGGTGTGGTGGCTCACACCTGTAATTTCAGCACTCTGGGGAGGTTGAGGCAGGAGGATTGCTTGAGGCCAGGAGTTTGAGACAAGCTTGGGCAACACAGTGAGATCCTGTCTACTAAAAATCAAAAAACTTAGCTGAGTGTGGTGGTGCATGCCTGTAGTCCTAGCTATTTGGGAGGCTGAGGCTGGAGGATTGCTTAAGTCTGGGAGGTTGAGGCTGCAGTGAGCTGTGATCTGCCATTACACTCCAGCCTGGGTGACAGAGCAAGACTTCATAACAAACAAACAAACAAACATACTCCATGGGGATGCAGTCAGCAAAATCCAGAATAGAGTGAGGTCTATAGGACCAATGTCTCGGGTTTCCAACAAAACAAATACGTGACAGGCAAAAAACAAGAGGAGGGGCCAGGCGAGGTGGCTCATGCCTGTAATCCCAGCAGTTTGGGAGGCCAAGGCGGGCGGATAACCTGAGGTCAGGGGTTCCAGACCAGCCTGGCCAACATGGTGAAACCCCATCTCTACTAAAAATACAGAAATTATCCAGGCATGGTGGCGGGCTCCTGTAATTCCAGCTACTTGGGAGGCTGAGGCAGGAGAAACGCTTGAACCTGGGAGGCAGTTTTCAGTGAGCTGAGATCACGCCACTGCACTCCACCTGGGCAACAAGAACGAAACTCCGTATCTAAAAAAAACAAAAAACAAAAAGCAAAAAAAAAAACCAAGGGGAGAGGAGAACTGTTACAGATAAAGCAATATAGGAGATATATTAACCAAGTACAATGCTGGACTTCATTTGAATCAGATTCAAATAAACCACTTGTAAAAAGACATTTAAGAGATAATTTTTAAAAATAAAATAAAAGCCAAAAATATTAATTCTTTCAATGCATGAAAAAAAGAGAGCAACTCGGGGAAATTTGAATGCTGACTGTGTGTATTTGATGATATTTGGGAATTACTGTTAATTTTTTTGTTGTGATAATGGTAGTTATGTTTAAAAAAAAGAGACCTTATCCCTTGGAGATAGCTCTTAAAGATATAAATGTTTATGGCTGAAATGTTATGGCATCTTGGATTTGCTTTAAAATAACCCAGTTTGCTGCAGGAGGTGGGTATTGTGTGTGTGGGAAGGTGGGGAGGCTGCGGGAGGAAGAGATGACCCAAGATTAGGCAGATGTGGCTAACTGTGGAAGCAGGGTGGTGAGTGGGGGCTCATGACATTATGCTCTCTACTTTGTGTACGTGTGAACATTTCCATAATAAAAGATGCCTTCAGAAACAAAAGACTGATCAATAATCTCATCATTCATTCATTTTTCATTACTATTCGCTTTTACCCGCACAACTGATTGTAAATTAGGCTCTGCAGAGAGCTCTACCTTCCCTTTCAATAGTGTTAGAGGCCGGGCGTGGTGGCTCATACCTGTAATCCCAGCACTTGGGGAGGTGGAAGTGGGAGGATCATTGGAGGTTAGGAGCTTGAGAGCAGCCTGGGCAATGAGGTGAGTCTCTTTCTACAAAAAAATTTAAAAAATTAGCCAGGTGTGATGCATGCCTGTAGTGCTAGCTACTGAGAAGGCTGAAGTGGGAGGGTCTCTTGAGCCCAGGAGGTTGAGGCTGCAGAGAGCCGTGATCACACCATAGTACTCCAGCCTGGGTGACAAAGTGAGACCCCCATCTCTTAAAAAAAAAAGGGGTTAGAAATGATTGACTTAACACACTGCAATAGTACAAGGGTTGTGCTAGGGTTTAGGGGACCTGTTGGGGCCCAGGTAGCCTTTGCAGCTGAGAAGGAAAGACAGGACAAGTCAGATTGCAGGAAGAAAAGGAGAAGTGGTCCCAGCAGGGGCTTAAATGGGTCAGACCACAGGGTATGACAGCAGGGGGTGGTGGGGCCCACGGGGGCACTCCCTGCCTGAA
This sequence comes from Pan paniscus, assembly GCF_029289425.2. Classification (NCBI taxonomy): domain Eukaryota; kingdom Metazoa; phylum Chordata; class Mammalia; order Primates; family Hominidae; genus Pan; species Pan paniscus. Next base: position 48,462,844 of record NC_073262.2, read on the forward strand.
GGTTTTCAACCTCCAATTTTAAGAATGTGCTGGGCAAATGAAAGGGCTCACCTGCTGGTCAGGTCTGGGAAGCTGGCCGGGGTTCATGAGTGAGCCAAGGGCCCAGCACAAGCAAATGCCAGTGTGAGGTGGCTCCACAGCCCCTTCCCGGCTGAGGCAAGCACACCCATCAGGAAGGTGGGGGACCAGCACAGAGACAGCAGAGCCATTTAGGTGAAAGTAAAAAGGAACTTATCAGAGGGACACTGGGCATTTGTCAGATGGAAGGACCAGCAGACCGGCCAAGCATCAGCCAGGGCCATCCAGGAATCTTAGCTCAGGATCTGGGGCCTCCCCAGCTCCTGGCTCATGTTTCTGTGGCTCTCCTGAGGGGCTTGGCCTGTGATGGGCAGGTGCTCTAACAAAAGCAGGAGGGCTGCTGAGCTGGCAGCCACAGGAGTCCACTGGCCAGCATCGCCAGTTGCTGGGCCGCACGTCCTCTCTCCCGTGTGTCCTCTTTCCCTTGGGGTCTTTGCACACCTGTGTGTCATTTCTAGCCCCTCCCTCCTCCACCTCCGATGAAGACTTGGGCCATTCACTATATATATATATATATATATATATATATATATATATATATATATATTTTTTTTTTTTTTTTTTTTTTTTTTTTTTTGAGACAGAGTCTCGTTCTGTGGACCAGGATGGAGCACAGTGGCACCATCTTGGCTCACTGCAGCCTCTGCCTCCCAGGTTCCAGTGATTCTCCTGCCTTAGCCTCCCCACATACCTGGAATTAAAGGTGTGTGCCACCAAACCCAGCTAATTTTTGTATTTTTAGTAGAGACAGGGTTTTACCATGTTGGCCAGGCTGGTCTCAAACTCCTGATCTCATGTGGTCCGCCCACCTCTGCCTCCCAAAGTGCTGGGATTACATGCGCGAGCCACTGCGCCCAGGCTCAATACATCTTAGGTCACTTCCTGGAAAGAAAAAGTTCTCCAGTGACTTTTAGCCACTGCCACACTCTCATTTAATAATGAAAACATGCAGTCCAGTGTAAAGAAAACTTTGCTTAAAGCTGAGCATCTCTCCTCCCTCAGCTCAGGGCGGTGGAGGCTGGATGCCGGCAGGGCTGGGTGCCGTTGACCTCTCTGTTTCCTGCCTTGCCCTACCCAACTCGCACCCTAGGCTCCCAGGCTCCTCTGGTTTGGAGCTGGGGGAGGAAGAGGAGTTGGGGTGGGACAGGAGCCGCTTGACTGATGCCTCGGAGACTTGGCCTGAGCCTCTTTAGCCTGGGCAGACACAGATGCAAAATGGACCCTCACTCCTGGGGGTTCTTTCTCAGGGCTTTTCCCAAACAGGGAGCCTCCAACCAAACTTACCAAGAAACGGGCAGTGCCTCTCTGCCAGGCAGCTTCTTATGACTGCTGGTCAGCCTTGGGCATCCAGGGTCCACTTCTGCTTGGGTGCTAGGCCCCTCCAAGTGCTCCTCCAGGGCAGAACCTAAAACCCTCCCACTGACTCCCTTGTGTCCCACCCTCTCCCCACCAAAGATTGGTGATTGGAAATGGGAGGTCTGGTCACCAGTCTTTCCTAGTCATTTACAGAACAAGAACAATGAAGAGAGAGTGGTACTATAATCTAAGCATCAGAATTGCAAACAGGCAGTGTGACTCAGTCTCGGGGCTTAACTTCTCCCTTGGCATAATACATTTAGAGGGTCCTAAAATTGTATTTTCTTTTGCAATATAAATAGTGTCATACTGTATCATTCCACAACTTGCTCCCCCAATCATTTTAAGTGATTTATTCATGTTGCTATAAGTGAATCTGCTTCTTTAATTTTAACTCTTCACAATATTTCTTGATATTAATATAGCACTATTTACTTACCCATATTCTTGGAAGAAGCCTTTTTAACTAACACTTCCTTTTATTATAACTACTATTATTTTTATTATACTTATATAGAGGAAAACTTCAAACAACCACAAAAATAGAATAATGAATCACCATGTATCCAACCTCAAACATTTTTACCACCTCATTTCCAATCTAGTTTCATTTCATCACATCAGTATATATCTCTAAAACATAAGGATTCTTTTTTAAAAAAAAACACGTAATACCATAAAAGTAGCTAAAAATTTATCAATGATGCATTATAATTATCAAATATCCAATCAGCATTCAAATTTTCAATTGTCTCATAAATATAAATTTTGAAGTAGTGTGAATCTATTCAAATAATGTTTATTCCTTGAGATGGACTAATTTGTCTCTTAAGTATCTTTTAAGGTTCTCCTTCTCTCCCTCTCTTCCTGTGTCTTTCTTAAATTTTTTTCTTGCAGTTTATTTCTTGAAGAAACTGAATTGTTTTTCCTGCAGAATTTCCCACAATCTGAATGTTGCTGATCTCGTTCCTGTGGTATCATTTAGCATGTTCTTCTATCCCCTGTTTTTCCTGCATATTTGTAGTTAGATCTAGAGGTTACCCTCATTCTAAAATAATTTAGTTGAGTATAGAGCTCCATATTAGTGGTTATTTTCTCCTGGCACTTTGAAGATATTATTCTGTTGTCTTTAGACTTTGGTTATTGCTATTGAGAAGTCTGAGGTCATTCTATTCTCACTCTGTAGGCAATTTATCATTTCTGTCTGGCTGTCCTTGCTCTTGGTCTTGAAGTTCTCCTATTTCATTAATTTTAATTATTTTACTTACAGCTCATAGAAAAACCTCCCTGAATTGGAAGATGCATATCCTTCATCAATTCTGGAAAATTCTCAGCCATTTTTTTCTTGAGTATTGCTTTTCTCTGTTGTCTTCATTTACTCATTTAGGAGTTTCTAGTAAACTGAAACTGGATCTTCTGTCTTCATTCTCTGATTTTTATCTTTTCTTTCAAACTTTTCAGCTATTTATGTCTCTTGAGTGGCATTCTGGGAAATTTCTTCAATCTAGTTTCCAGTTCACTATTGCTCTTTTCAGCTATATTCAATCTGCTACTAAACATGTCCATCATTTCAATAATTGTTGTTTTCAATTCTATAAACACTATTTGGTTCATTTTCAAACAAGCCTGATCTTTATCTTAACAATGTCTTGCTCCTGTATCATCCCTTGACTCCTTTTATCGAACGATTGTAAGCATACTTATTTTATAATCTACCTCTGTGTGTTCTGTTGTTTGGAGTTCCCAGGAGTTGAGTTCTTTGGTGCACTGTTGCTTGAACTGTTGCTCACCATGGCTTGTTTCCTCATTTGCTTTGTGGTTTTGGGGCATGCGTCTCTGTTGGTGGAGCTTTACTTGTAGAACATGTGCAGCCCAGACTGAGGGTATGTTCCTCAAAGGAGCTTTGGATTTGCTCTTGCCAGACACCCCAGGGGTGTTAACAGCTTGGAATTGCTATTTTCTTATTATTTCTCAACAGTGGGATTCCTTGACAATGCTTTCAGGCAGGCCTGAGGCTGTGCATTCTCATGGAAACATTTTGAGAAAATCTGAGACAGACATAGTCTTTTGTGGCCACTTTTGGTCAATGAACAGATTTTTATTTATTCTCCGAAAGTATAGCCCTTTGATGATCCTCTTTGTTGGGTGGCCTTCTTTCTAACTCCCCTCCTCTGGGCCTGGGCCACATTGCTTGCCTTCATGGTTAGTGAAAACAAGCCCTTTGGAAACTGCTAGCCTCCCCATCCAAGGCAGCCAAAGTGTCCGCCACACTTATACGTTTTTGATTTTCAGTTTTTTCTCTGTGGTAGGTAGAGTAATGCCCCCTGCCCCAAAGATGCCCACATCCTAGTCTCCAGAACCTGAGAATACGCTAGATGGCATGCAAATTGCAGATAAAATTACCATTGCTAATCATTTGATTTAAGATGGAATGATTGCCCTGGATTATCAGAGTGGGCCCAGTGTCATCACAAAGTTTCGTACAAGTGAAAGAGAGAGGCACAAGAGAGTCAGAGGAGATCTGATTACAGAAGAATGGCCAGAGATGCACTGCTGCAGACTCTGGAGATGGAGGAAGGGGCCACAAGCCAAGGAATGTCAGTGGCCCCTAGAAGTGGAAAAAGCTATGGAAATGGATTTTCCCTTAGGGAATGCAGCCCAGTGAGACCTGCGTCAGATGTCTGACCTCCAGAGCTGTAAGATAGTAAATTTGCGTTATCTCAAGCCACTAAGATTGTGGTGATTTTTAAATGGCAGGGTAGAAAAATAACACACTCTCCAACATACTTGGCCTTCAGTCTTTTTACTTTTCTGTGGACTCGTGCATGCATTTAGAGGGACACATACTTTATCCAGCATGTCTAGGTGTTTTGTAGTGGGAGATTTTAATACCTCAGTCTACCATATTGCTGCAAACAGAAGCTGTGCCTTAATTTTAGAAAGATTCCTAATATCTTTCATTCTCAGGCTTTTTGTTTGTCTGGGTCCTTCTGTTGTGTTCCTCTTTCTCAATCCACTAATAGTTTTCATCATGAAGTATAAAGAATGAGGGGAAGAAGGACCCCAATGTCTCACACGAGACACCTTTTGGGACAAACATAGATTTAGGCAATGAAGCTTGGATAGGAATGATCTTGATGGGCCAGGTGTGGTGGTTCACGCCTGTAATCCCAGCACTTTGGGAGGCCGAGGCAGGTGGATCATCTGAGGTCAGGAGTTCAAGACCATCTTGCCCAACATGGCGAAACCCCATATCTACTGAAAATATAAAAATTAGCCTGGTGTGGTGGCATGTACCTGTAGTCCCAGCTACTCAGGAGGCTGAAGCAGGAGAATCGCTTGAACCCAAGAGGTGGAGGTTGCAGTGAGCAGAGATCGCGCCATTGCACTCCAGCCTGAGTGACAGAGTGAGAATCTGTCTCAAAAAAAATAAAAAAATAAAAAAATTAATAAAGGAATGATCTTGATGGGTCCCAGGATCTGTGCAGCCCACAAGGACCCTGCCCCAAAGCACCACACTGTGTGTCTCTTGGGATGAAACACAGCAGAGGAGGAGATATTTTAGTCACTGCCAAATGCTTTGTTTTATATACAGGCTCTGATTTATAATTTAGCTCTTATATAATAAACACTTTCCAATAGAACTATACTTAGAACCGCACTGGCTTGTTTCATCTCGGGCTCTCTGCCGAGGGCCCAGATCTGCTGTGGTCAACGCATGGATGTGGACAGTGGATCAGGAGGCTCCGCAGAGAGGGCTGCACCATCAAGAGAGCCCTGTCAGCCTCAGGACGGTGTGGCACCACCACCGCGATACGCCAGGGACGCGGCGTGGGTTTTTAAATGTCAGCTATGTGGTAGGCAATTGTGTTGATAGCACCACATGTGGATTTCTAAATTACAGACTTAGTGAAAACCTAGGATCACCATGTCACTTCCAGAGTGTCTCCTGGTCCCCTCAAGTCTGAGTCATGAATGTCGTACGTGGGATTGGAGCAGCCACGGCAAGTGGGCACCCTCCAGGGACCCCCAAAGACTTCTGAAATTGCCTTCTGTGTGGGGGGAAATGTGGCCAGAATGTATTTCGCTTATAGCCAAGCTTTTAAAAAGAAAGCAACAGCAACAAAGTGTGTGGGCTTTTAGTAGACATAGAGAGAAGGAGAAGTAACACCCTGTCAGGATGTGGAAGCCATTTCCATCAATAGATGATTCCAGAGGTGCACAGGGGGGGTTCCCTGAGGAGACAACACCCAGCAGTTCTGCCTCTGGAGGCCGTGTGGAGAGCACGGGGAGCACCATCCCAGCATCTGCACTGTGGGCACAGGAGGCTGCTGGAACCAGAGACCCGGATCTGCCCTTGTTATTGTCCCGAACGTCGCTGCTGGACTGTGCATACCCAGATGCTTCATTCCCTCACCCTGCCTGAAGCTCCCAAAATGAGTAGCAGGACACGTGGAGTCCTCTGGGCTTCCGATGCAGACAGACAGGGCCTGGGTCCGTCCAGTCCTCCATGCTGTCTAGCGCTTGGCTTTGGCAAGCACTCCAGGGCCCTGAGGTCTTTTCTTAAAGACCAGGGATAGCCACAGCCATTGTGCTTGGTAAGGATTGGATGTGCTCATGGACACACGGCCTCTGGCACATAGCTGGGCCTCCGTAAAGGGTGCCTCTCTGCGTGTCTGCCTCACACTGTTGATGAAGCAGCCTGCCGCAAAGTGACCGCCCAGCCCTATTGCAGTGCATTCAATCCGAGCGTGGGGAAATGGTTTCAGTTCTGAGCCCCAGTTTAGTGGGGTGCCAGGAAGTCATCAGGGAAGCGAGTACTGGAATCATGTGGCCATGAGGGATTGCACCATTACAGAAGGGAGTGCAGATTGGGGAAAATGCAACAGAAGCGGAAATGAAGTCCAGGTCACAGTGGGGACACATGTGGCATGGTGTGCAGGCTTGGGTGTAAATCCTGGCTTCCTCGCTGACAAGCGGCAGGACTTTCTCAAGCGGCTGGACCTCGGTGCCCCAGGGTCTCCAGCTGATGACTACACCGACCTTACACCGACCTCTTGGAGTTGTCCTGGGGTGGTGCCTGGCCCATGGGAAGAACGTTGGGCCTGTTTGCACCACCACTCTCTCTGAGCTGGCTTCCCTCCCTCCTCCCCATCTACACATCTTTTCTCTATCTCAGAGCCTCTGCCGACTGAGCCTCCTCCGACACAGCTCCTTTCTTTCCGTGCTTCTTCCCTTATGCTCCTGACTGCTCCCCGGGGCTTCTGTCTCCGCCTCCTTTCGGCTGTGTTGGAGCCGCTCAGCTCTGCCCCTACCCGGCCGTGTGCTGGCGCCGGTTCATGCCACACTGGCTTGAGGGAGCTGATGGTTCTGTTTTAAGCGAGCATTGAAACAGTCGTGGCAGGAGTGTTTACATGATGGAAATCAGTAAGCACTGTTTCGGTGACGTCTGGGCCACACTTCACAGGTTAAGGACACAGTCCCCGTAAGACTGTCTTCCTACAGACCCCAGCCACAAGTTTGGTGGCAGGTCACCCTTGGGTGGCTACAAATTCAGGAATCGGGGTTTGGTAATTTACTGGATAATCTACTGGAATGACTCAGGGAACTCAAGAAAGCACGATGCTTAAGATTACAGTTTTATTATAAACACAAAGATACAAGTCAGAACCAGCCGAAGGGAGAGATGCATGAGTGAGGCCTGGGAGTGTCCCAAACACGAAGCTTCCGTCATTCCCAGACATGACTGTCTTCCCGGCACATTGTGTGTGACGGTACACAGAGTGCTGTCGCCCGGGGAAACTCACAGGAGCTGTGACGTCTGGAGTTCTTACTGGGTTTCATTATGTAGGCGTGGTTGATCGGGTCACTGCTCACGGGACTTCATTTCGAGCCCCTCTCCCTTAGCCCGGGTCAGGCTGACATCTCAAAGCCTCAATCCTCTCCTTACACGGTTGCTCTTTCTGGCCTGGTGGCCCCCATCCTGAGTTACCTTGCTAGCATAAACCATGGGCTGTAGCTCAAGGATCCACCATGAATAATAAGGGTTTAGAGGCGACCTCCCAGGACCTAGGGACAAGGACCAGCCAAACTGTCAATTACACAGCTACGAATCAGCGTCCACTGTCCCTCCCCTGTGTTTCCATTCCTGTCTCCGAGAGCAGGCCCCGGACAGGTCAGACTCATCTTTTCCTAGCAGGCGGCATCACGAACTCTAACAAGCCTCTGGCCAGGTGCCACCCCGCCCAAGCTGCTGGAGAAAAATTCACCCTTTGCCTCTCCTCCCATGGGACCTGCCCTTCTCTTCTGCTCCCCTACCCCGCATTTAGTGACCTGAATCTCTGGCTTTCTATTTGTCCTTGCCAAATGTTATCTTTGCTGGTTTTAGCCTGTTCTTCCTCCTGTTGGATCATTTTTATATCCTGGATTTGTTAACTCAGACATGGAATGACTGCATCGTGCTGTTCACAGTTTTGGCAACTGCAGTTCCCATGTTTATGTAAGTCATTTGCAACACCCTCCGTAACCAATTGCTACAGCCCTCCCAGCCTCTGGACAGGGGTTTGAGCCTGTTGTTAATACATTGTCCCTACACTTCACTGCTCTCAGCCCTCCTCCTTGCCGAGTCTCCCAGGCCTCACACGTGCCTAGAGGATGTCTCCAGGGTTACTGCTCCCAGACCACGTGTGCAGGCCCCACCCACTGGCAGCTCCCACAGCCCAGGGCATCCCTGCCTTGCACAGTGAGACCTGTCATCTCTGCCTTAGACGGAGCTCGGTGGAGCTCTCCTGGGTTTGGTGCAGAAGCAAAAAGGAGGCTCCTCTTTCCCACCCTGAGTCCATCTTGTCTCCTCACCCCCTGTCCTTGAAAAGAAGGCGTAGACACCTTTCCTCCTCCCCACCTCTGCCCTAGGGACTTGCACACACTTTTCCTCGAGAGCCTTCTCTGGGGACTTCTCTGGCTGCACTTGCCCACCGCCTTTAGTTTCGGACAACCACAGCTGAGGAGTGCCGCCTTTTGCTGGGGCTTGCTGTGTCCCAGGGACATTTTCCTCCTTTCTGTCTCTCAGTCTTCACCACAGCTCCCTGAGATACTGTTTTTACCCCCTGTTTTTAGATAAGAAAACAGAGGCTTGGAGATAGTAAAAGGTCACTCGAAACCATCATGAGCATACATCACAGGTCTAGGTTTGCATCTAAGCGGTCCACACATTCAACAGGTGTTTAGTGAACACCTATTGTATGCTGTCTGCCTCTGGAGCCCTCGTGGCTTCTACACCACCCGCCGCCTCTCATGCTGCTGAGGACCCAGGACTGGTGGGAGTGCCAGGTGGGAATGGGAGGGCGTGGGTGGGTGCCAGGGCTCTGGTAGGGGCACAGGGTGGGGGGGCGCTCACTCCTCCTGTCCCCCACTAGATGGGGCTGCTTGGTTGGACATCTCAGGCAGTGCTGGGTCAAACTGTCCGTCCACACCTTGTGGGCTTTAGGGCCCTTCTCTAAGCCCAGGGATATCCAGCCTGCCCGGAGGGCACTCAAGAATGACCAGGAAGCTACCCAGAGGGGTTCCCACATCATGCTGGGATGTGGAGGGGACTGGAGCCCGAGGGGACTTGGAGGCCCCCTGACTCATGACCTACATTTTGATTTCTCAGAAGTTGCAGCTATGGAAGGTTCTGGAAGGTTGATGGCCCACGAAGACACAGGAGGATGGACCCCAGAGGCAGTTTCTATGAACAGAGACATGCCTGGAACTGTGGGGTTCATATTTAGTTAACATTTTTTTAAGTTTAAAATTTTTAAATTTTGTGGATTCATAATAGCTGCATACTAGTTTTCTCCCTGCAAACTTAATTTTGAAAAATTGCTAGCCTACAGAAAAGTTGAAAGCATAGTACAATGAACACCTGTTTATCTCTCACCTGGAGCCACTACTTGTTAATATTTGGTCAATTCGGCCGGGCGCAGTGGCTTACGCCTGTAATCTCAGCACTATGGGAGGCTGAGGAGGGTGGATCACCTGAGGTCGGGAGTTCAAGACCAGCCTGACCAACATGGAGAAACCCTGTCTCTACTAAAAATACAAAATTAGCCGGGCGTGGTGGTGCATGCCTGTAATCTCAGTTACGGGGAGGCTGAGGCAGGAGAATCACTTGAACCCGGGAAGCGGAGGTTGCGGTGAGCTGAGATGATGCCATTGCACTCCAGCCTGGGCAAAGAGAGTGAAACTCCGTCTCAAAAAAAAAATATATTTGGTCAATTCTTCTTGGTCTCTTTCTCACACTGTGTGCGTGTGTGCATGTGTGAGTCATTGGAAAATCAGTGGCAGACAGCATGTCACTTCCCCCGAACACTCCAGCAGCATCTCCTAAACACAGGCACATTCTCTGATATAACCTCGGTGCTGTTCTTGGTGCTATTATTCTTTTAAGAAAAGAATGGAAGGGAAAATGTACTTGGCTTAGGAACGTGACAAATCCCCAGTGAGGCCTGGTTGCCAAGAGTGAGAACATGAGGAAGCCAGCTGGGAGAGTCTCCTTCCCTTGCTTTGAGGGAAATCCGAGGCCTAGCTTGTATTCACGTCATGACTTGAGCTTTACTTTGCTGTGCTTTGCAGGTGATTCATATGGGCAGGCATGATTTCATCTGAATGTGGAGGACCGTCTCTCAGGAACTCTAATTCTTCCCAGTGAAACTGTGAGAAACTCAGTCATTTGTCTTTTGCTTTTTTTTCCTCTTTTTACTTCACTGTCAATTTTCGAACCAGTATAGACATTGAGGAAGTCTCATTCTTCTCAGACTGGCAGTCACTGCATACTGTGTGGTTACATCTTGCTGGTCATCAAAAAAATGCAAATTCATACGGGAGAAGAGATAGCTGAGGACCACATTAGTAAGTGTCCACAAGTTAGTAAATGCGTGTTTGGCGGATGGTGAGGCCTGGTCCTTTGAAAGGAATGGCAAGCCGCGTGGGCACCCTTCGTGTGCAGGAGTGCACGTTTAGGTCATACTAGTTTTCAAGAACAATTCCAAAGTGTGGCCTGGGACCCCCAACACTACATTGCAACCAGTGAGCTACAACTCTCCCATCATCCCTCCAAACAACAAAGAGTTGATGAAGCAGTGTATACTAAAGATGGAAAACTGCAATATGTTCCTTTTTTAAAGCTATTTTCCTTCTGAATAATTTTTTTTTTCTTTGAGACAGAGTCTGGCTGTGTCATCCAGGCTGGAGTGCAGTGGCGTGATCATGGTTCACTGCAGCCTCAACTTCCCGGGCTCAAGCCATCCTCTCACCTCAGACTCCCGAGTAGTTCAGACTCCAGGTGTGTGCCACCATGCCTGGCTCACTTTTTCTATTGTTTGTAGAGATGAGTCTCACTGTATTGCCCAGGCTAGCCTTGAACTCCTAGACTCAAGCTATCTTCCCCCTTTGGCCTCCCAAAGTGCTGGGATTACAGACATGAACCACCATGCTGGGCTGTAATTTTTTTTTTTAAGCAATTGGTTCTTCACTTTTACTTTTGTATACATATTTTTTTTGTTATGTCTTTCTACTGCTGGATATGGAGGTGTCTCTGAAAATGGAACATTCCAGCTTTTAAAAACTTCATCATATGCTTTTTCATATGGCAGAAACCAACCTGTATTTTGAAAAGATAAAAAGTTTTGAGGCTGGGCACAGTGGCTCACGCCTGTAATCCCAGCACTTTGGGAGGCCGAGGCGGGTGGATCACCTGAGGTCAGGAGTTCAAGGCCAGCCTGACCAATATGGAGAAACCCCATCTCTACTAAAAATACAAAAATTAGCCGGGCGTGGTGGCTCATGCATGTAATCCCAGCTACTCGGGAGGCTGAGGCAGGAGAATTGCTTGAACCCAGGAGGCGGAGGTTGCAGTGAGCTGAGGTAGTGCCATTGCACTCTAGCCTGGGCAACAAGAGCGAAACTCCATTTCCAAAAAAAAAAAAAAAAAAGGTTTCAACCAAATGGTAGAGGAGGGATTTTAACGTTCACTTTAGAATCTCCTGGTGCCATTTCCCACAGCATAATCAAGATGCCACAGTTGATCTCATGTCAGAGTGATAGTGTAGCAGGACGAGCAGCAGACAAAACCCCTCAGACACCGAATTAAAGAAGGAAGGGCTTTATTCGGCCGGGAGCATAGGCAAGACTCACGTCTCAAAAACCGAGCTCCCCAAGTGAGCAATTCTTGTCCCTCTTAAGGGCTTACAACTCTAAGGGGGTCCACGTGAGAGGGTCGTGATTGATTGAACAAGCAGTGGGTACGTGACTGGGGGCTGCATACACAGGTAAGAATGGAACAGAACAGGACAGGGATTTTCACAGTGCCTTTCCATACAATGTCTGTAATCTATAGATAACATAACTGATGAGGTCAGGGGTCGATCTTTAACTACCAGGCCCAGGGATGTCTGCCTGTGGATTTCATTTCTGCCTTTTAGTTTTTACTTCTTCTTTCTTTGGAGGCAGAAATTGGGCATAAGACAATATGAGGGGTGGTCTCCTCCCTTATTCGATGAGCCAGTTCTGCCCTAGTGGAGTTCGTCAGTGCTGTTAGACAGGAGCAACAATCCCCAACTCTACATTCAGAGCCCTTTCAGCTATTTTTCTCAAGTCCAACACAGCACAGCACCTACCTGGTACGTGCGGTCGACAACTTTCAGGGCACCTACCCAGCTCATTTCCTCTTGGCAAGAGCCATGCTTTTAATGTGAGAATGAACCCATGACCTCAGCTAGGCAATAAGTGGACAGAGAGATGCCACCTGGGCAGCCTCGCCAGCTGTTTGGGCAGATGCCTGTGAACTTGGGTACCTAAGATGGCCACAGGCCGCCATGGGCACAGGGAGGCCAGAAACTTCGCTTTGCCTCCCAAGGGCAGCAGGATCTGGACAGGGATGCTGTCTGCACCCTATGGACTGCAGGGTAGGGGGCTGCACTGGCTCCTTTCTGCAGGATGAACTACTCATCTGGTGCTGTCACTCCTCCACTCCCCCTGGCTTATCGCGTGTGGAAGAGCTGCAGCCATTGCCATTTAGATGGATTTTGCAATGCGATTCCTGATCTTTGATTCTATCCCCAGTGCCCTCAGGATAAATTCTGAACTCGCTGACTTAGAAGGCCTTCAGTAACCTGACCTGAAGCCTCTTCCTGCTCCCTCATCTCTTGGTACTTTTCCTCACATTACCTCACAGCCAAATGGTTAGGCACCTCTGGTTAGGCATTCACTGTCCCTCAGCCAGGAATGGTCTGTCTTCACTCCTGTCCCCTTCACCTGGCTCACTCCTGTTTAGTCTCCAGGTTTCAATGTCAATGCTACTTCCTCAGAGAAGCCTTTCACAGCCCATAAGGATGGGTTAGCTGCTCCTCCCATGGGTCACCAAGGTAACTTGTCCAGCTCCATTTAGGGTAAAAACAGCTCTCAGGCTGGGAGATTTTAAAATTCCAATTAGAATCTGCCTGCAGCATACACTGAAATCCTTGCACCATTCTGTAAGAGTCATCCCAGAGATGAAGTGGCATGTCCAAGCAGCTAGGCAAGCCGCCCTTCCCACCACAGTCACCCACCAGCAGCAGGCACTCAGGCAACCCTGCGGTAAGACAGGAGCACTACACTCCAAGAGTCTCTCACCACAAAGGCGGTTGTTCATTGTTTCAGCAACTATCCTGCAAACACCCTCAGACTCAAACTCCACAAATGCATAGCCAATGTGAGTTGCAGTCCGCAACAGAAAATCCACAAGAAATAGACCAATCATCAGACTCCTAAATGCCGTTCATTTAAATCGTGTACATTTTTAAGCAGGTAGTATCACTAGCCTAATTATCAAATGACATTATGTCATCTTGTAATTCCAGTTCCAAAATCATATTGCTCAGAGCCTGCTATGGGAAAAGAAAATATCTTAATTTGAACATGCAGCTGAAGTTCACATATTCCTGGAATTTTGGTTAAATGTAATCAATACGTGATGACTATGGCTGGGATTGATTCAACAGCAACACCCCATTGTGGAGAGGAAATATGATAGTGCCCGGTTCTTTACCCCTTATCCACTTATTTGATTTCACTGACAGCTGTATTATTCATAATACTCCGGAGATAGTATAATGCTCTGTGAAGGATGAAGATAATATTCTCATATTGTTTATATGTGAGAGTTGAGATGAAACAAAAACAAATCCTCAGTATCTCCCGGCAAATCCATGAAACACTGCTCATTCTCATGCTCCAGCGTGACCGGCCACCTTCCCAGCGGGAGGCACGGGGACTGGGCCAGCACTCTTTGAAATGCACATCTGGAATTCGCCACTGGGCACCCTAGCACAAAGTGGGTTCTCTCACCGATCTTTGTAACAAGTATGTGGGTTTTGGAGTTCAAAGGCTCAGGTTTGGATTCCAGACTCTGATAAGTAAGGGTAAGTAACACTTAAGCATCATGAGCCTCAGTTTTCCATTCTGTAAAATGGGGATGCTAACCACTCTCAGGGTTGCTGTGAAGATATGAGATTGTGCACAACAGCTCAACACAATGTGTGTCATGGACTCCATAAATGTTACCAGTGATTGGTGGTAATAACCAGAAAGGTTTTCTTTTTTTTTTTCTTTTTTTTTGAGACTGATTCTCTCTCTGTCACCCAGGCTGGAGTGCAGTGGCGCAATCTTGGCTCACTGCAAGCTCTGCCTCCCGGGTTCACGCCATTCTCCTGCCCCAACCTCCCCAGTAGCTGGGACTACAGGCGCCCGCCACCACACTTGGCTAATTTTTCATATTTTTAGCAGAGATGGGGTTTCACTGTGTTAGCCAGGATGGTCTCCATCTCCTGACCTCGTGATCTGCCCGCCTCGGCCTCCCAAAGTGCTGGGATTACAGGCGTGAGCCACCGCGCCTGGCCCAGAAAGGTTTTCTAACCTTGCATTAGACAACATAGCTTTGGCTATGGATCAAAATTGGTGATGTGACTGGAGATAAGGAACCACCTGAAAGCCGCGTGGCTTAACAGGGTGGGAGTCAGGAGGCTCACTGCTAGCGCCAGCTGTGTCACTCATCAGCAGATTGGCCACGCCCACCACTGGGTCTCAGGTTGGTTGTCCGCAACAGAAGCATTCTAGTAAAAATTATTTTTTTATTATTTATTTATTTATTTGTTTTGAGACGGCATCTTGCTCTGTTGCCCAGGCTGGAGTGCAGTGGCCTGGTCTCGGCTCACTGCAGCCTCCACCTCCCGGGTTCAAGCAATTCTCCTGCCTCAGCCTCCCGAGTAGCTGTGATTACAGACACCCGCCACCATGCCTGGCTAATTTTTTGTATTGCTAGTAGAAACGGGGTTTCACCATGTTGGCCAGGCTGGTCTTGAACTCCTGACTTTGTGATCCACCTGCCTCAGCCTCCCACAGTGTTGGGATTACAGGCGTGACCCACCACGCCTAGCCACTCATTCTGGTAAAAATTAAACTGCCTGTAGCTGGGTGTGGTGGTGAGTGACTGGGGTCCTAGCTACTGAGGAGGCTGAGGTGGGAGGATTGCTGAGTCCAGGAGTTTGAGACTGCAGTGAGCTAGGATTGCACCATTGCTTTACAGCCTGGGCAACAGAGGGAGACCCTGTCTTTTAAAGACATATTAGGCCAGGTGCAGTGGCTCATGCCTGTAATCCCAGCACTTTGGGAGGCCGAGGTGGGTGGATCATGAGGTCAGGAGTTCAAGACCAGCCTGGCCAATATGGTGAAACCCCGTCTCTACTAAAAATACAAAAATTAGCCGGGCTTGGTGGCACACACCTGTAGTCCGAGCTACTCGGTAGGCTGAGGTAGGAGAATCGCTTGAACCCGGGAAGCGGAGGTTGCAGTGAACCAAGATTGTGCCATTGCATTCCAGCCTGGTGACAAAGCGAGACTCTGTCAAAAAAAAAAAAAAAAAATCAACGTCATGAAAAACAAAAAGCAAACACTGTTGTAGATTAAATAAGTAGCTTTCTACCTCCCACCCTGCCTGTAAAACCAAAGGGTGAAAGCATTTTGAGGATATCAGATTAAGCTCTATTGACATAGTCTCCTAATTAACCTTCCTGTCCACTTATGTCCCCTAGAGTAGCTCCCTTGAACCTCAGTTAGTGTGACATGTCACTCTTGCTCAAAACTATGTTATATAATGGCCCATTAGACATCAGCCACATAACTGAGTCCTTCCTTTTTCCTCTACCTTATCTGTAGGAGAAAACACCTGTAAGACATTTTTTTGGGGGGGAAAACTAGAACATTTTAAAGATGGGTGGTATACCATAGATTGTGGAATTACTGTTATTTTTCTAGGTGTGATAGCAGTATTGTGATTAGGTTGGAAAACACCCTTATTTTTAGGAGATGCACCCTGAAATATTTAAGGGCAAAGCACTATGGTGACACACTCAAATGGTTCAGAAAACAATGTGTCTGTCTATGGGCCGAGGTGAAGCTCATGTGTCTGGATGTTAACAGTGGGTGATGCCAGGTGACAGGTGCGTGGACGTTCATCATGCTGTCACTTCACCTTCTCTGTATACTCGAACATTTTCAAAACCCAAAGTTGGGAAAAACAATGATGACTAGATAGCAGTATGAATTTTTTTTGCAAAATAATGTTGCGCAGAAGGTAGAGGACATAGAAGAATTTTTAGGATGAACAGGCAATTTGTAGTGGCTGCTAAACGTAAAGTAGTCAGCCTCACTAAGAATAAGGCAGATACGAAAACCCCGACCATTCTACACACAGAGTGACTGGCTAAGTGAATACTGCACAACCCACCAATCCCATTTCTGACTGTATATTGTAAAGCAGTGGTTTTGAAATTCAGGATTTGTCCTGAGGGAGGAGAGGGGTGGGGCAAGGATGGGGCAGGGCCTCATGGTCCCGATTTCTCATTCCTTCTTTCACTGTCTCTCGAGGCAGTCCACGGGGGTCTGGGTCTTGCCCAGGGTCCCCAGAAAAGCTGCTTCTGCCTGATACAGCCTCTCCAGGACCAGTACCTTGAGAGCCTCTTGCTGTCAGTGGCCCCTCCATGGCCCAGAGTCCATGGCTATAACCCTCAGGCAGCCAGGACCCTTCTGTCCACAGACTGCAGAGAACATGGGAACATTCCACTTGGAACCAAGCCAGACCTCATCGAGGTGGGAGGGGAACGAGCGCGTGAAAGGTGCTTCCCAACCTTACTCTCAATCCGACACCACAGACTCTGATAATAAATAAATCCTTCCTCCTGCACCCCCAGGGACACAGGCAGGCCGCTGCAGGCTGAGATGATGGCCTAGTGCTCTGGCCACTGGGGCCCTGGCCAGTTGCCATGAGAAATAAGGGAATCAATGCATTTTCACAGCCCCAACCCATTGAAGGGTCAAAGGTTAGGAAGCTCCTCTGAGGAGAATTGGTAGGCTGTCAACACTGGTGATGGTCTTTCTTCTCTGGCCTCAGCTCTCCTTCTGTGGCCCTGGAGGCCTCCTCCTGCCTACAAAGGCCACAGGACACTCCTGACTCAGCCCCTCCATGGTGTGCATGGGAAGGGTGTGAGACCATCCTGGAAGGCTCCACTAAGGGTTTCAACTTCTTGAATTTCACCTCCAAAAGCTAGGGAAGAAGTAAATGGGATTTCCAGCTTTCACATTTGAAGATCATGCCATCCCACAATGAGCATGGAAATCAGGATTTTCAAATTCCTCCTGCATGGAGTGAAGTGTGTGATGACACGGAAGTCCTTCAGGATAATGCTGTCCAGAGAGATGCTCTTAGGGCTATAAGATGCTGTATGGGGCGTGCTCCGAGGGCCACCAGAGCTCCTCTGCAATGTGGGGGCTGGTCATTGTGCCGTGGGGTCCCAGGCCTCATCCACTCACTGAGCAGCTCAGTCTTGTTGGCAGCAAGTCTGTAGGTTGCCTGGGGCTTGGCTGATTTTGCCTGGTTGGCTTCAGCTGGTGGCTCTGTTGATTTTAGCTGGATTCCCTGTGGTGTCAGCTGAATGTCAGCTGGGCTTTGTGGCAGCTCTTATAGGGCAGCTCTGCTGGTCTCTGCCTGGCTTGCTCATGCATCTTGGGGTCAGGTGAGGGTCAGCCGATCCCGAGGTGGCTGGGTTGGGCTGGGTGGCTCTGCTGGTCTTCACTGGGCTTGCTGCTGCAGCTCAGGGTCAGTTGGAGTTTGGCTGGTCTAGGCTGGGTGCAGCTGGTGCTCAGTTTGCTGCACCTGTCTTCTCCTCTTCCTGGAATAGCAGGAAAGCCCAGTCACAGCTTCCTGTGGCCACAGAAGAGGCACAAAGGAGCCACCTGAGAACAATTTACCAAGCTGCATTTTCAAAAGCTCCCCCAGACTGCTACAAAGAGACTCAGCTGGAGGGGTAGGTGTGGGCCAGGCGGGCTCTGTTAGTGAGTTATAATGGTTTCAAGGAGAAATGGTGATGGCTTTGACCAGGGTCTTGACTGTGGACTAGGCTTCTGAGGACAGGCCTGTGTCTGACCTACCCTTCAAATGGTATCTGGTGTGAAATTACAAAAGATACAGCCCCTGGGGCATTTTCTGGGCTGTGGAGCTGAGTGTGGGCTGCCCTGGCCTCCTGGGCGGGAGCCGTGTGCAGGACAGTGGGCACAGGCAGGAGCCCTGCCTCGGCTCAGCACCAGGCCAGTGACCCCAAGCGCAGCACTCAGGAGCCGTCTGAAGGTTGGGGCAAAACCCACACAGGCTCCCAGCGCAGGAGACACTCTGCTGCCCAGGATGTCCAGAAAAGGGCTTAAGGAGGGTGGCTGGGGTGGCGTGAGGGTGGTGTTAGTGGCAGTACTTCCCAGACCCAGACCCCCATGGGCTGCCGTGTGAGATTTGCAAGAAGGAACTAGTAATTGGGGCCAGGAGGCCCTGTCCCATCCCTGCCCCACTCCTCTCCTCCCTCAGGTCAAATCCTGAATTTCAAAACCACTGCCTTACAGTATAGAGTCAGAAATGAGATTGCCAGGTTGTACAGCATTCACTTACCCAGTCACTCTGTGTATAGAATGGTCAGTGTTTTTGAACCTGCCTTACTCTTAGTGAGGCTGAGTATCTTATGTTTAGCAGTCACTACAAATTGCTTTTTCACATCCTAAAAATTCTTCTACCTTCTCTACCTTCTGTGCAATATTATCTTGCAAAAAATTTTCATACTGCTATCTAGTCATCATTGTTTTTCCCAACTTTGGGTTTTGAAAATGTTCAAGTCTACAGAGAAGGTGAAGTGACAGTGTGATGAATGTCCACGCACCTGTCACCTGGCGTCACCCACTGTTAACATCCAGACACATGAGCTTCACCTCCTCCTATATCTACACACACAGACACAGACATTGTTTTCTGAGCCATTTGAGTGTGTCACCATAGTGCTTTGCCCTTAAATACTTCAGGATGCAGCTCCTAAAAATAAAGATGTTTTCCGACCTATTCACAACACTGCTATCACACCTAGAAAAATAACAGCAATTCCATAATATATAATCTCAAAGAACCAGAGTAAGAGGTTAGCGGTCAACACAGTGAGGCTGAGCACTGCTCCTGCTTGAGAGGAGCTGGAGTGGGGCTCTGGAGAGGAAGTTTGGAGCAAGATTGTTGTGTTGACACAGCGTCAAACTCTGTAAAACATTTGGAGATTTATTTTGAGCCAAATGTGAGTGACCATGGCCTGTGACACAGTCCTGGGAGGTCCTGAGAATATGTGCCTGAGAGGGTTGGACTACAGCTTGGTTTTATACATTTTAGGGAGACATGAGACATTGATCCACACTTGTGAGATGCACATCCCTTCAGTCTAGAAAGGTGGGACAACTTGAAGGAGGACTTTCAGGTCATAGGTAGATTCAAAGATTTTCGGATGGGTTGAAAGAGTTTATCTAAAGCCCTGGGGTCAACAGAAGGGAGTATCTGGGTTAAGATATGGGGTTGTGGAGACCAAAGTTCTCCAGGTAGCAGGCTCCAGAGAGAATAGATTGTAAACATTTCTTATCAGACTTAAAGAGACAGCTTTGCAGGGCCATTTCAAAATATGTCAAAGCAACTTATTCTGGGGTAAAATATTTGATTGCTTTCGGGACCTGCTATCTGTCATGTTGGTGTCTTATTGCTACAGAGAGTCTGTTTTGTCAGTGTTAAAGCCTCTGTTTAATGCTGGCCAGCTGTGCCTGAACTCCAAAGGGTAGAGGGTATAGTGAGGTGTGCCTGACCACCCATGCCCATCACACCCTGAACTAGTGTTTCAGGTCTACTTTATTTATTTGTTTAGTTTTTGAGCCAGACCCTTGCTCTGTCGCCCAAGCTAGAGTGCAGTGGTGTGATCTCGGCTCACTGCAACCTCTGCTTCCTGGGTTCAAGTGATTCTTGTGTCTCAGCCTCTGGAGTAGCTGGGATTACAGGCATGCGCCACCACGCCTGGCTAATTTTTTTTAATTTTTATTTTTAGTAGAGACGGGGTTTCGCCATGTTGGCCAGGCTGGTCTTGAACTCCTAACCTCAGGTGATTCACCCGCCTCAGCCTCCCAAACTGCTGGGGTTACAGATGTGAGCCACTGCATCCAGCCTCAGGTTTACTTTAGAATGCTCTTGGCCAAAACAGGGATCCATTCTGTTGGTTGAGGGGCTTATAACTTTATTTTTGGTTTATAGTCCTTGTGGAGAAGATGAGGGAGAGAGGCAGGCGTGGGTCTGGGCTGAGGATCTCTGTTCCAGACCCTGGGCTCAAGCTGGGCTTGCACAAGGGCTAGGGAAGCATGCCTCCATGCAGACCTTGTGGACCCCAGCTTCAGTGGAAGCTTCTGGAGCCTTGCCCTGGCCAAGAGGGCTGTCTGCTACAACAGTAGGGGTCTTGTTGGAGGACAGGTGGGCCCTTGGGAGGTCAGGGTCCCTCTCTAGGTTGCTGCCTGCAGGTTCAATGACTTCTGAAGCTGAGTTTCTGGCAGCTTCCTTGAACCTGTCCAGGTCAGTCCTCTCGATCGCAGGCCATGGCCCTCCATGAGGCCGAGCCTGGCTTCAGACCTCTTGAAATTTGAAGGCAGCTTGGGCTGAGCCTGGCCCTCCACCCTGGGGAGGGGACACATACCCTCAAACTGTTATAGAAATAAAGAATACCTAGGCACATGCGGTCAAGCAACCAGGTACCACAAAATGGCCAGGGATGTGTTCAAAGTCACTGGACACTGATCTTTGGCAAAGATACTACATCCCAGAGGTGGGAGGGGGCCTTGATGGCATCTTGTCCAACCTCCTATCCATGGCCGGAGGGGCACTGGCTGCCCAGCTCCATGGATCCCTGGGCTCTCAGTGCTCCGGGGGCAACTGGCCCCACGTGCTTTATCCCACAGCCATCCAGATGCCCTCACAGTCCTTTGCTGGTCTCCTCTCCAGGGTGAGGGAAAGGGGCCGCCTTTGAAATCTCATGGGAGAAGGGCAGATGCTGTGGGTGCCGAGGGTGAGGTGGGACTGGGGCCTCTCTGTTAGGGCACAGGCCTGCGTTTCTTGGTGTGCTCTTTTTCAGCAAAGTCACCTGTGCTCTGGAGGTAGGGTTTTTTTCTCGGGTCCTTTTTCTAAGAACCAGCCTGGGGCTGCAGAGCAGCTAGGTGTGTTTCCTTCCTTTGCAGCCAAGCCCTAACTTCTTTGGAAACACGCTGGCATTCACTTTTGCCCTTCCCTTATGACCAGCAAGATCAGTAGGGAATTCCGTAACAAGCTTTCCTGTATCCATGTCTTGCTGGGCCCAGCCATGAGGGAATCTCAGGGGCGGATGGTCGACTCACCGCTCATGCCTGGGAACAGCTGAGCTCCCTGTAGGTGCACCAGGTGAAGCTGCTGAGTAATCCCAGTGCCAGAAAGAGACCTAAGGGTGCTGGGAGCTCATTACACTTCTAAAAAGTATAAAAAACCCTAAAGAGCTTTAGCTTACAGGGGTTATATGTCTAGATAGTCAGCATGTTAAAAATTAAAATAGAGCATTTAAAAACATTAATTGGTTTCATTGAGTGCTTTTACTCTCTGGCCTTTGGTACCCTGAGCTGCTTCCAAGCTTGTCCTGTGCTGTGCCCATCACAGCTTCTCTCCTCTAAGAAGTCTCTGGCATTAAGCCTTGCACTCTGCCCCTTCTGTGCACGTGTCCATGCAGTGAAAGACTTTCTCCTCCAGTGGAGCTTGTCTCAGCGAGAAAAAGCTATAAAGAGTTTACTTAAGCATGTCTCACTAGGGTAAAAATGACTGCTTGCCCCACAGCTTCCAGGAAAAAACCTGATTGAAAGCAGAGGTAGATAATACAAAGAATTCTCTCCCTCTTTGGTTTTTCTAGCAACATGACGGTAACATGAACATTCCACCCACTTCTGTAGGGGTAAACGTGGAGTCCTTAGACTCCAATTTCCCAGCCTCTCTCTGCTCTTCAGAGCTGTTGCTACTCTTCCACCTTAAAACAATTCCCCCAAGTCCTCAGACTCAGTGGGATCTTCCCCAGTGAGGAGCCCCAAATAAGGGCAGACTTGAGGACTGTCTGTCTTCAGAGTCCCAAATGTAACATTACCATTTGCTCTCTGTGGGTCTGTGTCCCTGTGTAAGTCAGGTACTGCAAAGAAATAGACCAATAGGATAGACAGATAGATAAGCTCATACCTACCTATTTATATAAGTATCTCTGTCTATCTATCTATCTGTCATCTATAGAGAGATTGATTATGAAAATTGGCTCATGAAATCGTGGTGGATGAGAAGTCCCATGATCTACCATCTGAAATTTGGAGACCCAGGAAAGCTGGAGGTGTAGTTCTGTCCAAGTTCAAAGGCCTGAGAACCAGGGAACTGAGGGCATAAACCCAGTCTGAGGACAGGAGAGGAGGAGACGTCCCAGCTCAAGCAGTGAGGCAGAAAAAAAGGAGTGATTTTCTCCTTCCTCTGCCTTTTGTTCTGTTCAGGCCCTCAAGGACTTGGATGAAGCCCAGCCCTATTGGGGAGGGCTTTCTACTTTACCAAGTTCACCAATTTCAATGCTAATCTCATCCAGAAACACCCTGGCAGACACACCTGGAAACAATGGTTAATCTGAGTATCCTGCGGCCCGGTCAAGTTGACACCTAAAATTCACCATCACTGCGCTATCCTGGGCCTTGAGCCCCCACCATGTCTAGTGATGTTTGGATGTGTAACACTTGGCATCATGGTTGGCACAAGGTTGGCACCCAACACGCAGCTATGGAATGAATGAATGAATGTGCCCACAGCGCTTCAAGACATTTGCAAGGGCACGGTTTGGGGTCTAACTCCTAGCACAACAGATTCAGTTTTGCATGAAAGCTGCTGGTCCCAAACATTTGGTCTTAGGAACCCATTCCAGCCTTCAGAATGACTGAAGACTCCAAGGAAGTTTTCTTTTAGTGGGTTACATATATCAGTACCTTTCCTGTTTGAAACTGAGATAGTTTTACATATATATTTACCAATTCGTGTAAATAATAAAGTCATGGGATGTAAACATAATTAACATTTTTATAAATAATAACTATAGGTTTCAAAAATAAATTTAGTGAGCCAACCGACATTGTTTTACATTTCTGCAAGTCTCTTTAATATCTGGCTTCAAGCGGGCATGGTGGCCCACGCCCGTAGTCCCAGCACTTTGGGAGGCTGAGGCGAGTGGATCACCTGATGTCAGGAGTTTGAGACCAGCCTGGCCAACAAGGCAAAACCCCGTCTCTACTAAAAATACAAAAATTAACTGGGCATGGTGGCGGGTGCCTGTAATCCCAGCTACTCGGGAGGCTGAGGCAGGAGATTCGCTTGAATCCAGGAGGTGGAGGTTGCAGTGAGCTGAGATTGTGCTATTACACTCCAGCCTGGGCAACAGAGTGAGACTCTGTTTCAAAAAAAAAAAAAAAAATCTGGCTTCATGGAGGACAGCTGGAGTCTCATCTCTGCCCCCACACTCAACATGTTGTGATATATTGTTTTGACTGAGCATATGAAGAGAGTTGTAGCTGGGACAGAGATGTGCATTTTCTTTCCCAGGCTTTTCATGTAGTTGTAGATGTGTGTCTTTGTTCTGGCACCAAAACATGACAAGCAGTAGTTTCTTAAAGACTAATTTCAGTGTGGAATCTGAAACAGTTTATCTTCTGTTCTTAAACCACTGGTCTAATCTGCACTTTGTGCAGATCTTTTACCTATGCTTGATTTTGTAATGTCATGCACCGATCACTGGGAAGACACTGGTTCACCGAATTGTGGAGTTTTTTCCCACGGTCGACGCCCTCTGTCCTACAACATCACAAAATCCAACTGCATAACGTTGCTGCCCGTCTTGCTGGAAAAGTCTTCAATGATTCAGGAGCTGTCAAGCTCGGGATGGTGGATACAAGTTTTGCAAAGTTCTAATTTTTGCTTGAATGCCCACATTTTATCATTGGCAGCAAAGACTGTCACTGTTTCCTTTGAAATGAGAGGCTTACTTTGTTCATTTTCAAAGAAATATCTGTCAGATACCCCAGTCTGAATAACCATCGCTTGTTTGTCAGTCATTCTTTCAGGTAGAATGGCATTTCACTCTTTCAAGTAAAAAGAGTGTTTCATGAAAGAAGAAGTGTCCACATCACTCGATGCTTCAACAGTTCTACAGGGGCTTTCCCCCAAACAACTGTCATACTCAGTGTGCAATGGAAGCTCTGAACGCCAACTTCCCATTTTCTCATTCAGGATATAAAGAAGGCCATAATCGAAGGGATGAGACCTATAACAATTAATACTTTATACTGCTTCCTCAAGGACAATCGTATGAGAAATTGACACTTAAAGAAAAATGTGAGTGTGCATGGTGAAGAATCACACTACAGCCGGGTGCCGCTGCCTTGGGTGGTGTGAAGGCATCTCAAAGCCAGTGACAGGTGCATTCTTTCAGCCTCTTCCTCCCATGGCCCCTAAGTCCCCATGGATTGAGCACCCAGCGGAAGTTCACTACCTACTTGCTGGCTGAAGGGCTGGCATCTCTGTGATGCAAATTTAGGCAATAGGGTCCGGATAGAGGTGCTTGTGTTTGGGAAGTTAATGTTAAGAGCTCTTGGGGCCAGGTGCGGTGGCTCATGCCTATAATCCCAGCACTTTGGGAGGCCGAGGCAGGAGGATCACTTGATCTCAGGAGTTGGAGACCAGCCTGGCCAACACGGTGAAACCCCATCCCTACCAAAAATACAAAAAATTAGCTGGGCATGGTTGTGTGCGCCTGTAATCCTGGCTACTTGGGAGGCTGAGGCATGAGAATTGACTGAACTGGGGAGGCGGAGGTTGCAGTGAGCGAAGACTGTGCCATTGCACTCCAGGCTGGGTGACAGAGCAAGACTCTGTCTCAAAAAAAAAAAAGAAAAAAAGAGCTTGGGGCTGCGTGCTGGAGGTTGATTGCATTGGGGCAGTGGCCAGGCATTGGTATTTTAAAAATGTTTAAAATATTTTAAAATCTTGCTGCGAGGGAACTGTCTAGCATGAACTTTGCTGTCAGGCCAAGAGTAGAAAGGAGTCCTGAGTACAGGGCGGAAGTCCACAGACATCTCTTTCCCCTTCCGTGGTTTCTGCTTAAAACAATCGAGATGGGCAATCTTGACCTTGCACCGCAGACCCGGGCTATATTGCCCTCCCACAGAATGGAGTGGGAAGGGCTAGTCCCCCCTGGAAGGGACTAGAGGCTGGCACCTCTGGGTGCTGTTGGAAGTGGGGGAGGGGAACAAGCTTCTGAACTGGGAAGGAACTGGGCCACTGGGGCATGTGCCCTTGCTCTGCTGCAGAGTTTTGGAGTCACGCTGGGCAAGGTTAGGAGGCCAAGGTCCCTGTTAATGCAGCCCTCTGGCCCTCCACTGGGGGTCTCCTTGCTCCTCTCACTCTGAGAAAGGCCGTCTTTGGCGTTGCAGGTCACTGCTGTGACTCAGAATGGGGCAAACGGATTCCAGGTGTTGTGCCCCTGGCTAACCTCACTGCCCTCCAGCCCCAGGCACTCTCTCTCTAGGGACAGTGCTAGAGGCTGGGGCCTGCAGGCCGTGGCCATCCATCTGTGAGCCTCTCTCCTGGCGTGTTTCTATGGCTGTGAATAGGTGGAAGGGCTGAGGAGGACATAGCTGTCCTGGCTTCCGGTGGTACTTTTGATTTTGGAATTTGCAAGTGTCCTCTGCCCTCCAGGGAGCACCCGTGGGCTGCTTGACTAAACCATCTCCCCAGGTGCTTCTAATGCATGGCTAAGCAGAGATCCTGGTTTTTTTTGGTCGATATTTATTTATTTATTTATTTGAGATAGGGTCTCACTCTGTCATTCAGGCTGGAGTGCAGTTGTGTGATCAGGGCTTACTGCAGTCTCGACCTCCCTGGGCTCACGTGACCCTCCCACCTCAGCCTCCTGAACAGCTGGGACCACAGGCACATGCCGCCATGCCCTGCTAATTTTTGTATTTTTTGTAGAGATGGGGTTTTACCATCTCTACAGGCTGGTTTCGAACTCCTGGGCTCAAGTGATCCTCCTGCCTCAGCCTCCCAACGTCCTGGGATTATAGGCATGAGCCACTGTGCCTGGCCAGTTTATTTATTCTTTAATATTGACTATTCAGTGGGAAAACCAGAGATGATGTTTTGAGAGCCAGGTGGAAGGCAGAGCCATATGCTGGTTGGAAATTTTTTGTTTTAAAGCAGTATTTCATTGTAGCCTGCATATAAAGATTATCAAGCCAGAAATGTATTTGAAATCTGAAAAGTACTTTCATTGATTATGTTCATTTTTCTGTGATCAATTCCAAAAAGGCATTTAAAATCTTGAAGACCAAGTTCCTAACAGTACTAGGGGTCTGTAAGAAAAAAAGCATTATTTTATAATGCTGTGGGGTATACACAATATTTTTGTGTTTCTGCCAAATCTCTGAACAAAATCCGCTTAAACTTGGAATCCTGGGCATTTTCATTCAGGCTGCCATAACACAGTACCATAGACTGGGTGGATTAAACAACAGGATTCCATTTCTCACAGTTCTGGAGGCTGGGAAGTCCAAAATCAAGATGCTGGCAGCTTCAGGTGAGGGCTCTCCTGCTGGCTTGCAGACAGCTGCCTTCTCACTGTGTTTTTGCATGGTGAAGAGAAGGAGCAAGCAGGTTCTTTGGTGTCTCTTCTTATAAGGCCATTAATCCCATCATGAGGGCCCCACCCTCACGACCTTATCTAATCCCAATCACCTCCCACAGTCCTTGTCTCCTAGTACCATCACACTGGGGTTTAGGGCTTCAACATATGGATCTGGGGAGGACACAGATGTACAGTCCAGAACACTGGGTTATGATCAAGCCTTAAAAGTTAATTTACAATTATAAAGATAGTGAAGAACTCTAGAGAGGTTTACCTCACTCTGGAGTTATGTGTTTGCATATCAAGGGGAAAACTAGCTCTAGGTTATTTGGTCCCTAGAGAAATGTCTTTACATTCCAAAGAGCAGAGTGAGAATTCAGGATTCTAGCCATGCACTCTCCAAAAAGCAAGCATGTCTTCCCTTCTTTCAGGAGAGGGGGCCCCCAGTGTCTCTCCTGGGTGTAACTGGCCACAGCCCGTTGCTCTCAGTCCTCCCCTAAGGAGTGTCCAGTTGCTCGTGGAGAGTTTCCATTTGGCTCTCACTGCCTCTCCCACAAGCATGGACTGGAGCAAGGAGGGGTCCTAGGCTTATGATTTACTGTAAGGTCACTGGGGAGGAGTCTGTCTCAGATCCAGAGGACCTCATGTGCACATTCAGGATAAAATTAAGAAACATTAAAACCCAAAAACGTTAAGTAAAAACAAAACAGAAAAATGTTATATATACAGAATGACTGACTACAACTATGGCAAAAACAAACAACAACAACAACAACAACAACAACAAACCCTCAATAGAGGAAAAAGTAAACAAGAAACAGATCAAATTATTAACACAATGACATTTGAATGGTGACAAAATTGGTGATTTTAGTTTTTCTTTCCTTTTAAAATGTTTTTAAAGCACATATATTAATTTGGCAATGGAAGAAATTAGAAAGAAAATAACTTTTGCATGAAGATCACAGCTGAGGATATCCTGTTAGTTATCTATTGTGGCATAACAAATTAACCCAAGACTCTGCAGCTTAAACCAAGACAGCTTTTTTATTGCACAGTTTCTGTGGTCAGACGTTCACATGGTTGAGCTCCCACTGAGGGCCTCCAGGGTCCCACCCCCTTAGCAGCACATTACAAATTGAACTGGTGAAATAACTTCATATGGAACTCATCAAATATATTTGAGTGTCTTGTTGCTCTTTCCATTTTTTTTTCTATGTTGGGGTTTCAGATAAGATTTCTACAGTTTTTCATGCAGAATGTTCAATCCCTGTCTTCTCAAGGCCTCTAAACCCTAACCCGTGAGTGCTGGAGGTATTCGGTGCAGCGCTTGGTCTTCCTGGCAGTGTTTCTCATTTGGAATCAATCACAGTAGTGACTGGACAAGGGGTTACAGAATTTCTTGGCATGGGGTGGGAGAACTGTTGCTTTACTTCCTATTAAAAGAACTGGAGTGAGGCTGGGTGCGATGGCTCATGCCTGTAATCCCAGCATTTTGGGAGGCCGGGTTGGGCAGATCACAAGGTCAGGAGATTGAGACCATCCTGGCCGACATCTGGAAATCCCGTCTCTACTAAAATACAAAAAATCAGCTAGTCATGGTGGCGTGTGCTTGTAGTCCCAGCTACTCGGGAGGCTGAGGCAGGGGAGTTGCTTGAACCCCGGAGGTGGAGGTTTCAGTGAGCTGAGATTACGCCACTGCACTCCAGTCTGGCAACAGAATGAGACTTCATCTCAAAAAAAAAAAAAAAAAAAAGAGAGAGAAAAGCTGTTATTTGGGAATATGAAAATTAAATATGCAGAGGCATGTGCCCTTTACCTGGGACCTTGCTGACAGCTGTGTTCTCTAGACCTCTCTCTTTAGGAACGTCTCTCGTCCCACCTCCACCCACAGGAGAAACCACTGGAAGCTCCTCCAGGTTCCTAGTGAAGCCCCCAGGACTCAGCTCCTTGGCCTCCCTGCCCACCTGCCATCAGCTTCTTTGGCCTCTGGAGAACCTCACGACCAGCCTGCAGAGCTGCACCCAGGCCTGCCCTAAGCCGGGGTTCCCACTGAGACCCCAGGGTCACTCACTTAGCAGGACGGTGATCATCAAGTGGGTTAGGGTTTCCAGGATGCTTCAAGGCAAGGCTCTGAGATCTGAGCTGTGGAGGAGGATGTAAGGAATCAGTACAAACAGGGGCTGGCCACACAGCACTGGGGAACTCTGAAAAAGCTTCTGGAATCCAGAGGCCCCACGTGTGCACTTGGTGGGTGTAACAGAAACTTACGGTGAGCCCACCATCTCCAAAGGCTTGAAACTCCACTCTTGCTTAAACTCAGGATCACACATCCTATGCCAGCGGGCTCTTGGTCCTTAGACTGTTCATAAGAGAAATAGGAAATGGCCAGGGGCCTGAGGAAGGAATGCAGCCATACCTGACCCTGGCTGCCTGAAGAGAGCTGGGTTGGTTTGGAGAGTACTGGGGCGGGGAGTAGGGTGCAGGGATGGGTGGGGGAGCCAGTCAGTAAAGTGTGCAGGAACCCAGGGTGGCCCATGGGCCTGAGGACTACACAGGCCCTGTCCTAGAGGCCATCTGGAGGGGGCTGGTCACCTGGCTCCATTTCCAATTAACACCCCCTGCACCCCCCTGGATCCTCAGAGCCTCTGCTGGGATAGATGATCTCACCAGCTCTGTGATTGTGGCAGAAACACCAGGCCAGCCAAGCTTGAGTCATGCGACCTCCTCTGGCTACCAGGGCATGAGGAGGAAGAGTGCCTGGTTTCCTCCAGCCACATAGTAGGAGGCAAAGCCTGGCTCTCACCAAGTAAAGCAAGACTCCCACCAGATAGACAGGAAGGGCACTCCCTTGACTGGGTGATCTCTAAATATCAAATGTCCATTACAGTGGCCAAGAAACTGCAGTATCTTAATCACAAATAATCATCACCCATGCATTTGAACTAACTGGCAAAAGAACTCTCTTTCTCTCTCTCTCTCTCTGTGTGTGTGTGTGTGTGTGTTCAACAACAGCATCAAGGCTGAACATAAAAGATCACCTCTTGCTGACTTTATAATCTTTTTTTTTTTTTGAGATGGCGTTTTGCCCTTGTCGCCCAGGCTGGAATGCAATGGTGTGATCTCGGCTCACTGCAACCTCCGCCTCCTGGGTTCAAGAGATTCTGCAGCCTCAGCCTCCCATGTAGCTGGGATTACAGGCGCCTGCCACCACGTCTGACTAACTTTTGTATTTTTAGTAGAGACAGGGTTTCACCATGTTGGCCAAGCTAGTCTCAAACTCCTGACCTCAGGTGATCCACCCGCCTCAGCCTCCCAAAATGTTGGGATGTGTTTTTTTTTGAGATGTGGTTTTGCTCGTTGCCCAGGCTGGAGTGCAATGGCATGATCTCAGCTCACTGCAACCTTCGCCTCCTAGGTTCAAGTGATTCTCCTGCTTCAGCCTCCCACTTAGCTGGGATTACAAGCATGTGTCACCATGCCAAGCTAATTTTGTATTTTCAATAGAGACGAGATGGGGTTTCACCATGTTGGTCAGGAAACTGCTGACCTCAGGTGATCCGCCTGCCTCGGCCTCCCAAAGTGCTGGGATTACAGGTGTGAGCCACCGTGCCCAGTCGACTTTAATCTTATACAAACATTTATATGTATTTATATGTGCCCTGGTGGGACTGTGGCATGCCATTGACAGTCACTGTTCAGATTACTCTTTTCAGCAACTGCTATTTGAGTTCAGAGAAAAAAACTAAAAATCTGTGAAGGAAACGTCCATGGAAACAGCCACTCTCTAGTCTACTTTCTATTCATTTGGAAAGCAATGTCTCTCTTAGCATCTGAGGCTTCTAACCCATATTTTCAAGATGGCGATTCCCATCAGGAAATCTCTTACAGCCTCTGGCAGAAAATACGCGGTTTGGGAATGACTGAGGTTTACGTCAGAGCTGAGAAATGAGTATTGAACTCAGTCTAGTGAAGTTATCTGGGCATTTTCACCAGGTGTTATTGGCATGTCCTGCTCCATGTTGGGACATTTAGATAAATAAGAAGTTGGGCCACTCATTTTGGTTCCACATTTACACCCACCTGATTTCCTCAGTTCTGTGCCAGCCACAGTTGACAGAAATGAAGGATACTTACTTATTCCTGCACCCGGGAGGTACAGGATGTGGAGAAGACAACACATAATTAGAAAGTTATAATGAGCTGAACTACTTGGGAGTATGCTGGGAGTGTGAAGCCCCAGAATAGACTTAGCGTATCTTTCTAGAGAGTTGATTTCATTGCATGCTAAATAATGTAAACCGAATTAGGTTATGTGAATGTGCTTGGATATACTGTGGAGTAGAATGCAAAATACAAAGTGGATGTTGGTGAAAATGGCAGAGTTAGGGCTGGGCACAGTGGTTCATGCCTGTAATCTCAGCATTTTGAGAGGCCGAGCCAGAAGAATCACTTCATCCCACAAGAGTTAGAGACCAGCCTGGGCAACATAGTGAGACCCTGTCTCTGGTAGGGGTTACCCCATCTCTGGTAAAAAAAAAAAAAAAAAAAAAAAGTTGCCAGGGATAGTGGTATGTACCTGTAGTTTCAGGTACTCAGGGGGCTGAGGCGGGAGGATTGCTTGCATTTGGGAGGTCAAGGCTTCAGTGAGCCATAATTGCACCACTACACCCCAGCCTGACAAGACTGAGACTCTGTGTATTTAAAAAAAAAAAGGAAGTGGCAGAGTTAGGACCTCTGAAAAGTCTCTCCATAAAAGCAATGAGAAAATTGACAAAAATTATCAGAGCCAATTTTTTTTTGAACTTTGGAAATTAAATTGCAACAATCCCAGTAGTGTTAATATTTAAGAAAAGTGGCAGAATCTTGGTAAGAATAAAAAGCTTTGTGACATTTTAATTTATCCTAGTCCCATCCCCATGGTAACCTTGAAAAATTAAAGCGTACACTAACAGTGAAAATTAGCATGGTGGCAGCCACCTAAGGGAACAGAATTGGCCTGGAGCTTGTTAAAGGCCCATTACCAGAGAGCTGTCATTATTTGACCTGTCTGGTGATTCTCTGGAAGATCCCCCTTGTAAGGTTGTCTGTATTTGACCTGACTCTGAACTTACACAGTGTGAAAAGCTCTTTTCCAGGGGCATTTATCAGAAACAATTACAGCCAAATTGATTAACTTCATGGATGCCTGAGGGAGTAGAAAACAGCTGGGGCAAATAACAGACCAACCAAAAAGCTTAAAATGAAAAGCTGGGGAATAGGATGTCTACAGGGGGCATTGAAAAGCTCGGAAATATTCCTGGGAATCAAGAAGGTCATGTTCTTGTGTAAGGCTGTGAACATGCCCAGGATTGACCTGAAAAAAACCTGAGAAGGTCCTAAGCTCTCATCTCTGGCTCCCCTGAGACTCTGTGCAATCAGGAAGTGAAGGCTAAGGCAGAGTTGTAAACTGCCTGGCTGAGGGTTGCAGGCACGCCTAATGTACACAAAGAGCCCCCCAGCAAAGACTGGGAGACTTATTTGTTTCAGATGTTTTTAGGAAGTCTCTGTTCAATCATTAACTGATCACTAGGCTAAATGAGCAGAGACTTCATTGCTACATACAACAAAGAATACAGACTATGCAGAATTAGTTAAAAAAAAATACACTAAATAGGCTGGGTGCAGTGGCTCATATCTATAATCCCAGCACTTTGGGAGGTTGAGGTGGGCAGATCACCTGTGGTCAGGAGTACAAGATCAGCCTTGCTAACACGGTGAAACCCTGTCTCTACTAAAAATACAAAAACTAGCCAGGCGTGGTGGCACATACCTGTAATCCTGGCTACTCAGGAGGCTGAGGCACAAGAATTGCTTGAACCTGGGAGGTGGAGTTTTCAGTGAGCTGAGGTCATGCCACTGCACTCCAGCCTGGGCAACAGAGTGAGACATCATTTCAAAAAAGAAACAAACAAACAAAACCCCCCAAAACACTAAACAAACAAAATGAAAACAACTACAAAAAACAACAAAAACCACAAACCTTGGAGAGAGAATTTGATTTTCAGAGCTGCCATAATATATTATTTAAAATGTCTAGTTTTCAACAAAAAATAGGAGCATGGAAAGAAATAAGAAAGTATGGGCCATTCATGGGAAAAAACAATCAATAGAAACTGTCCCTGAGAAAGCCCAGATGTTGGACTTACTAGACAAAGACTTTAAATCAGCTACTTTAAATATGTTCAAAGGATTATATATACAAAAATATGCATTTTATACATATTTGGTTATATATTATATATAATTATATTTTTTATACATATATAATATATATTATTTACATATATATTATATATACTTGGTTTTATAGATATAAAACCAAATAGAAATTATGGAGTCAAAAAGTACAATAACTAAGAAGAAAATTCCATCAGAAGGCCTCAACAGCAGATTTGAGCAGACAGAAAAAAAATCAATGCACTTGAATATATGTCAATTGAGATTATCTAGTCTGAAACATAGAAAGAAAAAAGAATGAAGAAAAATAAACAGAGCCCCTGCCAGGTGCGGTGCCTCACGCCTATAATCCCAGCACATTGGGAGGTCGAGGTGGGCGGATCACCTGAGGTCAGGAGTTCGAGACTGGCCTGACCAACATGGAGAAACCCTGTCTCTATTAAAAACACAAAAATTAGCCAGGCGTGGTGGCGCATGCCTGTAATCGCAGCTATTTGGGAGACTGAGGCAGGAGAATTGCTTGAACCCAGGAGGCAGAGGTTGTGGTGAGCTGAAATCAGGCCATTGCACTCCAGCCTGGGCAACAAGAGCGAAACTCCATCTCAAAAAAAAAAAAAAAAAAAAAAGAAAGAAAAGAAAAGAAAAAGAAAAAGAAACAGAGCCCCAGAGACCGAGACCTATGGGCACCAATAAACACACCAATGTATGCGCAGTGGGATAGAGGGAAAAGGGCAGGAAAAATATATGAAGAAATATTGGGTGAAAAATTCCAACATTTGATGAATAATTGTCTATACATCCCAAATGCTCAACCAACTTTAGAAAAAATTCAGAGTGAGCCACAGCTAAACAAATCATGATCAAGTTGTTAAAAAACAAAGGGAAAAATCTTGAAAATGGTGAGAGAGAAATGACTCATCATGTGCAAGGGATTCTCATAAAATTAAAAGCTGATTTCTCATAAGAAACCATGGAAACCAGGAAGCAATGGGATGATATATGCAAAATGGTAAAACGAAAAAAAAAACCTGTTAAACAAGAACTATATATTCAGCAAAACTATTCCTTAAAAATGTGAGGAGATGAAGACATTCCCAGATAAACACAGGGAATTCATCACTGGGAGAGCTGCCCTGCAAAAGATATTAATGGGAGTCTCTCAGGCTAAAATAAAAGAAACACTAGACAGTAACTTGAATCTATATGAAGAAATAAGGAGCATTGGTAAAAGTAACTACGTAGGTAAATATAAAAGAGAGTATAAGTGTATATTGCTAGTAATTCTTTTTTCCCCATCTCATCTGAAAGACAACTGCATAAAGCAATAATTAGAAATCTATGTAGAAATACTTTTAAATAATACAAAGTATATTTTCTCCCCTAAACAAAATAAAATTAAAATCAATAACAAATGAATTTGAGAAATGCAGAAATATGTAGAAATTAACCATATATGCTCAAATAAGCAATAAGAAATAAATGCAATCTATAGAGACATTAATTATTTAATCAATGGCTCAAAGAAGTAATTACAAGATAAATTAGAAATACCTTGAGATAAATGAAATAAAGATACAGTATACCAAAACTTATGGGAAACAGATAAAGCAGTGCTTAGGAAGAAATTTATAGCTGTAAGCACCTATGTTAAAAAACATGAAAGATCTCAAATCAACAACCTAATCTTCCATCATAAGACACTGGAAAAAGAAGAGCAAACCAAACAAAAGGCAAGGAGAAGGAAGAAAGAAATTATAACAAAAATCATAAATACATAATGTTTTCAAGGTTCATCCATGTTGTTGTATGAATCAGTGCATTTTTATGGCTAAATAATATTCCTTGTATGAATATACCACATTTTGTTTATCCATTTATCAGTTGATGGATATTGGGTGGTTATCAACTCTTGACTAATATAAATAATGGTACTATGAACATTCATGTAAAGGTTTTTGTCTGGGCATGCTTTCATTTCTCTTGGGGGCATGCCTAAGCGTGATAAAATAACTAATTTCTCGAGAAACTGCTAGACTATTCTAAAGCAGCTGCACCATTTTATGTTTCCACCAACAGTGTAAGAGGGCTTCAATTTCTCCAAATCCTCATCAACACTTGTTATTATCTGCTTTTTAAAGTCTAGCTATTAGGACGGGTGTGGTGGCTCACGCCTATAATCCCAGCACTTTGAGAAGCTGAGGCAGGGTGGATCACCTGAGGTTGGGAGTTTGAGACCAGCCTGAACAACATGGAGAAACCCTGTCTCTACTAAAAATAGAAAATTAGCCGGGCGTGGTGGTGCATGCCTGTAATCCCAGCTACTCGGGAGGCTGAGGCAGGAAAATTGCTTAAATCCGGGAGGCGGAGGTTGCAGTGAGCTGAGATCACGCCATTGCACTCCAGCCTGGGCAACAAGAGCAACATTCCGTTTAAAAAAAAAAAAGAAAAAAAAATCTACCTATACTATGTGGTTCAATTTATATGAAATATCCAGAATAGTGCCATCTATAGAGACACAAAACGTATCTGGAGCTACAGGGGATGGAGCGATTGGGAGGGGTATTGGGGATGGAGCAATTGGAGGTGGTTTCTTTTTGGAGTAATGAAAATGTTATAAAATTGACTGTGGTGGTGGTTGCACAATTGTGTGAATACACTAAAAGCCATCGAATTGTACACTTTAAATGGATGAATTGTATGGTATGAGAATGATGTCTTAAGCTGTTAAACAATACATGTGAATATCTTTAGGAGAAAACTTGAAACTCCAGGAAACCCTGACCCTGTGGATGGCCCTATCAATCTGCATGTCCCATGCTGGGACAGAGGTGAGTCCAGAAGTCCAGGCAAAGTTATCAAGATGAGGGTAAACTTTCTACTGCTATACAGCCCTTGGGGGCCGGGGTCCCCCAAGCTGTCAGGATGCCTCAGCCCAGACCCTTGGAATTAAAGAGGCCTGTTGGCTGGACACACTTCCAACTCCGGCACTCTCAGAAGAGGCTTCCTGGAGCCCCTCGGCTTTAATCCCCGGCTGCAATGTGAGCCGGGCTCACTTGCTAAGCTCAGGAACTAAGCAGGCAGAGGGGCCAGCTCATCTTTCCCCCAGGACGTGCAGCCACAGGGATCCTGGGCCCTCCCTGCATGGCATGCCGCTAAGAATAGCGAGAGTACAGTATGTGTGTCTCTGAAGATCTTTCTGCGAGTCAGGAAGTATTTACAGCCTTTCCTGGAATAGAGCTCCTCCATCTGCGGTACTGCTTGGGAGTGCCTTGTGGTCTCTCCCTTCAAAATCCAGCCTTAAATTCCCCTCCTCCAGGAAGCATACCTTGACTTAACCAAACCTCCCTGGTTGAATTTTTTGAATGACTAAACCTGAATTAGGCTGATGAACCGGTCAGCACCCTTTGAGAAGCAGGTTTGTTGGGCTGTGAGGAAGGGCTCTGGCCCCAGCATTTCCTCTCCAGCCTACCCATCCTCTTTTTGGACAACCTGATGTACACGTAAGTATTAGTTACAAATCTTTGGTTGCAAGTGACAGAAACCCAAGCCAAACTCGGGTAGTAGCCAGGGTGATGGAAGCAGGAACTCACTGCTACCAGCACACCATCTCCCCTGTGGCCTGGATGTTGCCTTCTCTTCCATGGCACACTGGGCTTTTCCATACAGCCAAGGAGATGGCTGTAGAAGCTGGTTTGCCTCCTCTTGTATTGGACGCTTAATGGGCTTCCTCCTGGCTCCCGAGTTGGAAAATCCCTGGGAAGGGCTCTAATTGGCCCTACCTGAGTCAGGTGCTCTCCTCTGAACCAATTGCTGAGCTCAGGAGGCGGGTCAGACTACCTGGTGGAGGGGAGGCGCAAACGCTCGCAAGAGGGATGCCTGGTAGAGGAGTGCGAGTGGGGCTGGGTGCACCGGCGACGGTATTGGTGCCTGGTACTTCCCTGATTCTGTGCCGTGGGAGCTGTTCGGGATGTTAAACTCCTGGGAGATCAGGCTGAGGACGACAGTCACTACTTGTGCCTGTGCAGCATCCTCTTTGCCATAACAACGACCCCAGTTTCCTCTGGAGACCACCCTGTTGGCAGCCATGTGTTCATGGGGCCTAGGAGTGGAACACGTGGCCGGGACCATCAGCCAGCACAGTCCCTTTCCTGTGACCACAGCCTCGGCTCTCAGCAGACTGCCAGCACCTTGAGGGCAGGGTCTGCATGCCACTCAGCTCTGGGTGCGGCACAATGGTGGCTCCCAGACCTGGCCTACCTGACAAACCCCCAGGGGCCCCTGCCCAGGGCTGGTCCCAGGCATTTATATTTTTAATAAGCTCTGTAGGGAATATGAATAATTAGTTTTGGGAATGGTTGCTGCATGGTGTTTGTATACAGTAAGTGCTTTATAGTTGCTGGTGTAATGGGAAAGACTGGAGTCAGCTTTCCAGGAGTGATCATCCTGGCTGTCTTTGAGTTGCCCACGGACACAGAGCTGCCAGGACCCTCTTTGCATGTTTTGAGGTGGTCCTGTCACTCTGGGTGGGCAGACCCTGGCCCTCCTTGTTGGTGAGATGGCACTTGCTGACAGGATCAAGACCTTCCAATTCCAGGAGCTGGAAGAACCCCAGAGGGTTGGGACACTTGAGAAGACAGCCAGCTTGAAATGGGCTCACCCAATTAGTTCCAATCGGGCCACCTCAGGATGACTCAGTTAGAATGTCAGGGCCTTCTAAAATTAATCACAGCTGCCTCTGAAATCAGCACCTTGCATGAAGTCCCCAGCCCCTCTTGGCCCCACAGAGGTCTTGGAAACTTGAGGGAGCTGGTTCTGGCCCAGCACCATCTCTCAGCCCCTCAGACATTCATCTGAATTTAGATTTGCTAACAGGCAGTTTTCCTTCTGCTTTTCCTTTTTTTTTTTTCCTTCTAATCCTCTCCCTTCTAACTGCAAGCAAAGGCTATTTTTATGACCAGGGGTTTCATTTCTCAAAAGGAGGATGACAGGAGGTGGATATTTTAGTACAGTGTCCTAAGCTCTCATTAATGGAAGTTGGGTACAAATTTAATCCAATATATTCAGGTTTTTTTTCCTCTCAAGATGGGTTTTTATTTCTTCTGAATAAAAAGGTTGACTACGAACATTGTAAATTCAGGTAATACAGGAAGTTCTACAGAAAAAAGGAATAATTGCTGGAAATCCCTTATCCAGAGAGAAACAATTGTTGGCATGTTGATGCATACTTATAAAAAACCCTCCCAGTGCTTTTCCCCTAAAAGTCCATAGACTTGAAAAATAAAAATGCATAATTTGCATATATGGAAATAAATGATAATTCCAAGAAAGTCTTTGGCTTCTTCGTGATAAGAAAGTCTGTTGGAGGAAAGAAATCAGCTATTTGGAGGCTCTCCATCAATGTCACTTTTAACCTTTCTCTCTGTCTGATTGTTAGATTATAAATTTAAATTTAATTCTTCTAGAAGACAGTTGGATTCATGTATATATACAAAAAGACAAACCTGCCGCTGCTGCAGCAAATACCATGGTAGGAATTTATCTTAGAGCAGAGTTTCCCAAGCTTTCTTGGTTCTTGGTGCCTTTAGTGTTTCAGAAATGTTTTCATGGCTTTTCCTAGGCCAAAAGAAGCACCTAATAGTTCCATTTAAGTAGTTAGGTCCAAACAACAATTTAGTAGTTGTTTTAAAAAAGTAATACACAGAATTTGAAAGAACTTTTTTTTATTTCATACTTAAGTAACATCAGATGGCAACAATGGCCAATAGGAGGCAATGGAACAATGCCTTCAGTATTCCGAGGGACAGACATTTGCGGCTTGAAGGACTGTTCATCAGAGGGCAGTGCCTGCCTCATCTGCATGCTGCCAGCACTGCTCCAGGGCTTGGCTCAGCCAGAGTAAATGCTCAATGCATCTGTGCTGAATAAGTGAATGAATAAACAAATGGATGAATGAATGAATTTTTAGGGTTGTCACACTTTCCAGTTTTTCTTCAAAGTCCTTGAAGAAGAAGGTGTTGGTCCCTGAAGCCCCAACCTTGAAAGTTTCCTCTGCATCAGGAGCCAGGAAGGCCCTGGGGCAGACGGCCCAGGAGAGAGCACTGGGTGGGCAGGCCCAGGAAATCAGTAGCCCTTTGCTTTCAAAGCCTGGTTTGGAAGAGAGTATGATTCAGTGGTTAAGAGGCCACAGACCTGACTCCAGAGTCTCCCTCTGTGTCTCAGTTAAATCATCTGCAAAACAGGAATAACACTAGTCTCTGTTCTCATAGCGAGAATGACTGTGTGTGTCTAACAGCTTCCTGGTACACAGCGTTCCTTAAATACTAGCTTTAATATTAGTGGTTGATCTCTTAGAACAACTTTCTGCTCTCTAAAATGGAAATGACAACATTGAGCTCTCAGTAAGAATTAGAGGCAACACCTGTGGGTCGGCCTCGTCTCTCCTCCGCCCACTGTGAGATGTGAGAAGGCTGTGATGGGCCTGTCTGTGCTTTCCCTGCGGGTCCCTGTCTCTCTCTGAACTTTCTCTCCTGCCCCTCCTGGTTTCCACACTAAAGAGGAACAGGAAGTGAAAGCAATAAAAGTGGGAAAAGGGCCTTTTTCTTTAAATTAGGGATGTGCTCTGATGTTCACCTCCTCTGTGAATTTTTTTTTTTCTTTTTGAGACGGAGTCTTACTCTGTGACCCAGGCTGGAATGATCATGGCTCACTGTAGCCTCAACCTCCTGGGCTCAAGTAATCCTCCCACCCCAGCCTCCTGCGTAGGGCTACAGGCGGTGCCACTACACCTAGCTAATTTTATTTTTGTAGAGACAGGGTCTCACTATGTTCCCCAGGCTGATCTCAAACTCCTGGGCTCAAGCAATCCTCCCACCTCAGCCTCCCAGTGCTGGGATTACAGGCGTGGGCCACCGTTTCCGGCCTGTGAATTGATCTTGATTTGGGTTCTTTGAGAGCAGCCAGCAGGCTGTGCTGTGTCTGCCATGCAGAATTCCTGGATAGCAAGGCTTAGAAGCAGGAGAACTAGCTCTTGTAAGATCCTGGCTCTGGTCACTCCTGTTCATTCCAGAGCTGAGGGATCCAACTGACCCTCTCTCTCCACTACCCTTGACTGCTCACTCCTGGAAATTCACCAGTCTACATGTGCTCTGCAGAGGTGAGAGGACCTTTGGAGGAGCAGAAGGATGGTGGCTGTGGAAAGCTGGTGACCCTCAAGTCCACTTACACTGGAGGTGGCTGTATGTGTGACATCCCCTTAGTGCTAGACTCAAGCTAATCCTTTGGGGAATGTTTGAGGTGGACCAGGGGCCCTCATTTTTTTCTCTTTTATACAGGTTAGGACTCCTAGGACATCAAGTGGTAACTCATCATTATCACCATCACACAGCAGCTGGAACCAGCAGCCTCACCAGGCCTTTCTCCTTTAATAATGACAAACATGGTGTGCAGTCTGGGCCACTTAATCCTGTTCTGCAGATGGGGACTCTGAGACATAAAGAGGTAAAGATCATGCAGGTGACAAAGCTAGCTGAAGATTAGTATTATGAGATATGAGAATAGTAACTGAAGGGTTGATTTGTAAATGTGAAAAATTGGAAATCAGCCTTGATTTCCAACAATAGGGTATTGATGTGTAATACAACCACACAGTGGGGTATTGTACAGCGACTAAGAATGATACAGCAGTATTTGTTGACATGAGAACATTTTTCACAGTATGCTTTAAAAAAAGATAGATAAGTGCTTATTAATAATATAGGTACAGGGACTCAAGTCAAAGTGGGGATATATTCTAAACTCTGGCGACCAATTTCCTAAACCATGTAGTTTTTGCTATAGAAAACATCTAGCTGTGGGTCTGCTTGTAATACTCAGTATATTACCTTATTTCATATGCCATTTATTTCTTCTTTATGAAAATGGTGTCATTCATCTTTATTAATGTAGTTGAAATTCATGAACTTTCTGTGTGAATCATTTAATCAAGAAAAATGTGTACGGGGATAGATTTTATATAAATGAGAATGAAATGAAATGTTTCATTAAAATATGTAAAAGTTGCCCAGTATATCTTAAGGAGAAATCGTATGTGTATAATATTATTGTATTTTTGTAAGATAAAACAAATGTTGTAAGACCTTAAAAATATTGTTAGGAGAAAAAAATACCTGTATGCATAGAAAAATGTCTAGAAGGATAAATGCTAAAATGTTCATCCTGGACCTCTGCAAGATGGGGCTATGGGTGATTTTTTACCCCTTCCTTTATTGTTCACCTGTATTTTCTAATTTTTCAATAACGTTCATGTGTTACTTATTTAGAAAAGACAGGGGATGAATGTTTAAAGTGATGGATATGGTAATTACCCTGACTTGATCATGATACAATGTGTATATGCATTGAAACATCACACTGTACCCCATAAACATGTATGGCTATTATGTATTAGTTATAAATAAAATATTAATAAGAAATAAAAAGATAAGGGGGGTACTGGGCTGGGAGTAAGGAGACTCTGCATTCTGACAGCAACTCTGCCTCTAACTGACTGTGTGATCCTGGGCAAGTCCTTTCCTTTCTGGTTTTGGAGTCTTCATCTGTAACACGAGGGGTTGTTAGCAGACAGGAAGTTCCGCGAGAGCTGGGACCATGTCTGTTTTGTTCTGGCAGTGTCTGTAGCACAGGCTGTGCTCTGTGTATACTACATTAACGAGTGTGTGCATGAGTGAATGGAGTTAGCGGCTGTGATGATTGGGAGAGTTTTGGAGACATGGCCTGCTGCAGTCGTCCTCCAGTGTGTTCCAGAGGCAGAAGCCCGGGAGGTTGTAAGGCTTTTTCTGGATGCTTTGGAAAAATCACGGGGCAGAGCTTTGCATTCGACTTACCCGCATGGGACGGCAGTGGGCTTAGTGTTGAACAGAGTTGAGTTAGGCACGTAGTACTGCTCTTTGCCGGCAGTGAAATCTTGAGAAAATTTTGTATTTTTTTCTCTAAGCTTGTCTCCTCATTTGTAAATTGAGAGTTATTACTAATACCTAGCTCATAGGGTTGCTCTGAGCACTTGAAAAATCTATTTAGAAATTAGCCAAAAATGGCAGACTGAACCCCAACCACTTTTTCCTGTCCCAAACCCTTAGAAATACCAGAAAAAATAAATACATGTCATCCAAAAATGTTCTAGGAGACGAGAAGGGGCCTCGGTGGATTTAAAGTTGCGAGGAATTATTGAAAGAAGAAAATTGGTGGGGTTGAAAGGAAGAAACCATTGCCCAAAATACGTATAGGGAGACCTGCTGTCATAGGCAGTTTTGAAGGGAATTTAAGCTTGAAGATGGTGAATGGGGTGGTGGTGACTGGTAGGTCGTGGGTTAGGATGTTGCAGTAGGAACCACAAAGCCAGCCAGCTACCTACTCCTCCCACCACACCTTTCCCACTTAGCCAAATAGCAGGCAGCAGGGATCTCTGTCTCCCTCATGCCAGTGTGAACGCCCAGCCTAGGGAGGCAAGGCGACACTCTGGACAAACGGACCTCGGATGCAGGCACACCACGTCCACCAGCTTGTTTCCCACCCACGGTCATCTCTCCCACAGCGTGGCTGGAGGCATCACCCATAGACTGGGTAACAAAGAACCTCAAACACAAGACGAGCACACACCAGAGCCGCTGAACACTGAGGAAAGCACTGCCATGACTGGGACGCAGAGCACAGGAAACAGACTGATACCCAGATAAACAGCAAGCAGAGCACACGGACGAAGCACAGATAATCTCAGAGAGCTGTGAGAGGAAACGGTGTGAGGCCTTAGAAATAAAAAAGAAGACACTCAAAGGTATATTCAAAAAGGGGCTTTTGGAGTATGATCAGACTGGATGTAGGTCAATAATAGCATATTAGTGAACTGGAAAATCAAATTGAGGACTTCATCTAGAATGCCCCGCAAAAAGAAGAGATAGAAAGCATAAAATAAAAGTGAGGATATATGAAGAATAGATTCAGAAATGTTAATACCTCTTAAATAGGAGCTCCAGAAAGAGGGACTAGAGAGGTTGGATGTGGGGAACGCTAAGATTAATAGAGAAGGAAATTTCTCAAGTCTACAAAAGACAAAAGTCCTCATCCTGAAGGGGCCCACTTCATGACAAGCAGAACAGAAAACGATAGACCGGCTGGGCTGAAACTTAGAACACGAAGGATGGAGAAAAGGAAAACAGATTACTCCTAAGAGAAAGCAGACTAATATTAGATTTAGCTACAACACTGCATGTTGGAAGATCTTCAGAGACCCAGGGGAAATATTTTTAGAGATCTAAGGGACACATGTTTGAATCAGC
This sequence comes from Pan paniscus, assembly GCF_029289425.2. Taxonomy (NCBI): domain Eukaryota; kingdom Metazoa; phylum Chordata; class Mammalia; order Primates; family Hominidae; genus Pan; species Pan paniscus. The sequence continues at coordinate 48,505,940 of NC_073262.2, forward strand.
TAAAGCTATCATTCAAGTGTGAAGGTAAAATATGTAAAGACAATTTCAGACATCCACAGATGAGAAAATGAGTCACCTTCCATCTTACCTGTAGGAGGAGGTACTTCAACACAATGAAAATAAATCCAAGAGAAAGCTACAGATTCAAGAAGCAGTGGTGAGTAAAGGAATTAGAATTTGCTGCTAAGTCTAAATGGAACTGGAACTAAAAGCTCAAGTGGTATTAACATTGCAGGTGGGGAGGAGAAGGAGAGGAGGGAAGTCCAAGTGGGCTAAGGTTTGTGCTTTGCTGAGCATAATGACAAGGGGCACTACACTTACACAGGCTATAAGGGAAAATAAAATAATGGACAGATGTTGGAGTTAAAATTTAAAGGTAAGCACTTAATCGGAAATTAAATGAAGAAGAGCTGGTCAATTGATAAAAAAGGAAAACCGTGGGGAAAAGTAGAAAGCATGGTACATATATTAATAAATATAAAACAATATGGCAGAAACAAGCTTTGACATGTCAGTAATCACAATAAATGGGAATGGTTTGAATTGTCTCATGAAAAACAACAAATCAGGAGGAAAAGAAATCCCTCAAATGCAGCTACCTGCTATTTCTGAGATACAAAGAAATAATGACAGAAAAATTGAAAATGAAAGGATGGAAAAAAGGTACATCAAATATATGCTAACAAAAAAGGTAACAAGTTTAATAATGTCACAAAAATGGAATTCAAGGCAAAACAAAAGGAAAAAAGAAAATATTTCATAATGATATAACAATTATGATCTTTTATTCATCTAACAACCTAACATCAAAGTATTGGGAGAAAAGCACACCATGCTGTTTTGTTTACTATAGCCTTGTAGTATAGTTTGAAGTCAGGTAGCGTAATGCCTTCAGCTTTGTTCTTTTTCCTTAGGATTGTCTTAGCTATGTGGGCTCTTTTTTGGTTTCAGATGGGCTCACAGGAAACTGGTCACAGTGTCTACTCCCAGGGAAAGAATCTGGGTGATTGGGGGATGAGAAGAAGAGACTGTTCTTCTACTCTATGCCCATTGGTACCTCTTAAAATAGATATTTCTTTGACCCAAAATGGAGATAAAATGCATAGGTACTGGAAAGGAAGAAAATTGTTTTATTAGCAGATGGTACAACCTTCTACTTGGATACCCAAGAACATTATTTGGCAAATGATTAAAATTAATGAAGGAATTTAGCATGCTGGCTAGGTTACAATAGCAACAAGCTAATGTAGGCCTTTCCTATGTTCCAGCAATAATCAAATTGAAAATGCCACCACCACCACCACAGTCCACTATTAGGGATTTACTTTCTTGAGCAGGCTGCTCTTTCAAAATGAAACTCTCCAGAAAAGCCATCTTGAATCTCCTGATGCCTCAGCTTGAACGTCTGTCTCTGGGGTGGCCGGGGCAGATGGGAGAGCCTAGCCCGGGGTGGAACCAGGGAGGACGGATGGGGTCCAGAGCGGATACAGCCAGGGGCTGTGAAGACCTTGTTTCTGCCTTGAGTCTCCCTCGCCCCGGAAGAGTTGCTGTTTTAGGCAGGACTAAGTGCTGGTACACAGAGTGGGGGGTCTGGGAGGCCCCCGGAGGAAAGTGAAGAGGGCATGCAGCCGCAGTCATGGGACCCTGCTGTTGGGCAGTGGGAAAGGTGGCCATGGCCAGTCGACCCTCCAGGCCTCCATCTGCCCGAAGCGCATGGCTGAGCACAGGGCAGAGTCCGAGGAAGGGAGGGTACATCCCAGCAGAAGGGTTAATGCCTAAACCAGTGGCTCTCAATCTCTGGTGCCCCCAGGGCCACTGTGGGGTGGGGGGTGGAGGTGGGGGTGGGATGTCTGCCTGAAAGGCCAGCGGGCAGCCCCAGAAGCTGACAGTGAGAAAGGCAGAGCAAAAAGATGTGCAAACCCCCAGGGTTGTGCCCCCCACCCTGCTGCCCCTGCCCCCGCATCCACCCCTGGCATCCTGTTGCAGTGAGGCCAAATGCCCTGGTGCTGGAAGTCCGTTTGGGCGAGGGTTCATGACAGGATGTTCTCAAAGGTGTTCCTCCTCACTGGCTGGTGCTGCTGCATAACTGGGCTCAGCCTGTCTGCTGGGCGAGTGCTGGTGACCAGTGACCTGCCTCCCACCCTGAACTTGGAAGACAGCTGTCTGCGAGCGCGGCTGAGGAGATGTGCCCAGCACTCTGTCCTGTGGCCGGCAGGGCAGGCCGTGCCCACACCCCCACGCGTGCGGAGTGGCTCTATGGGAGGCGGCCTCAAGGAATGGGTCGCCCCCAAGAAAGCTGATGTGACAGACACGCCATGAGTGACAGGCCTAGTCCGCAGACACTGTCCTTGTCACACCCTGCCATCTAGGTGGATGTGAGGAATGGAGCTGAAGGAAGCGTGTGAAGAAACCCTGAGAGGGAGCGTCAGCATCTGGACTTAGCTCCAGGACAAGGGCCGTGGAGTTTGGCCAACCATTGCCCTTTGCACTGAGTTGGTGTCACCCAGAACTTCCGAGTGGTCCTCTGGCTTCCTGTGGCAATGCCCCTGCCGCGAGAGGACGCGGCAGCTGCAGAGAGAGGGACAGGCCCCCGGCAGCAACATTCTCTTTGTCAGTTCATGCGCTGGTGTCTGGCTGGTGCTTGCATTGTGAAGAGCCCCCGGGCCTGTCCCCTGGGACTGGTTGACATCAGGGGCCCTTTGAGCTTGCCAGGGTGAGCCCTCCACATGGCATGCTGCCCACTCCCAGGCCAGTCCATCTTCTTCTGCTCTCCCAGCACCCCTCTGTGGGCTCGGGCCACGGTGCTGCAGGGGCTCTGACGGGGGAGGGTGCTTTGGCCCTTGACTGGAGGGGCAGGTTCCTCCTCAAACTGCCTCCTGTCTTTCTGCAAGAAAAGCAGCTGCAGCCCAGTTCTGCAGGAGATTATTAGTATGTCAGGGACTTCAAAGGCTGAAGGGAAAGTTGCCACAAGCCCCATGACCAGCCTCCACTGCAAATTAGGCCTCGCTGGTGACCTAGGCACCAGGGACAGGCAGGTCTGAGGCTCTCAGAGGCTGCCCATGATGCTGCCCTGGCTTTCAGACCAGGACTTCTCCAGTGTCTACCAGGGTCATCCTGGGAGTTAGTCAGGTCAAAGGTGAAATCCCTCAGCTCCCACACCCCACCCACACTGACCAAGCAATGTCCTTCCTGCCCTGCTTCTCTTCCGTCCCCATGGGGGCTAACACCCCTCCTGCACCCCTGGAGCTCCTGTTCTGTGGCTAAGATGTGGTTCCAGCATTAATCTTTGGGCAGACTTCCAAATCTTCCTTCCCCTATGGGTGGAAACGGACACTAGACCTTCCTGTAAGTCCCCTGGTCACCCCAGCCCTGTCTGTTCCATCTTGGGCATGGAGATGGGGTCAGCAGACTCCAGCTTCCCGCATGGCCCCTTTCAGGCCTTGGCTCTTCCTTCCTCATTCCTCCCCACCCCGTCCTCCTGTACGTGCATCCCACCCCAGGATGCCTCCTCTCTCCGTCTTCCCCCGTCTCCCACCCCACACCCTTCTCTGCTCCTGGATGCCTGGGCCCCTCCCACCCCAGCATCAGGGGCCAGCATGGCAACTGCTCACGTGGCCTCTCTGATGCTCACGATTCCCTGACTTCCCACCTTGTACTGGGCACTGGCAGGCACTTGCCCGCCTCATCTCATTTCTTCTGCATCAAAGGCGGGCCTGCTCTGCCCTAGGTGGTGACTGACGGATCGCTGCATGAAGGGTGAGGCCTTCATGCTGCTGGGGACTCTCAGGGCCTGGGTTTCGGGGGAAGAGGATGAGCAGGCCAACTTGTCAGGACAGGCATCCTGCAGTCCTGCAGCACAGTTAGGGGTTGGTGAGCTGGCTGTAGGATGCTGGGCATTGTCCATAGGTACTTCCTGAGCAGGCAGCTGAAATCTCCCCAGCCCTTCCCATCCTTCTGTCTTTCCCTCCCCTCATCCATCCATCCATGAAGCCATATAGCTTAGTGCAGAGTCACAAACCCCTGCTCACAGGGCTACGTGGATACCATGAGTGAATGGAGTGGACCAGGAAGGGTTGAAAAGTGGCCTTTGATTCTTGTCTTTGGTGTTGGAGGTACAATAGGGAGTGGTGAGGGCTGGGGCAAACAAGGCAGAAGAGTCTGATGTAAAGGGGTCAGCTGCTACCCAGCTCAGCCAATTATTCCCAGGAGGAAACATAAGCCCAGTGGAGCCTGATGTCCTAATTTTTCTAGAGAATTCAGAAATGTGAGATTTAATGTTAACTCTTCTGATTGCTAAATGTTGACAACAAATAAAATTTAAAACTCTGAGGAGGCCCCATGTGTGTGAATCAAGTGAAACCTGTGTACAGGCTGGAACCAGCCTGGGGCTAGCTCGCAGTCTCTGGCATGGGATCCAAACACAGGCGTTGCTGTCAGATTTACACTTGTCTGACAGCAAGTCACTCAACCACTCCAAACCCCTGTTTCCTCCTCTGTAAGATGGGGTGAGATTCACCTACCCCACAGGGCTGGTGTGAAGGTTAGGGTAGATTATGCTTGAAGAGCACTGTGTACAACAGTCACCTAGAGTGCCTGCTCAAACGCAGGCAGCTGTCATTCTTATCATCTGTCGTGAGTGTCTGCTCTGGGCCTGGCCCAGTGGCAGGTGTGGCCTGTGAGGACTCTCCCAAGGCAGGGGCAGTCCCTGCAAGCCAGAGGCCGGAGGATGAGGGGCCTTGCAGTCAGCATTGAGACTTCCCCTTCGCCTCTCCCTCCACCTTCCCGTTCCATCCTGTTTCTAGTCTTCTCTGGTTCCTTCTTCTGAAAGTAAAAAGGGGAAAAGGGTATTTTTAAGAAGCAGAACAGAGATTTCTTTCCTTTTTAAAAAATCCTATTTAAAGTCCCAGTTTCCAGAAAAGTCAGCGTAAGTCACTGGCTGTGCATAGGGAATAAAAGAAGTCATCTTAGTGGGGCTCAGGGTGGGGTGGGGGGGGTCCCTGCACTCAGAAGCCTCTGCCCCTCCAAGTGTGTCTGCTCGGAGGATGCTCTAGGGGATGAGGCGCTGCAGTTGGGGGGCAATTAGGTGAGTGCAGGGCCAGGAGACCCCTCGATTCCATCTGCACCCCTGGCAGGCTGTTCCCTTGCTGCTGGAGTTGGCCTCAGTTTCTGTTGTTTGCAACCAGAGGGACTTGTTTTGTTTCAGGGAACAGTGAGTGGCCCACATCTTCACAGACTGAGGAGGAGGTCACTGTGGGTCCCCAGTGGCTCCACTCTGGGTCTGAGCACCTCTGGGTCTCTTCTTGCCTGTTATGGTTTCATGGGGGCTATCAGGCAGGAGTGGGGGCCCTTGGACCTGCTGTGCTCCTGCCTGTGTGTGCTGCTCACTCCCACACTCTCTCCTTCTCTCTCTCTCTGTCTGTCTCTCTGTCTCCCACTCTCTCTCTCTGTCCATCTCTGTCCCCCAGCACTCTGTTCTCTCCCTCCAGGGGTGCCTCCGCTTCCCACCTTCCACTTCAGTGTCCCTTGCCAACCAACTGATTTTCTTTGAGCTTCTCATTTAAAGAAGAAAGGAGCCTGAGGGGAAGAGGTCTGTAGACACGTCTTATCATCTGGGCTCAGCGCTATCATAAATCATGTCTGGTGCTGGCCTGCTCATGCATCGATTGCCCCAGACAAGAATATTTATTTTACAGAATTGTCTGAAGAACACTCATTTACTCCTAGCCCCAATGCATTCATGTCTGTATCCTTAGAGTCAGGTTCACATCAGTGTTCAGTGATTATCTGTTAAGTGGATTTGTTTGTGAGTGGTGGGTGTAAGCATCAATTAAGAATGTTTTTGCTACAAGAAACAGAAAATCCTTTTGCTAGAGGCCAAACCAGCGAACTGGCTATGTTGGTTCAGCAAGCCCTGATGTCCGTGGAGTCCTGTCTGCAGGCCTCTTGGGTTTTGCTCTTGCTTGTTGCCTCATGATTTCAACAGACTTGCTGTAGCTCCAGACATTGCATTTGTGTTCAAGGCAGCAGGGAGGGGGAAGAGAAGGTGCCAGCTGCATATTTCCCTTTAATCAAGAAAAGCATGCCAGGTATAGTGGCTCGTACTTGCAATCCTAGCACTTTGGGAGGCCAAGGTGGGAGAATCACTTGAGGCCAGGAGTTCAAGACCAGCCTGGACAGCTTAGTGAGACCCCATCTCTACAAAAAATAATAAAAAAAATTAGCTGGGTGTGGTGGCATGCACCTGTGTTCTCAGCTACTCAGGAGGCTGAGGTAGGAGGATTGCTTGAGCCTGGGAGGTTGAGGCTGCAGTGAGCCAGGATTGTGCCACTGGATTCCAGCCTGGGTCACAGGGTAAGACCCTGCCTCTTAAAAAAAAAAAAAAAAAAAAAAGGAAAGAAAAAACAAACCTTTCCCAATCCTGGAAGATTTTCACTCAAGTCTCATTTCCCAGAACTGTGTCAAATGTCCACTCTGTTGCAGGAGAAGCTAGTAAAGCAAGTCTCTACCTTTCCGAGGCTCTTTAGGGGAGGTGGCAAGGGACAGGGGATGAAATCCTCACTTTTCTACCTGCAGTCTGCCTTAGGTTCTCCTGCCCTCCTCTTTCTGATGGGACTGTGGGGTAGAGGCATTTTGGGAGTTTATCAGGAATGTGCCTGGAATACAGTACACGAAAGAGGAAAGCCAAGTGCAGAATCTGGGCCTGGGGCAGGCTGTTTGTGTTATTAGAGGTGTGACCCTCAGCTAGTTCCCTCCCCGGACCTTGGCTTTTGTCTCCTTACCGAGCTGTTGGATGGGGTGGTGTCTGAGAGCCCCTGTAGATCTTACGGTCTGGCTTCGTGAGGTCCTGTGTGGAGGCCAGAGGGAAAGAACAGAGCGAAGGCCAAAAAGAAAAAATACGCATGTATCTGAGGATATATGCGTTGATAGAGATATATCTGTAGGCAGCTGGAACTGAAATGTTAGATTGAAGCATCCCCCGTGCTGGGTCAACCAGATGGAAGTGAGCAGGCTGTGGTTACGTGTGTGGCCGGAGCAGCAGCGCTCAGCACGCTTGGTGTGGCTGTCAGGCTCAGGATGGCTGTAGCGGCCATGGCTGGGCCAGGGTGTTGGGGGGCACAGGGCAGCATGGGCAAGCCCTTCACTCTGTCATGGGAACGCGTCAGGGCATCGGGGCTCCTTCCTCTCTGCCTTTTCTATTTTTTTTTTTTTTGAGATGGAGTCTCGCTCTGTCGCCCAGGCTGGAGTGCAGTGGCGCCATCTCAGCTCACTTGCAAGCTCCGCCTCGCGGGTTCACGCCATTTTCCTGCCTCAGCCTCCCGAGTAGCCGGGACTATAGGCGCCCGCCACAGTGCCCAGCTAATTTTTTGTATTTTTAGTAGGGACGGGGTTTCACCGTGGTCTCGATCTCCTGACCTCGTGATCTGCCTGCCTCGGCCTCCCAAAGTGCTGGGATTACAGGTGTGAGCCACCGCGCCCAGCCTCTGCCTTTTCTTTCAAGGGAGGTGCTGATTTATTATTAGCCCTGAATCAGAACATCTGTTCTTTACTGAGCTTGTCTGTGTTTTCTGCTCTTTCTAAAATTGGACATGTATTATCCAAAATTGCAAAAAAAAAAAAAGCACACACACACACAGATACCAGAAGATATATATGTAAAATAAATCAAATCTTACCCTCATCATACGTTTAAATACCACTCACCTTCGGATCACTAATTGACTCACAAAAGCCAAATCTGGGCCTGTGTTAGTATTTGTTGTCTTTTAGAGGAAAAAATTATCACTTACCCCAAATGTGGAAGTGTGGGCTTAAATTATATTTTAAAAATAGCTTGCTAAAATATTATTATTTTTAATTTGTGAGAATGATACAAACTTCTTATAAAGAACTCATTTATAGAAATATTAAGAAACTAAATTTGTAAATTTTTAAAAACTAACTTTGTACATTTTCTTGCTATTCAGGAAAGAAGACTCTACAACAAACTTCACTGTGACATGTTTACTTGAAACTATGGCCTAAATGGTTTTGATTATTATGTCTTTTGAATGTATACAAATATAAAATTAAGCATACACTTCTTATGCTGATAGCTCTTATAATACTATAAAACCAAAGCACATTTAGAAATCATATATAAACAATTATACAAAACCAATAAAATACAAAATAGCAACATTAATTTAACATGAGGGCTGATAATGTTTTAATGAAAATGGACAATTTATAGTATCACTAGCAGGCATAAGGCTTTCTTTTATTTTATTGTTTTGTTTTTGTCTTTGTTCAGCAGGTTTAGTATTCTGACATATTCTAAGGTCAAAAAATGAAAAACAAGTCTTAAACTTCGCTTGATGGTTTTAGTCCTCCAAGTAATATCGGTATTGTAATTTTGAAACTATTTGATGCATGTTGTAGGTGAAAGTAAATAAGTAAAAATACTAACTGAAACTAAGATTTTTTCAGCTTAAAGGAAAAGATATATGAAGATAAAATTAAAAAAAGTTAAAGGGGAAGAAACCCTATAATATTAAAGCTGAATTGGAAATATTAACATGGTTTTTCAAATGTCAATTTTCTGCAAACTACCTGGACTGGGTGGCTCATAAACAACAGATATTTATTTCTTACAGTTCTGGAGGCTGGGAAGTCCAAAATCGAGGCACCAGCAGGTTTGGTGTCTCCTGGGGACCCACTTTCTTGTTCCTAGATGGCCGTTTTCTCTCTGTGCCTTCACAGATGGCAGAAGGCAGAAGGGAGCTCTCTGGGGTCTCTTTTGTATGGGCACTAATCCCATGACCTAATCACCTCCTAAAGACTTCATCTACAAATCCTCTCCATGGGGTGACAGGATTCTAACATGTGAATTTTGTCAGGGGACACAAATATTTAACCTATATGAATGAACCTGAAGTATGTCAGGAAAAAAGGGAGCATTCTGTGTTGGAAAATTTCGTGTGTCACCTTAAACTATGGTGCCCAGTAGTTTTGTCAAACAGGAGTCTAGATGTTGCCACGAAGGTGTTTTGTAGATGGATTAACAGCTGCAATCTGTTGACTTTAAGTAAAGGAGTTTACCCTTGATAGTGTGAGGGGACCTCATCCTATCAGTTGAAGGCCTCAAGAGCCAAAACTGGAGTTTCCTGGAGCAGAAGCCATTCTGCCTGATTGTAGCATAGAAACCTTGCTTGCATGTCCAGCATGCTGGCCTGCCCTACAGATTTCAGACTCGCCTGCCTCCACAGATGTGTGAAGCAAGTCCTTAAAAAGAATGTGTATATATATGTGTGTGTGTGTGATATATATATATATATATATCACACACACACACACACACACACACTCACATGCCCCTCCTTTGGGTTCTGTTTCTCTAGGGAACCCTCACTAAATCACTTTCAAAGACTAATAGGGACATACCAAAAGGACAAGGAGCCAGCTAGAAGGGACTCCTGCTGGCCAGATTTGAGATAATATAATATGAGCATCAAAAAGAATAAGGACTGAATTGATTGGAAACATCGAATAAATATAAATCCATGAGTCCATAGCAAGTTTAAAAAGAAAGAGAGAGAAAGAAAGAGGGGAAATCCGTCTTGTTTGCCCCCATCGATGACTATTCTATCAATTCCGTATTCTGGAAATAAAGAGAAGGAATTAAGCATTTATACTATCTTTTTAGCAAGAATGCTTTTTAGAAAGATTGACAGAATTAGAAAATAACCACTTGGCAAACCCCAGTGAAATAACTGATTTGGAAATCGATCATCCAGGGATGGTTAAGCCACTAGTTAGAGCTTGCTGGGGGTCAGGATACTTGCGTGGTGCCAAATGACCATCCCGCAGCTCATCTGCTAATTGCAAGATGAAAATAAACCTTGACGACGGAAGGAGCAGGTTGTCACCAACTCTGCCAAGTGATCACCCCGAATCTCATGAACAACGGGACCAGCTGACATTAGGCACCTCCTGTTGTAAAGCAGTGTGAAGTGTGTCTGCTGAAAAGGATCCAGAGCTGACTTCCAGTTTATGATAAGTCCAGGGGAACAAGTTAAACCAAAGGCCAAGGAAACAACATTCAGAATATGGAACGTTCTTTAAGAAAACTGACCTGGTTTCCTCAAACAGGTAATATCATATCGTCTCAAAAGCTGGTGGGGGCTGTTCAAAACAGCCTAAAATATCCTAGCAACAAATCCAATGTGTGAACCTTAACTGAATCCTGTTTTTAACACCGTTAAAAACACCAGTGTGACAACTGGTAAAGTTAAATTAAATTTAATGTGGATTAGATATTAGATAATAGATATATTATTGTTAAATTTCTAAGGCGTGATAATGGCAGTGTGTTTATGTAGAAATTCTTATTCTTAGGAGTTGCACACTGAAATATTTATTTATGTATTTATTTATTTATTTTGAGACGGAGTCTCCCTTTGTTGCCCTGGCTGGAGTGCAATGGTGCAATCTTGGCTCACTACAACCTCCACCACCCAGCTTCAAGTGATTCTCCTGCCTCAGCCTCCTCTGTAGCTGAGATTACAGGCGCACACCACCATATCCAGCTAATTTTTGTATTTTTTAGCAGAGACGGGGTTTTGCCATGTTGGCCAGGCTGGATTTGATCTCCTGACCTCAGGTGATCCACCGGCCTTGGCCTCCCAAAGTGCTGGGATTACAGGCATGAGCCACTATACCCAGCCCACACTGAAATCTTTAGGAGTAAAGTGTCACCTGCAATGAACTTTCAAATGGTTCGTATATATATTTATAATAAATATATAATTTTTCACCACAGATATGTGTGACAAAGTGGTCACAACTGTTGCACGGAGATCATGGGTATATGAGTGTTTGTTGTGCTATTTTTTCCATTTATTTATGTCTGAAATTTTCCATTAGGAAAAGTTGGAAAACAATCGGTAAAACCCATAAAATAAAATTAACAACATAAATTGAATGTGATGAAGGATATTGCTTTATTATCCTCTTTGCAGGGGTATAGGCTGTTGCTCTGTTTTAATTTACAGGTTTAGCTGGCATGCCCATAGAACTTGGTGTCAGGAGAAGACTCAATTCTCCAACTACTTTACCCAAACTATTGTGAAGCTTTTTTTTATGGGGCATTATGAAGTTGTTTGGCCTTCTCTTGACTTGATGCCAACTTTGACATTATGAAATCTGCCCTGTTCTCTTACATTTACCTGGAGACACAGAATTCTACTCGGTGCCAGTATGATCTTAAACAGAAACTGAAATTCCACGCAGATGTGGCCAACAGGACCTCGCTGTCACGTGGTCAGGCAGGTAATCCAGGGCGCCTGCACGGGTTGCCTGCTTTGCCTCCACTCTGGCAGCAGGGTGGTCAGAGTGCTGTGTCTGCTTTAATACTCACTTCCCCAAATCTCCTTGTTGCTAAGCATGGTGCGTGACCCAGTTCTGGCCAACAGGATGAAGGCAAAAGTCACTCACTGGGCGGGGCTTCTGGATGTCTGTACAAGGGACACCCTTGGGGGGCTGTCGCTTCAGCTTTTTACTTTTTGCCCCTCCCCTCCTCCCTAATTAATGCAGGAGGCACAGCAGCTCTCCTGCAGCTGTGAGGACAAATCTCTCACAAACTATTCTCAGAGAGACTGAGTTGGAAAACGGAAGGAACCTCTGTCCTTGATGACACCCCTGCACAATTGCATCTGCCCAAGGCTACCTTTCTGCAGACTTATTATTATATGGGAAAAATAAACTCTTGAGTGTTTAATCCAGTGTTCATTGACTTAACCTACAAAAAAGATCTTCTCAAATGATTCATTCAGAAAATACTGATGTTAAATGTTTAGATGATTATATATGGCATGAATATGGATGCAAAAATTCTTAACAAAAATATTAGCATATAGAATTCAGCAATATATACAAAGGTTATACATGATGACCAAGAGGGATTTATTCCAGCGAGGCTGGTTTAATATTCAATCATATGATCCTATCGACTGATCTAGAAAAAGCATTCAGCAAAATTCAACACTAGTTTATGATGAAAACGCTCAGAAAACTAGGAATTTAGGAGAACTTCCTCAACTTGATAAAGAACATCTACAAGGAACCTACAGCTAATATACTTGGTGAAAGACTGGTGCTTTCTCCTTAACATTGGGAACCAGGCAAGGATGCCCACTCTTACAGTGCTATTCAACATAGTACTGGAAGCTCTAGCCAGGGCAGTAAGTCAAGAAAAGGAAATTAAAGGCATACAGATAAGAAAGGTAAAAATAAAACTATCCCCATCTGTAAATGACTTGATCATCTAATAACCAATTCTAATGAAAGTAGTCAAAAAAGATCTAAATAAATGGAAGATATATAGTATTCATAGGTTGGAAGATTCAACACTGAAAAGATGTCAGTTCTCCCCAGACTGATAAACAATGCAATTCCTGTAAAAATCCCAGCCAGAAATTTTGTAAATATAGCCAAAAATTTTGTAAATATATACAAATTTTATATTTGTAAATATAAAATTTAGGATTATCCTAAAATTTATATGGAAAGGCATAGGGCCTGGAAAAGTTATTCCATTCAACCAACCCAAACTATTCTGACACCAGTGAGGTGTACTGCAGGACAATTCTGGCAGAAGCTATCCAGAGTTAGCACAGATCTCACAAATTAAAGGGCATGGACGTCAACAAGGACTGCTTTCTTCCAGACACCAGCCACAGTGGGGTTCCCAGGACACCTGCACTTCTGACCAACTGGCTACAAACCTGGGGGGTTCCCATGACCTCCTCAGGTTCAAGAATTCACTAAAATGACACTCAGAACTCAGGAAACCACTATATTTATGATTACTGTTTTTTAAATACGGGATACAAATCAGGAAAAGCCGTATGAAGAGACACATGCGGAAAGGCCTGGGAGGTCCTGGATGTGGATCTTCTGTGCTCTCTCCCTGTGGAATCAAGATGCATCACCATCCTGGTACGCCAGTGTGTTAAATAATCTGGAGGCTCCACTGAGCTTCAGTGTCCAGACTTTTTTTGGAAGTTTCATCACACAGGCATGACTGATTGAATATGGATCATCTGATTGAATGCACTCTCCAGCCCCCTCCTTTCTGTGGAGGTTGGGCTGGCTCAAAGTCTGGACCCTCTAACCACATGGTTGGCCTTTCTGGTGACCAGCCCCATCCTGAGTCATTTCATCTCTCATCATAAACCCAGGTGGGATCCAAGGCGCTCGTAAATAACAGACATTCCCGTTCCTTGGAAAATTCTGAGTAGTTAGTCTCCTTCCCAGGAACCAGGGACAAAAGCCAATCAAATTCTTTATTATACAATAGCTAGAGCAACTTCAAAAAGGAAGAATAAATTGGGGAAAACCTCTCTACCTGCTTTCATATAGGTACAGTAATTAACTCTACATGGGATCAGCAAAGGAACAGACACACAGACAAACGAACAAAATAGAGAACCACTCCCAAAAAAGAGAATCCAGAAATAGCCCCTCAGAAGTGTTGCCAATTGATTTTTGACAAAGGTGCAAAGGTTATCAATGGAAGGATGATAGTCATTTCAATGACTGGTGCTGGAGCAATTAGGTACTGAGAGGCAAAAAAATAGACCTTGCCCTAAACTTCACATCTGTTGCAAAAGCTGACTCAAAATGGATCACAGATTAAACGTAAGTTATAAAACTAGAAATCTTTTAGAAGGCAATATATGGGAAAATCTTTTGGACCTAAGGCTTGGTGAAGAGTTCTTAAATATGACATCAAAAGTACAATCCTTGAAAGAAAAAAAATGGATCAATTGAATTTCATCAAAATTAAAAAATTTTGCTCTTCAAAAGACCCTCTTAGATGGATAAAAAGACAAGCTACGGACTGTGAGAAAATATTTGCAAACCACATTTCCTACAAAGGACTATTATCTGGAATACATAAAGAGCTCTCAAAACTCAACAATGAAAAAAAGAAGCAATCAAATTAGAAATTAGGCAGAAGCCATAAAGAGACATTTCACTGAAGAGGAGATACAGATGGCAAACAAGCACATAAAAAGATGTTCAGCATCACTAGCCATTAGGAAAATGCAAATTAAGACCATGATGAGATATCACTATATGCTTATTAGAACAGCTAAAATGGAAAACAGTGACAACACCAAATGCTGGTGAGGATACAGAGAAACTAGATCTCCCATACTTTGCTGGTGGGAATGGAGAATGGTACAGCCAGTCTGGAAAAGAGTTTGACAATTTCTTAGAAAACTAAACATATACTTGTGATACGATCTGGCAATTGTACTCTTGGGTGTTTATCTAGAGAAATGAAAACTATGTTTACACAAAGGTGTGTACACCATTGTTCAAAGTAGTTTTACTTGCAATAGTCAAAAATTGTGATCAATGTACATGTTTCCCAATAGGTGAATGGTTAAACTGTGATCCATTCACCTACACCATGGAATACTACTCAGCAATGCTGAAGAATGAACTACTAATAGATGCAACAGCTTGGAGCTTGGATGGCTCTAAAGGTGTGGTTTTCAGTGAAACCACATACTTTATGATTCCATTATACAACTTTTTTTTTTTTTTTTTAAGACAAGGTCTTGCCCTGTTGCCCAGGCTGAAGTGCAGTGGCATGATCATGGCTTACTGTAACTTTGAACTCCTGGGCTCAAGGGATCCTCCAACCTCAGCTTCCCGAGTATCTGAGACTATAGGTGCATGCCACCATACTTGGCTAATTTTTAATTTTTTTTGTAGAGGTGAGGGTCTCACTATGTTGCTCAGGCTGGTCTCGAACTCCTGGGCTCAAGTGATTCTCCTGCCATGGCTTCCCAAAGTATTGGGATTACAGGTACGAGCCACTGCTCTTGGCCATACAACTTTTTTTTTTTTTTTGAGACAGAATCTTGCTGTGTTGCCCAGGCTGGAATGCAGTGGTGCCATCTTGGCTCACTGAAACCTCTGCCTCCCAGGTTCAAGCAATCCTCCTGCTTCAGCCTCCCGAGTAGCTGGGATTACAGGCACGCCCCACCATGCCCGGCTAATTTTTGTATTTTTAGTACAGATGGGGTTTCACCATGTTGGCAAGGCTGGTCTAGAACTCCTGACCTCAGGCGATCTGCCCACCTTAGCCTCCCAAAGTGCTGGGATCGCAGGCGTGAGCCACCATGCCCAGCCCATATACCATTCTTGAAATGACAAAATCTTAGAAATGGAAAACAGGTGAGTGGTTGCCAGGTGAAGGGTGGTAGGGGCGGATGTGACTGAGGGGTAGCACCAGTCACCTAGCGGGGTGGTATTTCCATTGTGGCAGGCCAGGTCTCACTAATGCAGGCCTCCGTAACAACTGTTTCAGTACTGAGTGGTTAAGTTAAATATTAAAAGCCAGTGCCCTTATGAAAAGGCTGGAATGTAACAAAGAGCCCACCAAGAGTTTTGCCTAGGTCTTTCCTGGGCCTTAACACATGACAACGTAATGAAGGAATTCTTAACAGAATCCATTTAGGATTAAATACGTTTTATTGTGGGTCTGAAGAAACTCCCCAGGCCTCCACAAACAAGCTTATTGAGAGTCTGAAGGAACACCCCAAACCTCCATGATTCAGCAGGAGACAAGATAAGGGTAATCACCCCAGCACCTGGACCCATTTAGATTAAGTGAATTTATTGAGGCTCCAGAGGAAGGTCTTCAGGACTCAGACCTTAGTTATAGATTAAAAGAAGTTAATCACTTACGTCTTTAGGTGAATGTACACTTACACATAGACATATAGCTTAGAAGGTAGGCTGGGCACAGTGGCTCACGCCTGTAATGCCAGCACTTTGGGAGGCCGAGGTGGGTCGATCATCTGAGGTCAGGAGTTCAAGACCAACCTGGCCAACATGGTGAAACCCTGTCTGTACTAAAAGTACAAAATTAGCCAGGTGTGGTGATGGATGCCTGTAATCCTAGCTACTCAGGAGGCTAAGGCAGGAGAATCGCTTGAACCTGGGAGGCAGAGGTTGCAGTGAGCTGAGATCGTGCCACTGCACTCTAGCCCAGATGACAAGAGAGACTCTATCTCAAAAAAAAAAAAAAAAAAAAAAGAAGGTATATAAGTTCTGGAAAACTTTGTAATTTTGAGTTGGTCTGGTGATAATTTCCAGACCTTCTCCCTGTAACTGGTTGCAGAAATAAAAACGTTCTTCCCACTTTGGGAGGCTGAGGCAGGTGGATCACGAGGTCATGAGATTGAGACCATCCTAGCGAACACGGTGAAACCCCATCTCTACTAAAAATACAAAAAAATTAGCCAGGCATGGTGACGGGTGCCTGTAGTCCCAGCTACTCGGGAGGCTGGGGCAGGAGAATGGCATGAACCCGGGGGCAGCGCTTGCAGTGAGCGGAGATTGCGCCACTGCACTCCAGCCTGGGAGACAGAGCGAGACTCCATCTCAAAAAACAAAACAAAACAAAACGAAACAAAAAAAACCAACTTTCTTCCTCCCCAGTTCATCTGCATCTCATTATTGGGCCACAAGACATAGCAGCCCAACCCTCACTTTGGTCTGGGAAATGATCTACACATTTGATAAAATGACAAAGACCTATACACACATATTGTACCAATGTCAAATCCCTAGGTTTTATATGATACTGTAGTTATGCAAGGCATCACCATTGGGGGACCCTGGGTGAATGGTACACGGGATCTCTCTATATTATCTTGCAATTTTCTGTGAATTTGTCATTATTTCAAAATAAAAAGTAAAAAAATATAATGCAAAATAAAGGCTTCTTGGCTGGGCACGGTGGCTCACACCTGTAATCCCAGCACTTTGGGAAGCTGAGGCGGGTGGATCACCTGACATCAGGAGTTCCAGACCAGCCTGGCCAACATGGTGAAACCCGGTCTCACCCTGTTTCACAAAAGGTGAAACCTTTTGTATTTTGTAAAAATACAAAAATTAGTTGGGCGTGGTGGTACAGCACCTGTAGTCCCAGCTACTCGGGAGGCTGAGGCAGAAGAATCACTTGAACCTGGGAGGCGGAGGTTGCAGTGAGCCTAGATCGTGCCACTGCACTCCAGCCTGGGCAACAGAGCAAGACTCCATCTCAAAAAATAAATAAATGAAATAAAGACTTCTTCAGAAAAAAAAAGATAACAGAGCATATGGGCCTTTCTGTGCATCTCCGTCCGCCTCCAAGGCCCGCTGTCTGGTTGCTGTTGAGGGTGCACTGGGGAAATGAGCAGCACCCTCCCCAGAGAAGGGCTTCATCCAGTCGGAGAAGGTGCAAGGAGAACAACCTTCCTTCCCCCCTCCCTCCAGCTCTTCTCCTCTGCTTCTCCCAGGATGCACATTTGAGTGCACATGCGCCAGATGGAGATCAGTGATAAATAAGGCGGCACCTCCTTGTTGGGAGAGACAGGGGCTAATAGGGTGGAACAAGTGCTGTGAGACCTCATGACAATCGTGCTGGCCCAGCTGGTGAACCTGAAAGGCCTCCAGGATGGTAAGGATCTTGAACTGGGTCTAGAAAGATGAGTGGGAACCAGTGAGGCAAAGTGCAGCTTGTGCTGAGGCCTGCAGGTGAGGGTTGGCAGGCAGGGCTGGGGCTGGCTTGAAGCTGAATGTGCAGGGAGAGGGAGGGGCAGAAATAGGAGGGAGCTGGGCCGAGGATGGGGCTGGGGGTGGGCGTGTGGGAGGAAGGGCTCTGTACTAATCTAAGATATTAGGAATTTATCTTAAAATCTCCTTGGGGAGGCAGTGAGGGGCAGGAGAGTTGGATGGTCAGATGGACATTTTAGAAAAATCTCCTCTGAGCAGAGGAGAGGGTGGGTTGGAAGGGGAAGGCCAGGGTCCAAGCAAGAGAGCAACGCAGGCAAGAAGTGGGGAGGCCTAAAGGAGGGCAGGCTACGGGCATAAGCACAGCTCAGGAAGATAGCCTTGGAGGGAGGTGTAGACACATGCAGCTCTAATGGGGAGTGCATTACAGAGCACCATGGGAGCTAAGTGCCCCAGCCAGGCCTCCTCCAAGAATCCTGGAACCCAGCTCCCTCCAGGCTGCCAAAATGACCCCACCTGGACCCTGGGGCAGGGTGGGCCTAGGCCTGAGCTGCCTCATAACTCTCCAAGATGCGCCGCCAAGAGCAGGCTCACTGCTTGGGAATGCCTTAGTTCCTGCAGATGGCCTGCATGAGGGCCAGCCTTTTAGAATGGTAAGTCACAGTGTTGGCTGCAGGGACCGCCCCACCCCGAGGCAGATTCAGCTGCAGTGAGTGAGGCCCCGGAGAGGTCTCACTTGAGGCAGTTGCTTTCCTCTAAAGATGCTAAGTTTGTGGGCCAATTTTAGATGTCTACCCTTGCTCAGGGTGCTCTCCTACTTGTAGGAATTTTGGCAACAGGCAGCACTTTATTCTGTTAATGATGATCATCTGTCTCCTTCCAGACTGTGGGCTGTATGTGGGCAGGGACTTAATGGATTCTCTTCTGTGCATGTCCCCAGTGTCCAGGCTTGCTCAGGGCTCAGTGAATGCTGACTGGGGAGATTTTACTGCCTAGGAGGCAGAATTCACATCAAACAGCTGTTTTTACACTTAGAGGCAGCCTGCACTAGGTCCTAACTAGACTGCAAAAAACACCTTCATCTTTGAGTTTACAGTGGGGTTTGCATAAATGATCATATGTAAATATAGCTATACACAGAATAGTATTTGGAATGCTAGCCAACAAGTGGTCTCCCCTCCACGTTTCCTGTTACCTCTACCCTCCTTGTTCAAGCCAATGAGCTCTCTGCCTTCATGGCCTCCACGAATGGATCAAAATCCATTGGCTTTTGACTTCTAAAAGCCCGGCCCGGTTTATAAACCAGCAGACTGGGGGCAATGCCGGATGAGCTATCCCAGAGGAAGGTTTCCTCCTGCCTGACCAGAACAGCATCCTAAGGGCAGGATCTTTAAGAATCAGAGAGCAAGTGAAGAAAACTCGGATGTTTCTAGGTTCCCAGGAGAGACCCTAGACCCAGGACCAATCCCCAGGGGTGGGGAGAGGGCGACAGAAATCCCAGCTAGGATTAGGAGAATCTGAGAGCAGAGAAGACCTTGCCTGGAGCTGCCCCCAGCAGTCCTACAGAACAGAAGGCAGGAGAAACATCTGCCCCAGTCTGGGCAGTAGGCTTCAGGAAGCCTCAAAGTGTTGTCCCCGACCCCAAACTGGAAGGAGAAGCAAAATGACTCTTTATGTCTGTCTGCCACCTACCTGAGACACCCACCAGAGTTGAGCATCCTAAGGCCTGCAGGATGTAGACTGTTTCCCCATACCCTGAAACAGACCTGGGATGCAGCTGTATAGGTGACACATGAGCTTGAGGGAGGGCCGAGGAGGGAAGGAGCACCCCAACACGCCATGCATGGAGTATCGGCTGGGGGACAGACAGGAGGACCAGCGCTTTCTAAGAATGGGGGCAGGGGGCAGAAGTGACCTAGGGTGAAAGAAGGACTTGAAAGACAAGAGTCGAGGAAGTCAAGTGTTTCTTGCACAGCCAGGATTGTGGGTGGAGATGCATATATTTTCAGGCATTTTTTATTTAAGGCAGCATTGTTGTGTTGTGGGACAGAACCCATTGAATTGAGCATTGTCAGATGTTTACTTAGAATGAACAAAAACAATGATTATGTTCTGTGTCCTCTTCTGTAAAATCTAAACTGCGAGAAACATGATTTCACTGCAAGAGTGACGTGGACCACCTGCGCCCTGGTGAATGTTCGTCTCTGTCTGTCCTGCCATGCTGCCACCCGAGGTCCTGCCAATCAGGCTCACTGGGCCCTGCACTTCCTCCCGTGCCCAGAACACAATAATGAGGTGGTGGATAGATAGAAGCCAGCTTTGGAAGCAGTACAGGTCAGCAGGGAAAAAGTGAGTCAAACATGTCCAGTGACTTATAAAACCCTAAGATCACACCCATGCCAAATGTCAGTAACAGAGAGAGACAAGGTGACAGGGCAGGACATAAGCAAAAAGACAGATAAGTGGGTGACTTTGGAGGATGAGCCCCCAGCTCCAGGTGGGCCCCACCCTGCTGGTGCTGAGACCCTTCCCTGAGGTTGGGTGGACCACGTCCATACATTTGTTGGGTGCCTGATCTGCGGCCAGCTTCAGGGGGGGCACTGGGGGTCAGAGCTAAGCAGACCCAGCCCTGCCCCCAGGAGCCACTGTTGGAGGCCGCGGTTCTGAGCATCACTTCTACTGAAAGGCAGCCCACATTCTGTACTAGGAGTTGTCACTTCTCAACGTGGCCTCTGAGCAGGAGGAGATTTCATAACCTCCTCCCCCAACTCCAATCCTCACCAGGCAAAGGGAATCCCAGTGGATGTACCCTCGTTCACGGCCAGAGTTAAGAATTGGGTCTCAGGGCACCTTTCCCCCACTATTGCAGAACGACGGTTTTGGAGGGGTGCTGGGTCTGTGAGAAAGGCAAGCGCAGGACCCCGGGGGAGGATAGACGAGGGCCACTTAGCCCCACCTGAGGTGAGTCAAAGAGATCTCCCTGGAGGAGGTGACACCTGCGCGTGTCTGTAAAGGTGAGGCAGGTGGCAAAGTTGCCTGGTGAGGAAATCGGGGAGGAGAGTTGGGGAAGTCAGATATGTATGCCCATGTCTTTAGGAAGGATACATGCAAAACCCCATAGGGTGTTGGGGGGCTGTCTGGGCAAGGCTGAGGTGGCCATGTTGGCTCTGGAGTTGGGGAGCCCCTCTCCATCCAGGTATTTATTTGTGGTCACAGGGACTCTCATGGGATAAAACAGCAGCTGGGCCCACGATCAGATTTCAGATATGTACAATGAACTGGGGTAGGAGATGGTGCAGGGGGAAAAAAGAAAAGCAGAAATTCATCATGACTGAAGGAGGACCCTGCTATAAGGGACAGTGGCTTTGGGGAGAGCTCCA